>NC_083717.1:94415410-94767185 GCF_028564815.1 Eubalaena glacialis | reverse complement strand
AGCCTGTGGTTCATTCTTCTTCCTGATGGGAAAATAGAGTGACCTGTGCCTGTCCCAACACCTAGAGCTAGTCTCTCATTGGTTCCCCCTCTTCCCGTTCATCCTCAGGACAAATTGCAACCTGTACGAAACAGGAGGTTAACGGTGCTGATTCTCCAAGTAGGGAGATTGTTAGTCAAGCGGCTGGAATGGCGAACCCGAGCACAAGGAGAGGAGAAATGAGGTGTGTTTTAGAAACCTTTCCCGATCACACGGTGTACCATCTTCTGGGTTTCCCAGGCATGTTTTCGATGTAGGAAGATGCCCTTGAACCTGGAGATTTGGGACCCATGGGATGGGTACCAGGCAGTATTACTTTAAAGGGTCTGTGTTTGCTCGCCCAACCTCACCAATCCTCTCACCCCCAAGAGTGTCCAGCCTTATGTCTCATCCAGCTGTGGGTCTAGATATGGTCAATCCAGGTGGTATCAGAGCCCCTGAACGGATTTAGTAAGAATTTCTCTCTCTTTCACTGTCTTTGTTTTCTGGGGTTTTTTTTTCTTGAGTAATTTATTTTTATAATGGGGTTTAGCTGCTTTTCACTGCTGTGTTTATTCTGCTTTACACCCTCTTGATTCACTTCCCGAGAGATAGCAATACATAGGTTTTAAGATTCTTACTAGTCAGATATATTCTTGTGCGGTGAATAGGGGGTGTTGAGTCCAGTTCACTGAGCAGGGAGTAGGTCTTGTCTATTACATATTTGGCTTATGGAACGGTATCTGAGCTAATTTCAAACCATTTTTTTATGCATCACCCCACCTGACCTTTCCCGTTAGGCAGCCATAGTGTGTTTTCTAAACGTGTGACTCTGTTCTGTTTTGTAATTCAGTTCAAGGGTAGCGAATTTGACATTCCCTCTATAAGTGATATCTTAGGATAAGTGTCTTTCTGTGTGACTTATTTCACTTAGAGTCATCGTACCTAAATGCACTCATCACGCTGCTACTAGCCTTATGACATTGTTTTCATGGCTGAGTGATATGCCATTGTGCATAAGTACCACAACTTCTTTATCCATTTTTCTCTTTCCTGGGTTATTTAAGGTGTACCGAATTGGAGGTTCTTGTAAACAGAGCAGCCCTACACTTTGGGGTGCCTGTGTCTTGTGGATTTTCAGTTTTCCCAATGTATACGCCCATGAGTGGAAGTGCCCTATGCTCTCTAAGCTGTGTTTATTACATGTTTCAGGACACACCGTACACTTCTCCAGAGTGGCTGTTGGCAATTTACATCCCGCCCATCAGCGTAGCAAGGCTCCCATGTCTCCATGGCCTGTCCTGCATTTCTGGTTTTTACACTTTTTTCAGCATGGCCCTTTTTACCGATGGCAAGCGAGACTTCCTTGTAGTGCTGATTTGCCTTTCCGGCTTGCTTGTTTGGCCAAAAAGGGCGTATGCGTTTTTTCCTGAATATATTCAGGAAAAAACGCATACGCCCTTTTTGGCCAAGGGCATCATTGTCGACGTTTTGCCGCTTTTCATGTGCTTTAAAGGCGAGTCGAATCTACCTCCTGAAATCTGTTTCCTGCAATTCTGCCTTGCTTTCCAATCCTCTTCGTTGCCTTCCCTCAATATATTTGTGGACGAGAGTTATCATTTCTAACTCTGCAGGTTTGTGAATTGCAGTGTCCCTGAGCTCCATTTGTCAAGTCGCTTTTTTGGGAGCTGACCGCAAAAGCGCAGGATTGCTTCAGGCCCTATTCTGGTTCCGGGGGGGCAGGCTGAGCCTGTGGTTCATTCTTCTTCCTGATGGGAAAATAGAGTGACCTGTGCCTGTCCCAACACCTAGAGCTAGTCTCTCATTGGTTCCCCCTCTTCCCGTTCATCCTCAGGACAAATTGCAACCTGTACGAAACAGGAGGTTAACGGTGCTGATTCTCCAAGTAGGGAGATTGTTAGTCAAGCGGCTGGAATGGCGAACCCGAGCACAAGGAGAGGAGAAATGAGGTGCGTTTTACAAACCTTTCCCGATCACACGGTGTACCATCTTCTGGGTTTCCCAGGCATGTTTTCGATGTAGGAAGATGCCCTTGAACCTGGAGATTTGGGACCCATGGGATGGGTACCAGGCAGTATTACTTTAAAGGGTCTGTGTTTGCTCGCCCAACCTCACCAATCCTCTCACCCCCAAGAGTGTCCAGCCTTATGTCTCATCCAGCTGTGGGTCTAGATATGGTCAATCCAGGTGGTATCAGAGCCCCTGAACGGATTTAGTAAGAATTTCTCTCTCTTTCACTGTCTTTGTTTTCTGGGGGTTTTTTTTCTTGAGTAATTTATTTTTATAATGGGGTTTAGCTGCTTTTCACTGCTGTGTTTATTCTGCTTTACACCCTCTTGATTCACTTCCCAAGAGATAGCAATACATAGGTTTTAAGATTCTTACTAGTCAGATATATTCTTTTGCGGTGAATAGGGGGTGTTGAGTCCAGTTCACTGAGCAGGGAGTAGGTCTTGTCTATTACATATTTGGCTTATGGAACGGTATCTGAGCTAATTTCAAACCATTTTTTTATGCATCACCCCACCTGACCTTTCCCGTTAGGCAGCCATAGTGTGTTTTCTAAACGTGTGACTCTGTTCTGTTTTGTAATTCAGTTCAAGGGTAGCGAATTTGACATTCCCTCTATAAGTGATATCTTAGGATAAGTGTCTTTCTGTGTGACTTATTTCACTTAGAGTCATCGTACCTAAATGCACTCATCACGCTGCTACTAGCCTTATGACATTGTTTTCATGGCTGAGTGATATGCCATTGTGCATAAGTACCACAACTTCTTTATCCATTTTTCTCTTTCCTGGGTTATTTAAGGTGTACCGAATTGGAGGTTCTTGTAAACAGAGCAGCCCTACACTTTGGGGTGCCTGTGTCTTGTGGATTTTCAGTTTTCCCAATGTATACGCCCATGAGTGGAAGTGCCCTATGCTCTCTAAGCTGTGTTTATTACATGTTTCAGGACACACCGTACACTTCTCCAGAGTGGCTGTTGGCAATTTACATCCCGCCCATCAGCGTAGCAAGGCTCCCATGTCTCCATGGCCTGTCCTGCATTTCTGGTTTTTACACTTTTTTCAGCATGGCCCTTTTTACCGATGGCAAGCGAGACTTCCTTGTAGTGCTGATTTGCCTTTCCGGCTTGCTTGTTTGGCCAAAAAGGGCGTATGCGTTTTTTCCTGAATATATTCAGGAAAAAACGCATACGCCCTTTTTGGCCAAGGGCATCATTGTCGACGTTTTGCCGCTTTTCATGTGCTTTAAAGGCGCGTCGAATCTACCTCCTGAAATCTGTTTCCTGCAATTCTGCCTTGCTTTCCAATCCTCTTCGTTGCCTTCCCTCAATATATTTGTGGACAAGAGTTATCATTTCTAACTCTGCAGGTTTGTGAATTGCAGTGTCCCTGAGCTCCATTTGTCAAGTCGCTTTTTTGGGAGCTGACCGCAAAAGCGCAGGATTGCTTCAGGCCCTATTCTGGTTCCGGGGGGGCAGGCTGAGCCTGTGGTTCATTCTTCTTCCTGATGGGAAAATAGAGTGACCTGTGCCTGTCCCAACACCTAGAGCTAGTCTCTCATTGGTTCCCCCTCTTCCCGTTCATCCTCAGGACAAATTGCAACCTGTACGAAACAGGAGGTTAACGGTGCTGATTCTCCAAGTAGGGAGATTGTTAGTCAAGCGGCTGGAATGGCGAACCCGAGCACAAGGAGAGGAGAAATGAGGTGTGTTTTAGAAACCTTTCCCGATCACACGGTGTACCATCTTCTGGGTTTCCCAGGCATGTTTTCGATGTAGGAAGATGCCCTTGAACCTGGAGATTTGGGACCCATGGGATGGGTACCAGGCAGTATTACTTTAAAGGGTCTGTGTTTGCTCGCCCAACCTCACCAATCCTCTCACCCCCAAGAGTGTCCAGCCTTATGTCTCATCCAGCTGTGGGTCTAGATATGGTCAATCCAGGTGGTATCAGAGCCCCTGAACGGATTTAGTAAGAATTTCTCTCTCTTTCACTGTCTTTGTTTTCTGGGGTTTTTTTTTCTTGAGTAATTTATTTTTATAATGGGGTTTAGCTGCTTTTCACTGCTGTGTTTATTCTGCTTTACACCCTCTTGATTCACTTCCCGAGAGATAGCAATACATAGGTTTTAAGATTCTTACTAGTCAGATATATTCTTGTGCGGTGAATAGGGGGTGTTGAGTCCAGTTCACTGAGCAGGGAGTAGGTCTTGTCTATTACATATTTGGCTTATGGAACGGTATCTGAGCTAATTTCAAACCATTTTTTTATGCATCACCCCACCTGACCTTTCCCGTTAGGCAGCCATAGTGTGTTTTCTAAACGTGTGACTCTGTTCTGTTTTGTAATTCAGTTCAAGGGTAGCGAATTTGACATTCCCTCTATAAGTGATATCTTAGGATAAGTGTCTTTCTGTGTGACTTATTTCACTTAGAGTCATCGTACCTAAATGCACTCATCACGCTGCTACTAGCCTTATGACATTGTTTTCATGGCTGAGTGATATGCCATTGTGCATAAGTACCACAACTTCTTTATCCATTTTTCTCTTTCCTGGGTTATTTAAGGTGTACCGAATTGGAGGTTCTTGTAAACAGAGCAGCCCTACACTTTGGGGTGCCTGTGTCTTGTGGATTTTCAGTTTTCCCAATGTATACGCCCATGAGTGGAAGTGCCCTATGCTCTCTAAGCTGTGTTTATTACATGTTTCAGGACACACCGTACACTTCTCCAGAGTGGCTGTTGGCAATTTACATCCCGCCCATCAGCGTAGCAAGGCTCCCATGTCTCCATGGCCTGTCCTGCATTTCTGGTTTTTACACTTTTTTCAGCATGGCCCTTTTTACCGATGGCAAGCGAGACTTCCTTGTAGTGCTGATTTGCCTTTCCGGCTTGCTTGTTTGGCCAAAAAGGGCGTATGCGTTTTTTCCTGAATATATTCAGGAAAAAACGCATACGCCCTTTTTGGCCAAGGGCATCATTGTCGACGTTTTGCCGCTTTTCATGTGCTTTAAAGGCGAGTCGAATCTACCTCCTGAAATCTGTTTCCTGCAATTCTGCCTTGCTTTCCAATCCTCTTCGTTGCCTTCCCTCAATATATTTGTGGACGAGAGTTATCATTTCTAACTCTGCAGGTTTGTGAATTGCAGTGCCACTGAGCTCCATTTGTCAAATCGCTTTTTTGGGAGCTGGCCGCAAAAGCGCAGGATTGCTTCAGGCCCTATTCTGGTTCCGGGGGGGCAGGCTGAGCCTGTGGTTCATTCTTCTTCCTGATGGGAAACTAGAGTGACCTGTGCCTGTCCCAACACCTAGAGCTAGTCTCTCATTGGTTCCCCCTCTTCCCGTTCATCCTCAGGACAAATTGCAACCTGTACGAAACAGGAGGTTAACGGTGCTGATTCTCCAAGTAGGGAGATTGTTAGTCAAGCGGCTGGAATGGCGAACCCGAGCACAAGGAGAGGAGAAATGAGGTGTGTTTTAGAAACCTTTCCCGATCACACGGTGTACCATCTTCTGGGTTTCCCAGGCATGTTTTCGATGTAGGAAGATGCCCTTGAACCTGGAGATTTGGGACCCATGGGATGGGTACCAGGCAGTATTACTTTAAAGGGTCTGCGTTTGCTCGCCCAACCTCACCAATCCTCTCAGCCCCAAGAGTGTCCAGCCTTATGTCTCATCCAGCTGTGGGTCTAGATATGGTCAATCTAGGTGGCATCAGAGCCCCTGAACGGATTTAGTAAGAATTTCTCTCTCTTTCACTGTCTTTGTTTTATGGGGGTTTTTTTTGAGTAATTTACTTTTATAATGGGGTTTAGCTGCTTTTCACTGCTGTGTTTATGCCGCTTTCCACCCTCTTGATTCACTTCCCAAGAGATAGCAATACCTAGGTTTTAAGATTCTTACTAGTCAGATATATTCTTCTGCGGTGAATAGGGGGTGTTGAGTCAAGTTCACTGAGCAGGGAGTAGGTCTTGTCTATTACATATTTGGCTTATGGAACGGTATCTGAGCTAATTTCAAACCATTTTTTTATGCATCACCCCACCTGACCTTTCCCGTTAGGCAGCCATAGTGTGTTTTCTAAACGTGTGACTCTGTTCTGTTTTGTAATTCAGTTCAAGGGTAGCGAATTTGACATTCCCTCTATAAGTGATATCTTAGGATAAGTGTCTTTTTCTGTGTGACTTATTTCACTTAGAGTCAGCGTACCTAAATGCACTCATCACGCTGCTACTAGCCTTATGACATTGATTTCATGGCTGAGTGATATGCCATTGTGCATAAGTACCACAACTTCTTTATCAATTTTTCTCTTTCCTGGGCTATTTAAGATGTACCGAATTGGAGGTTCTTGTAAACAGAGCAGCCCTACACTTTGGGGTGCCTGTGTCTTGTGGATTTTCAGTTTTCCCAATGTATACGCCCATGAGTGGAAGTGCCCTATGCTCTCTAAGCTGTGTTTATTACATGTTTCAGGACACACCGTACACTTCTCCAGAGTGGCTGTTAGCAATTTACATCCCGCCCATCAGCGTAGCAAGGCTCCCATGTCTCCATGGCCTGTCCTGCATTTCTGGTTTTTACACTTTTTTCAGCATGGCCCTTTTTACCGATGGCAAGCGAGACTTCCTTGTAGTGCTGATTTGCCTTTCCGGCTTGCTTGGTTGGCCAAAAAGGGCTTATGCGTTTTTTCCTGAATATATTCAGAAAAAACGCATACGACCTTTTTGGCCGAGGGCATCATTGTCCACGTTTTGCCGCTTTTCATGTGCTTTAAAGGCGAGTCGAATCTACCTCCTGAAATCTGTTTCCTGCAATTCTGCCTTGCTTTCCAATCCTCTTCGTTGCCTTCCCTCAATATATTTGTGGACAAGAGTTATCATTTCTAACTCTGCAGGTTTGTGAATTGCAGTGCCCCTGAGCTCCATTTGTCAAGTCGCTTTTTTGGGAGCTGGCCGCAAAAGCGCAGGATTGCTTCAGGCCCTATTCTGGTTCCGGGGGGGCAGGCTGAGCCTGTGGTTCATTCTTCTTCCTGATGGGAAAATAGAGTGACCTGTGCCTGTCCCAACACCTAGAGCTAGTCTCTCATTGGTTCCCCCTCTTCCCGTTCATCCTCAGGACAAAATGCAACCTGTACGAAACAGGAGGTTAACGGTGCTGATTCTCCAAATAGGGAGATTGTTAGTCAAGCGGCTGGAATGGCGAACCCGAGCACAAGGAGAGGAGAAATGAGGTGTGTTTTAGAAACCTTTCCCGATCACACGGTGTACCATCTTCTGGGTTTCCCAGGCATGTTTTCGATGTAGGAAGATGCCCTTGAACCTGGAGATTTGGGACCCATGGGATGGGTACCAGGCAGTATTACTTTAAAGGGTCTGCGTTTGCTCGCCCAACCTCACCAAACCTCTCAGCCCCAAGAGTGTCCAGCCTTATGTCTCATCCAGCTGTGGGTCTAGATATGGTCAATCCAGGTGGCATCAGAGCCCCTGAACGGATTTAGTAAGAATTTCTCTCTCTTTCACTGTCTTTGTTTTTTGGGGGTTTTTTTTTTTGAGTAATTTATTTTTATAATGGGGTTTAGCTGCTTTTCACTGCTGTGTTTATGCCGCTTTCCACCCTCTTGATTCACTTTCCGAGAGATAGCAATACATAGGTTTTAAGATTCTTACTAGTCAGATATATTCTTGTGCGGTGAATAGGGGGTGTTGAGTCCAGTTCACTGAGCAGGGAGTAGGTCTTGTCTATTACATATTTGGCTTATGGAACGGTATCTGAGCTAATTTCAAACCATTTTTTTATGCATCACCCCACCTGACCTTTCCCGTTAGGCAGCCATAGTGTGTTTTCTAAACGTGTGACTCTGTTCTGTTTTGTAATTCAGTTCAAGGGTAGCGAATTTGACATTCCCTCTATAAGTGATATCTTAGGATAAGTGTCTTTTTCTGTGTGACTTATTTCACTTAGAGTCATCCTACCTAAATGCACTCATCACGCTGCTACTAGCCTTATGACATTGATTTCATGGCTGAGTGATATGCCATTGTGCATAAGTACCACAACTTCTTTATCCATTTTTCTCTTTCCTGGGCTATTTAAGATGTACCGAATTGGAGGTTCTTGCAAACAGAGCAGCCCTACACTTTGGGGTGCCTGTGTCTTGTGGATTTTCAGTTTTCCCAATGTATACGCCCATGAGTGGAAGTGCCCTATGCTCTCTAAGCTGTGTTTATTACATGTTTCAGGACACACCATACACTTCTCCAGAGTGGCTGTTAGCAATTTACATCCCGCCCATCAGCGTAGCAAGGCTCCCATGTCTCCATGGCCTGTCCTGCATTTCTGGTTTTTACATTTTTTTCAGCATGGCCCTTTTTACCGATGGCAAGCAAGACTTCCTTGTAGTGCTGATTTGCCTTTCCGGCTTGCTTGGTTGGCCAAAAAGGGCGTATGCGTTTTTTCCTGAATATATTCAGAAAAAACGCATACGCCCTTTTTGGCCAAGGGCATCATTGTCGACGTTTTCCCGCTTTTCATGTGCTTTAAAGGCGCGTCGAATCTACCTCCTGAAATCTGTTTCCTGCAATTCTGCCTTGCTTTCCAATCCTCTTCGTTGCCTTCCCTCAATATATTTGTGGACAAGAGTTATCATATCTAACTCTGCAGGTTTGTGAATTGCAGTGCCCCTGAGCTCCATTTGTCAAGTCGCTTTTTTGGGAGCTGGCCGCAAAAGCGCAGGATTGCTTCAGGCCCTATTCTGGTTCCGGGGGGGCAGGCTGATCCTGTGGTTCATTCTTCTTCCTGATGGGAAAATAGAGTGACCTGTGCCTGTCCCAACACCTAGAGCTAGTCTCTCATTGGTTCCCCCTCTTCCCGTTCATCCTCAGGACCAATTGCAACCTGTACGAAACAGGAGGTTAACGGTGCTGATTCTCCAAGTAGGGAGATTGTTAGTCAAGCGGCTGGAATGGCGAACCCGAGCACAAGGAGAGGAGAAATGAGGTGTGTTTTAGAAACCTTTCCCGATCACACGGTGTACTATCTTCTGGGTTTCCCAGGCATGTTTTCGATGTAGGAAGATGCCCTTGAACCTGGAGATTTGGGACCCATGGGATGGGTACCACGCAGTATTACTTTAAAGGGTCTGCGTTTGCTCGCCCAACCTCACCAATCCTCTCAGCCCCAAGAGTGTCCAGCCTTCTGTCTCATCCAGCTGTGGGTCTAGATATGGTCAATCCAGGTGGCATCAGAGCCCCTGAACGGATTTAGTAAGAATTTCTCTCTCTTTCACTGTCTTTGTTTTCTGGGGTTTTTTTTTTTGAGTAATTTATTTTTATAATGGGGTTTAGCTGCTTTTCACTGCTGTGTTTGTGCTGCTTTACACCCTCTTGATTCACTTCCCGAGAGATAGCAATACATAGGTTTTAAGATTCCTACTAGTCAGATATATTCTTGTGTGGTGAATAGGGGGTGTTGAGTCCAGTTCACTGCGCAGGGAGTAGGTCTTGTCTATTACATATTTGGCTTATGGAACGGTATCTGAGCTAATTTCAAACCCTTCGTTTATGCATCACCCCACCTGACCTTTCCCGTTAAGCAGCCATAGTGTGTTTTCTAAAGTGTGACTCTGTTCTGTTTTGTAATTCAGTTCAAAGGTAGCGATTTTGACATTCCCTCTATAAGTGATATCTTAGGATAAGTGTGTTTTTCTGTGTGACTTATTTCACTTAGATTCATCGTACCTAAATCCACTCATCGTGCTGCTACTAGCCTTATGACATTGATTTCATGGCTGAGTGATATTCCATTGTGCATAAGTACCACAACTTCTTTATCCATTTTTCTCTTTCCTGGGCTATTTAAGGTGTACCGAAGTGGACGTTCTTGTAAACAGAGCAGCCCTACACTTTGGGGTGCCTGTGTCTTGTGGATTTTCAGTTTTCCCAATGTATACGCCCATGAGTGGAAGTGCCCTATGCTCTCTAAGCTGTGTTTATTACATGTTTCAGGACACACCGTACACTTCTCCAGAGTGGCTGTTGGCAATTTACATCCCGCCCATCAGCGTAGCAAGGCTCCCATGTCTCCATGGCCTGCCCTGCATTTCTGGTTTTTACACTTTTTTCAGCATGGCCCTTTTGACCGATGGCAAGCGAGACTTCTTTGTAGTGCTGATTTGCCTTTCGGGCTTGCTTGGTTGGCCAAAAACGGCGTATGCGTTTTTTCCTGAATATATTCAGGAAAAAACGCATACGCCCTTTTTGGCCAAGGGCATCATTGTCGACATTTTGCCGCTTTTCATGTGCTTTAAAGGCGAGTCGAATCTACCTCCTGAAATCTGTTTCCTGCAATTCTGCCTTGCTTTCCAATCCTCTTCGTTGCCTTCCCTCAATATATTTGTGGACGAGAGTTATCATTTCTAACTCTGCAGGTTTGTGAATTGCAGTGCCCCTGAGCTCCATTTGTTAACTCGCTTTTTTGGGAGCTGGCCGCAAAATCGCAGGATTGCTTCAGGCCCTATTCTGGTTCAGGGGGGGCAGGCTGAGCCTGTGGTTCATTCTTCTTCCTGATGGGAAACTAGAGTGACCTGTGCCTGTCCCAACACCTAGAGCTAGTCTCTCATTGGTTCCCCCTCTTCCCGTTCATCCTAGGACAAATTGCAACCTGTACGAAACAGGAGGGTAACGGTGCTGATTCTCCAAGTAGGGAGATTGTTAGTAAAGCGGCTGGAATGGCGAACCCGAGCACAAGGAGAGGAGAAATGAGGTGTGTTTTTCACACCTTTCCCGATCACACGGTGTACCATCTTCTGGGTTTCCCAGGCATGTTTTCGATGTAGGAAGATGCCCTTGAACCTGGAGATTTGGGACCCATGGGATGGGTACCATGCAGTATTACTTTAAAGGGTCTGCGTTTGCTCGCCCAACCTCACCAATCCTCTCAGCCCCAAGAGTGTCCAGCCTTATGTCTCATCCAGCTGTGGGTCTAGATATGGTCAATCCAGGTGGCATCAGAACCCCTGAACGGATTTTGTAAGAATTTCTCTCTCTTTCACTGTCTTTGTTTTATGGGATTTTTTTTTTGAGTAATTTATTTTTATAATGGGGTTTAGCTGCTTTTCACTGCTGTGTTTATGCCGCTTTCCACCCTCTTGATTCACTTCCCGAGAGATATCAATACATAGGTTTTAAGATTCTTACTAGTCAGATATATTTTTGTGCGGTGAATAGGGGGTGTTGAGTCCAGTTCACTGAGCAGGGAGTAGGTCTTGTCTATTACATATTTGGCTTATGGAACGGTATCTGAGCTAATTTCAAACCCTTGTTTTATGCATCACCCCACCTGACCTTTCCCGTTAGGCAGCCATAGTGTGTTTTCTAAACGTGTGACTCTGTTCTGTTTTGTAATTCAGTTCAAGGGTAGCGATTTTGACATTCCCTCTATAAGTGATATCTTAGGATAAGTGTCTTTTTCTGTGTGACTTATTTCACTTAGAGTCATCGAACCTAAATCCACTCATCATGCTGCTACTAGCCTTATGACATTGATTTCATGGCTGAGTGATATTCCATTGTGCATAAGTACCACAACTTCTTTATCCATTTTTCTCTTTCCTGGGCTATTTAAGGTGTACCGAATTGGAGGTTCTTGTAAACAGAGCAGCCCTACACTTTGGGGTGCCTGTGTCTTGTGGATTTTCAATATTCCCAATGCATACGCTCATGAGTGGAAGTGCCCTATCCTCTCTAAGCTGTGTTTATTACATGTTTCAGGACACACCGTACACTTCTCCAGAATGGCTGTTGGCAATTTACATCCCGCCCATCAGTGTAGCAAGGCTCCCATGTCTCCATTGCCTTTCCTGCATTTCTGGTTTTTACACTTTTTTAAGCATGGCCCTTTTGCCCGATGGCAAGCGAGACTTCCTTGTAGTGCTGATTTGCCTTTCCGGCTTGCTTGGTTGGCCAAAAAGGGCGTATGCATTTTTTCCTGAATATATTCAGGAAAAAGCGCATACGCCCTTTTTGGCCAAGGGCATCATGGTCGACGTTTTGCCGCTTTTCATGTGCTTTAAAGGCGAGTCGAATCTACCTCCTGAAATCTGTTTCCTGCAATTCTGCCTTGCTTTCAAATCCTCTTCGTTGCCTTCCCTCAATATATTTCTGGACGAGAGTTATCATTTATAACTCTGCAGGTTTGTGAATTGCAGTGCCCCTGAGTTCCATTTGTCAACTCGCTATTTTGGAAGCTGGCCGCAAAAGCGCAGGATTGCTTCAGGCCCTATTCTTGTTCCGGGGGGGCAGGCTGATCCTGTGGTTCATTCTTCTTCCTGATGGGAAAATAGAGTGACCTGTGAATGTCCCAACACCTAGAGCTACTCTCTCATTGGTTCCCCCTCTTCCCGTTCATCCTCAGGACAAATTGCAACCTGTACGAAACAGGAGGGTAACGGTGCTGATTCTCCAAGTAGGGAGATTGTTGGTAAAGCGGCTGGAATGGCGAACCCGAGCACAAGGAGAGGAGAAATGAGGTGTGTTTTACGAACCATTCCCGATCACACGGTGTACCATCTTCTGGGTATCCCAGGCATGTTTTCGATGTAGGAAGATGCCCTTGAACCTGGAGATTTGGGTCCCATGGGATGGGTACCACGCAGTATTACTTTAAAGGGTCTGCGTTTGCTCGCCCAACCTCACCAATCCTCTCAGCCCCAAGAGTGTCCAGCCTTATGTCTCATCCAGCTGTGGGTCTAGATATGGTCAATCCAGGTGGCATCAGAGCCCCTGAACGTATTTTGTAAGAATTTCTCTCTCTTTCACTGTTTTTGTTTTATGGGGGTTTTTTTTGAGTAATTTATTTTTATAATGGGGTTTAGCTGCTTTTCACTGCTGTGTTTATGCCGCTTTACACCCTCTTGATTGACTTCCCGAGAGATATCAATACATAGGTTTTAAGATTCTTACTAGTCAAGTATATTCTTGTGGGGTGAATAGGGGGTGTTGAGTCCAGTTCACTGAGCAGGGAGTAGGTCTTGTCTATTACATATTTGGCTTATGGAACGGTATCTGAGCTAATTTCAAACCCTTGTTTTATGCATCACCCCACCTGACCTTTCCCGTTAAGCAGCCATAGTGTGTTTTCTAAACGTGTGACTCTGTTCTGTTTTGTAATTCAGTTCAAAGGTAGCGATTTTGACATTCCCTCTATAAGTGATATCTTAGGATAAGTGTCTTTTTCTGTGTGACTTATTTCACTTACAGTCAGCGTACCTAAATCCATTCATCGTGCTGCTACTAGCCTTATGACATTGATTTCATGGCTGAGTGATATTCCATTGTGCATAAGTACCACAACTTCTTTATCCATTTTTCTCTTTCCTGGGCTATTTAAGGTGTACCGAAGTGGAGGTTCTTGTAAACAGAGCAGCCCTACACTTTGGGGTGCCTGTGTCTTGTGGATTTTCAGTTTTCCCAATGTATACGCCCATGAGTGGAAGTGCCCTATGCTCTCTAAGCTGTGTTTATTACATGTTTCAGGACACACCGTACACTTCTCCAGAGTGGCTGTTGGCAATTTACATCCCGCCCATCAGCGTAGCAAGGCTCCCATGTCTCCATGGCCTGCCCTGCATTTCTGGTTTTTACACTTTTTTCAGCAAGGCCCTTTTGCCCGATGGCAAGCGAGACTTCTTTGTAGTGCTGATTTGCCTTTCGGGCTTGCTTGGTTGGCCAAAAAGGGCGTATGCGTTTTTTCCTGAATATATTCAGGAAAAAACGCATACGCCCTTTTTGGCCAAGGGCATCATTGTCGACGTTTTACCGCTTTTCATGTGCTTTAAAGGCGAGTCGAATCTACCTCCTGAAATCTGTTTCCTGCAATTCTGCCTTGCTTTCCAATCCTCTTCGTTGCCTTCCCTCAATATATTTGTGGACAAGAGTTATCATATCTAACTCTGCAGGTTTGTGAATTGCAGTGCCCCTGAGCTCCATTTGTCAAGTCGCTTTTTTGGGAGCTGGCCGCAAAAGCGCAGGATTGCTTCAGGCCCTATTCTGGTTCCGGGGGGGGCAGGCTGATCCTGTGGTTCATTCTTCTTCCTGATGGGAAAATAGAGTGACCTGTGCCTGTCCCAACACCTAGAGCTAGTCTCTCATTGGTTCCCCCTCTTCCCGTTCATCCTCAGGACCAATTGCAACCTGTACGAAACAGGAGGTTAACGGTGCTGATTCTCCAAGTAGGGAGATTGTTAGTCAAGCGGCTGGAATGGCGAACCCGAGCACAAGGAGAGGAGAAATGAGGTGTGTTTTAGAAACCTTTCCCGATCACACGGTGTACTATCTTCTGGGTTTCCCAGGCATGTTTTCGATGTAGGAAGATGCCCTTGAACCTGGAGATTTGGGACCCATGGGATGGGTACCAGGCAGTATTACTTTAAAGGGTCTGTGTTTGCTCGCCCAACCTCACCAATCCTCTCAGCCCCAAGAGTGTCCAGCCTTCTGTCTCATCCAGCTGTGGGTCTAGATATGGTCAATCCAGGTGGCATCAGAGCCCCTGAACGGATTTAGTAAGAATTTCTCTCTCTTTCACTGTCTTTGTTTTCTGGGGTTTTTTTTTTTTTGAGTAATTTATTTTTATAATGGGGTTTAGCTGCTTTTCACTGCTGTGTTTGTGCTGCTTTACACCCTCTTGATTCACTTCCCGAGAGATAGCAATACATAGGTTTTAAGATTCCTACTAGTCAGATATATTCTTGTGTGGTGAATAGGGGGTGTTGAGTCCAGTTCACTGAGCAGGGAGTAGGTCTTGTCTATTACATATTTGGCTTATGGAACGGTATCTGAGCTAATTTCAAACCCTTCGTTTATGCATCACCCCACCTGACCTTTCCCGTTAAGCAGCCATAGTGTGTTTTCTAAAGTGTGACTCTGTTCTGTTTTGTAATTCAGTTCAAAGGTAGCGATTTTGACATTCCCTCTATAAGTGATATCTTAGGATAAGTGTGTTTTTCTGTGTGACTTATTTCACTTAGATTCATCGTACCTAAATCCACTCATCGTGCTGCTACTAGCCTTATGACATTGATTTCATGGCTGAGTGATATTCCATTGTGCATAAGTACCACAACTTCTTTATCCATTTTTCTCTTTCCTGGGCTATTTAAGGTGTACCGAAGTGGACGTTCTTGTAAACAGAGCAGCCCTACACTTTGGGGTGCCTGTGTCTTGTGGATTTTCAGTTTTCCCAATGTATACGCCCATGAGTGGAAGTGCCCTATGCTCTCTAAGCTGTGTTTATTACATGTTTCAGGACACACCATACACTTCTCCAGAGTGGCTGTTGGCAATTTACATCCCGCCCATCAGCGTAGCAAGGCTCCCATGTCTCCATGGCCTGCCCTGCATTTCTGGTTTTTACACTTTTTTCAGCAAGGCCCTTTTGCCCGATGGCAAGCGAGACTTCTTTGTAGTGCTGATTTGCCTTTCGGGCTTGCTTGGTTGGCCAAAAAGGGCGTATGCGTTTTTTCCTGAATATATTCAGGAAAAAACGCATACGCCCTTTTTGGCCAAGGGCATCATTGTCGACATTTTGCCGCTTTTCATGTGCTTTAAAGGCGAGTCGAATCTACCTCCTGAAATCTGTTTCCTGCAATTCTGCCTTGCTTTCCAATCCTCTTCGTTGCCTTCCCTCAATATATTTGTGGACGAGAGTTATCATTTCTAACTCTGCAGGTTTGTGAATTGCAGTGCCCCTGAGCTCCATTTGTTAACTCGCTTTTTTGGGAGCTGGCCGCAAAATCGCAGGATTGCTTCAGGCCCTATTCTGGTTCAGGGGGGGCAGGCTGAGCCTGTGGTTCATTCTTCTTCCTGATGGGAAACTAGAGTGACCTGTGCCTGTCCCAACACCTAGAGCTAGTCTCTCATTGGTTCCCCCTCTTCCCGTTCATCCTAGGACAAATTGCAACCTGTACGAAACAGGAGGGTAACGGTGCTGATTCTCCAAGTAGGGAGATTGTTAGTAAAGCGGCTGGAATGGCGAACCCGAGCACAAGGAGAGGAGAAATGAGGTGTGTTTTTCACACCTTTCCCGATCACACGGTGTACCATCTTCTGGGTTTCCCAGGCATGTTTTCGATGTAGGAAGATGCCCTTGAACCTGGAGATTTGGGACCCATGGGATGGGTACCATGCAGTATTACTTTAAAGGGTCTGCGTTTGCTCGCCCAACCTCACCAATCCTCTCAGCCCCAAGAGTGTCCAGCCTTATGTCTCATCCAGCTGTGGGTCTAGATATGGTCAATCCAGGTGGCATCAGAACCCCTGAACGGATTTTGTAAGAATTTCTCTCTCTTTCACTGTCTTTGTTTTATGGGATTTTTTTTTTGAGTAATTTATTTTTATAATGGGGTTTAGCTGCTTTTCACTGCTGTGTTTATGCCGCTTTCCACCCTCTTGATTCACTTCCCGAGAGATATCAATACATAGGTTTTAAGATTCTTACTAGTCAGATATATTTTTGTGCGGTGAATAGGGGGTGTTGAGTCCAGTTCACTGAGCAGGGAGTAGGTCTTGTCTATTACATATTTGGCTTATGGAACGGTATCTGAGCTAATTTCAAACCCTTGTTTTATGCATCACCCCACCTGACCTTTCCCGTTAGGCAGCCATAGTGTGTTTTCTAAACGTGTGACTCTGTTCTGTTTTGTAATTCAGTTCAAGGGTAGCGATTTTGACATTCCCTCTATAAGTGATATCTTAGGATAAGTGTCTTTTTCTGTGTGACTTATTTCACTTAGAGTCATCGAACCTAAATCCACTCATCATGCTGCTACTAGCCTTATGACATTGATTTCATGGCTGAGTGATATTCCATTGTGCATAAGTACCACAACTTCTTTATCCATTTTTCTCTTTCCTGGGCTATTTAAGGTGTACCGAATTGGAGGTTCTTGTAAACAGAGCAGCCCTACACTTTGGGGTGCCTGTGTCTTGTGGATTTTCAATATTCCCAATGCATACGCTCATGAGTGGAAGTGCCCTATCCTCTCTAAGCTGTGTTTATTACATGTTTCAGGACCCACCGTACACTTCTCCAGAATGGCTGTTGGCAATTTACATCCCGCCCATCAGTGTAGCAAGGCTCCCATGTCTCCATTGCCTTTCCTGCATTTCTGGTTTTTACACTTTTTTAAGCATGGCCCTTTTGCCCGATGGCAAGCGAGACTTCCTTGTAGTGCTGATTTGCCTTTCCGGCTTGCTTGGTTGGCCAAAAAGGGCGTATGCATTTTTTCCTGAATATATTCAGGAAAAAGCGCATACGCCCTTTTTGGCCAAGGGCATCATGGTCGACGTTTTGCCGCTTTTCATGTGCTTTAAAGGCGAGTCAAATCTACCTCCTGAAATCTGTTTCCTGCAATTCTGCCTTGCTTTCAAATCCTCTTCGTTGCCTTCCCTCAATATATTTCTGGACGAGAGTTATCATTTATAACTCTGCAGGTTTGTGAATTGCAGTGCCCCTGAGTTCCATTTGTCAACTCGCTATTTTGGAAGCTGGCCGCAAAAGCGCAGGATTGCTTCAGGCCCTATTCTTGTTCCGGGGGGGCAGGCTGATCCTGTGGTTCATTCTTCTTCCTGATGGGAAAATAGAGTGACCTGTGAATGTCCCAACACCTAGAGCTACTCTCTCATTGGTTCCCCCTCTTCCCGTTCATCCTCAGGACAAATTGCAACCTGTACGAAACAGGAGGGTAACGGTGCTGATTCTCCAAGTAGGGAGATTGTTGGTAAAGCGGCTGGAATGGCGAACCCGAGCACAAGGAGAGGAGAAATGAGGTGTGTTTTACGAACCATTCCCGATCACACGGTGTACCATCTTCTGGGTATCCCAGGCATGTTTTCGATGTAGGAAGATGCCCTTGAACCTGGAGATTTGGGTCCCATGGGATGGGTACCACGCAGTATTACTTTAAAGGGTCTGCGTTTGCTCGCCCAACCTCACCAATCCTCTCAGCCCCAAGAGTGTCCAGCCTTATGTCTCATCCAGCTGTGGGTCTAGATATGGTCAATCCAGGTGGCATCAGAGCCCCTGAACGTATTTTGTAAGAATTTCTCTCTCTTTCACTGTCTTTGTTTTATGGGGGTTTTTTTTGAGTAATTTATTTTTATAATGGGGTTTAGCTGCTTTTCACTGCTGTGTTTATGCCGCTTTACACCCTCTTGATTGACTTCCCGAGAGATATCAATACATAGGTTTTAAGATTCTTACTAGTCAAGTATATTCTTGTGCGGTGAATAGGGGGTGTTGAGTCCAGTTCACTGAGCAGGGAGTAGGTCTTGTCTATTACATATTTGGCTTATGGAACGGTATCTGAGCTAATTTCAAACCCTTGTTTTATGCATCACCCCACCTGACCTTTCCCGTTAAGCAGCCATAGTGTGTTTTCTAAACGTGTGACTCTGTTCTGTTTTGTAATTCAGTTCAAAGGTAGCGATTTTGACATTCCCTCTATAAGTGATATCTTAGGATAAGTGTCTTTTTCTGTGTGACTTATTTCACTTAGAGTCAGCGTACCTAAATCCATTCATCGTGCTGCTACTAGCCTTATGACATTGATTTCATGGCTGAGTGATATTCCATTGTGCATAAGTACCACAACTTCTTTATCCATTTTTCTCTTTCCTGGGCTATTTAAGGTGTACCGAAGTGGAGGTTCTTGTAAACAGAGCAGCCCTACACTTTGGGGTGCCTGTGTCTTGTGGATTTTCAGGTTTCCCAATGTATACGCCCATGAGTGGAAGTGCCCTATGCTCTCTAAGCTGTGTTTATTACATGTTTCAGGACACACCGTACACTTCTCCAGAGTGGCTGTTGGCAATTTACATCCCGCCCATCAGCGTAGCAAGGCTCCCATGTCTCCATGGCCTGCCCTGCATTTCTGGTTTTTACACTTTTTTCAGCAAGGCCCTTTTGCCCGATGGCAAGCGAGACTTCTTTGTAGTGCTGATTTGCCTTTCGGGCTTGCTTGGTTGGCCAAAAAGGGCGTATGCGTTTTTTCCTGAATATATTCAGGAAAAAACGCATACGCCCTTTTTGGCCAAGGGCATCATTGTCGACATTTTGCCGCTTTTCATGTGCTTTAAAGGCGAGTCGAATCTACCTCCTGAAATCTGTTTCCTGCAATTCTGCCTTGCTTTCCAATCCTCTTCGTTGCCTTCCCTCAATATATTTGTGGACGAGAGTTATCATTTCTAACTCTGCAGGTTTGTGAATTGCAGTGCCCCTGAGCTCCATTTGTTAACTCGCTTTTTTGGGAGCTGGCCGCAAAATCGCAGGATTGCTTCAGGCCCTATTCTGGTTCAGGGGGGGCAGGCTGAGCCTGTGGTTCATTCTTCTTCCTGATGGGAAACTAGAGTGACCTGTGCCTGTCCCAACACCTAGAGCTAGTCTCTCATTGGTTCCCCCTCTTCCCGTTCATCCTAGGACAAATTGCAACCTGTACGAAACAGGAGGGTAACGGTGCTGATTCTCCAAGTAGGGAGATTGTTAGTAAAGCGGCTGGAATGGCGAACCCGAGCACAAGGAGAGGAGAAATGAGGTGTGTTTTTCACACCTTTCCCGATCACACGGTGTACCATCTTCTGGGTTTCCCAGGCATGTTTTCGATGTAGGAAGATGCCCTTGAACCTGGAGATTTGGGACCCATGGGATGGGTACCATGCAGTATTACTTTAAAGGGTCTGCGTTTGCTCGCCCAACCTCACCAATCCTCTCAGCCCCAAGAGTGTCCAGCCTTATGTCTCATCCAGCTGTGGGTCTAGATATGGTCAATCCAGGTGGCATCAGAACCCCTGAACGGATTTTGTAAGAATTTCTCTCTCTTTCACTGTCTTTGTTTTATGGGATTTTTTTTTTGAGTAATTTATTTTTATAATGGGGTTTAGCTGCTTTTCACTGCTGTGTTTATGCCGCTTTCCACCCTCTTGATTCACTTCCCGAGAGATATCAATACATAGGTTTTAAGATTCTTACTAGTCAGATATATTTTTGTGCGGTGAATAGGGGGTGTTGAGTCCAGTTCACTGAGCAGGGAGTAGGTCTTGTCTATTACATATTTGGCTTATGGAACGGTATCTGAGCTAATTTCAAACCCTTGTTTTATGCATCACCCCACCTGACCTTTCCCGTTAGGCAGCCATAGTGTGTTTTCTAAACGTGTGACTCTGTTCTGTTTTGTAATTCAGTTCAAGGGTAGCGATTTTGACATTCCCTCTATAAGTGATATCTTAGGATAAGTGTCTTTTTCTGTGTGACTTATTTCACTTAGAGTCATCGAACCTAAATCCACTCATCATGCTGCTACTAGCCTTATGACATTGATTTCATGGCTGAGTGATATTCCATTGTGCATAAGTACCACAACTTCTTTATCCATTTTTCTCTTTCCTGGGCTATTTAAGGTGTACCGAATTGGAGGTTCTTGTAAACAGAGCAGCCCTACACTTTGGGGTGCCTGTGTCTTGTGGATTTTCAATATTCCCAATGCATACGCTCATGAGTGGAAGTGCCCTATCCTCTCTAAGCTGTGTTTATTACATGTTTCAGGACACACCGTACACTTCTCCAGAATGGCTGTTGGCAATTTACATCCCGCCCATCAGTGTAGCAAGGCTCCCATGTCTCCATTGCCTTTCCTGCATTTCTGGTTTTTACACTTTTTTAAGCATGGCCCTTTTGCCCGATGGCAAGCGAGACTTCCTTGTAGTGCTGATTTGCCTTTCCGGCTTGCTTGGTTGGCCAAAAAGGGCGTATGCATTTTTTCCTGAATATATTCAGGAAAAAGCGCATACGCCCTTTTTGGCCAAGGGCATCATGGTCGACGTTTTGCCGCTTTTCATGTGCTTTAAAGGCGAGTCAAATCTACCTCCTGAAATCTGTTTCCTGCAATTCTGCCTTGCTTTCAAATCCTCTTCGTTGCCTTCCCTCAATATATTTCTGGACGAGAGTTATCATTTATAACTCTGCAGGTTTGTGAATTGCAGTGCCCCTGAGTTCCATTTGTCAACTCGCTATTTTGGAAGCTGGCCGCAAAAGCGCAGGATTGCTTCAGGCCCTATTCTTGTTCCGGGGGGGCAGGCTGATCCTGTGGTTCATTCTTCTTCCTGATGGGAAAATAGAGTGACCTGTGAATGTCCCAACACCTAGAGCTACTCTCTCATTGGTTCCCCCTCTTCCCGTTCATCCTCAGGACAAATTGCAACCTGTACGAAACAGGAGGGTAACGGTGCTGATTCTCCAAGTAGGGAGATTGTTGGTAAAGCGGCTGGAATGGCGAACCCGAGCACAAGGAGAGGAGAAATGAGGTGTGTTTTACGAACCATTCCCGATCACACGGTGTACCATCTTCTGGGTATCCCAGGCATGTTTTCGATGTAGGAAGATGCCCTTGAACCTGGAGATTTGGGTCCCATGGGATGGGTACCACGCAGTATTACTTTAAAGGGTCTGCGTTTGCTCGCCCAACCTCACCAATCCTCTCAGCCCCAAGAGTGTCCAGCCTTATGTCTCATCCAGCTGTGGGTCTAGATATGGTCAATCCAGGTGGCATCAGAGCCCCTGAACGTATTTTGTAAGAATTTCTCTCTCTTTCACTGTCTTTGTTTTATGGGGGTTTTTTTTGAGTAATTTATTTTTATAATGGGGTTTAGCTGCTTTTCACTGCTGTGTTTATGCCGCTTTACACCCTCTTGATTGACTTCCCGAGAGATATCAATACATAGGTTTTAAGATTCTTACTAGTCAAGTATATTCTTGTGCGGTGAATAGGGGGTGTTGAGTCCAGTTCACTGAGCAGGGAGTAGGTCTTGTCTATTACATATTTGGCTTATGGAACGGTATCTGAGCTAATTTCAAACCCTTGTTTTATGCATCACCCCACCTGACCTTTCCCGTTAAGCAGCCATAGTGTGTTTTCTAAACGTGTGACTCTGTTCTGTTTTGTAATTCAGTTCAAAGGTAGCGATTTTGACATTCCCTCTATAAGTGATATCTTAGGATAAGTGTCTTTTTCTGTGTGACTTATTTCACTTAGAGTCAGCGTACCTAAATCCATTCATCGTGCTGCTACTAGCCTTATGACATTGATTTCATGGCTGAGTGATATTCCATTGTGCATAAGTACCACAACTTCTTTATCCATTTTTCTCTTTCCTGGGCTATTTAAGGTGTACCGAAGTGGAGGTTCTTGTAAACAGAGCAGCCCTACACTTTGGGGTGCCTGTGTCTTGTGGATTTTCAGGTTTCCCAATGTATACGCCCATGAGTGGAAGTGCCCTATGCTCTCTAAGCTGTGTTTATTACATGTTTCAGGACACACCATACACTTCTCCAGAGTGGCTGTTGGCAATTTACATCCCGCCCATCAGCGTAGCAAGGCTCCCATGTCTCCATGGCCTGCCCTGCATTTCTGGTTTTTACACTTTTTTCAGCAAGGCCCTTTTGCCCGATGGCAAGCGAGACTTCTTTGTAGTGCTGATTTGCCTTTCGGGCTTGCTTGGTTGGCCAAAAAGGGCGTATGCGTTTTTTCCTGAATATATTCAGGAAAAAACGCATACGCCCTTTTTGGCCAAGGGCATCATTGTCGACATTTTGCCGCTTTTCATGTGCTTTAAAGGCGAGTCGAATCTACCTCCTGAAATCTGTTTCCTGCAATTCTGCCTTGCTTTCCAATCCTCTTCGTTGCCTTCCCTCAATATATTTGTGGACGAGAGTTATCATTTCTAACTCTGCAGGTTTGTGAATTGCAGTGCCCCTGAGCTCCATTTGTTAACTCGCTTTTTTGGGAGCTGGCCGCAAAATCGCAGGATTGCTTCAGGCCCTATTCTGGTTCAGGGGGGGCAGGCTGAGCCTGTGGTTCATTCTTCTTCCTGATGGGAAACTAGAGTGACCTGTGCCTGTCCCAACACCTAGAGCTAGTCTCTCATTGGTTCCCCCTCTTCCCGTTCATCCTAGGACAAATTGCAACCTGTACGAAACAGGAGGGTAACGGTGCTGATTCTCCAAGTAGGGAGATTGTTAGTAAAGCGGCTGGAATGGCGAACCCGAGCACAAGGAGAGGAGAAATGAGGTGTGTTTTTCACACCTTTCCCGATCACACGGTGTACCATCTTCTGGGTTTCCCAGGCATGTTTTCGATGTAGGAAGATGCCCTTGAACCTGGAGATTTGGGACCCATGGGATGGGTACCATGCAGTATTACTTTAAAGGGTCTGCGTTTGCTCGCCCAACCTCACCAATCCTCTCAGCCCCAAGAGTGTCCAGCCTTATGTCTCATCCAGCTGTGGGTCTAGATATGGTCAATCCAGGTGGCATCAGAACCCCTGAACGGATTTTGTAAGAATTTCTCTCTCTTTCACTGTCTTTGTTTTATGGGATTTTTTTTTGAGTAATTTATTTTTATAATGGGGTTTAGCTGCTTTTCACTGCTGTGTTTATGCCGCTTTACACCCTCTTGATTCACTTCCCGAGAGATATCAATACATAGGTTTTAAGATTCTTACTAGTCAGATATATTTTTGTGCGGTGAATAGGGGGTGTTGAGTCCAGTTCACTGAGCAGGGAGTAGGTCTTGTCTATTACATATTTGGCTTATGGAACGGTATCTGAGCTAATTTCAAACCCTTGTTTTATGCATCACCCCACCTGACCTTTCCCGTTAGGCAGCCATAGTGTGTTTTCTAAACGTGTGACTCTGTTCTGTTTTGTAATTCAGTTCAAGGGTAGCGATTTTGACATTCCCTCTATAAGTGATATCTTAGGATAAGTGTCTTTTTCTGTGTGACTTATTTCACTTAGAGTCAGCGTACCTAAATCCATTCATCGTGCTGCTACTAGCCTTATGACATTGATTTCATGGCTGAGTGATATTCCATTGTGCATAAGTACCACAACTTCTTTATCCATTTTTCTCTTTCCTGGGCTATTTAAGGTGTAGCGAAGTGGAGGTTCTTGTAAACAGAGCAGCCCTACACTTTGGGGTGACTGTGTCTTGTGGATTTTCAGTTTTCACAATGCATACGCTCATGAGTGGAAGTGCCCTATGCTCTCTAAGCTGTGTTTATTACATGTTTCAGGACACACCGTACACTTCTCCAGAATGGCTGTTGGCAATTTACATCCCGCCCATCAGTGTAGCAAGGCTCCCATGTCTCCATTGCCTTTCCTGCATTTCTGGTTTTACACTTTTTTAAGCATGGCCCTTTTGCCCGATGGCAAGCGAGACTTCCTTGTAGTGCTGATTTGACTTTCCGGCTTGCTTGGTTGGCCAAAAAGGGCGTATGCATTTTTTCCTGAATATATTCAGGAAAAAGCGCATACGCCCTTTTTGGCCAAGGGCATCATGGTCGACGTTTTGCCGCTTTTCATGTGCTTTAAAGGCGAGTCAAATCTACCTCCTGAAATCTGTTTCCTGCAATTCTGCCTTGCTTTCAAATCCTCTTCGTTGCCTTCCCTCAATATATTTCTGGACGAGAGTTATCATTTATAACTCTGCAGGTTTGTGAATTGCAGTGCCCCTGAGCTCCATTTGTCAACTCGCTATTTTGGAAGCTGGCCGCAAAAGCGCAGGATTGCTTCAGGCCCTATTCTTGTTCCGGGAGGGCAGGCTGAGCCTGTGGTTCATTCTTCTTCCTGATGGGAAAATAGAGTGACCTGTGAATGTCCCAACACCTAGAGCTACTCTCTCATTGGTTCCCCCTCTTCCCGTTCATCCTCAGGACAAATTGCAACCTGTACGAATCAGGAGGGTAACGGTGCTGATTCTCCAAGTAGGGAGATTGTTGGTAAAGCGGCTGGAATGGCGAACCCGAGCACAAGGAGAGGAGAAATGAGGTGTGTTTTACGAACCATTCCCGATCACACGGTGTACCATCTTCTGGGTATCCCTGGCATGTTTTCGATGTAGGAAGATGCCCTTGAACCTGGAGATTTGGGTCCCATGGGATGGGTACCACGCAGTATTACTTTAAAGGGTCTGCGTTTGCTCGCCCAACCTCACCAATCCTCTCAGCCCCAAGAGTGTCCAGCCTTATGTCTCATCCAGCTGTGGGTCTAGATATGGTCAATCCAGGTGGCATCAGAGCCCCTGAACGGATTTTGTAAGAATTTCTCTCTCTTTCACTGTCTTTGTTTTATGGGGGGTTTTTTTGAGTAATTTATTTTTATAATGGGGTTTAGCTGCTTTTCACTGCTGTGTTTATGCCGCTTTACACCCTCTTGATTGACTTCCCGAGAGATATCAATACATAGGTTTTAAGATTCTTACTAGTCAAGTATATTCTTGTGCGGTGAATAGGGGGTGTTGAGTCCAGTTCACTGAGCAGGGAGTAGGTCTTGTCTATTACATATTTGGCTTATGGAACGGTATCTGAGCTAATTTCAAACCCTTGTTTTATGCATCACCCCACCTGACCTTTCCCGTTAAGCAGCCATAGTGTGTTTTCTAAACGTGTGACTCTGTTCTGTTTTGTAATTCAGTTCAAAGGTAGCGATTTTGACATTCCCTCTATAAGTGATATCTTAGGATAAGTGTCTTTTTCTGTGTGGCTTATTTCACTTAGAGTCAGCGTACCTAAATCCACTCATCATGCTGCTACTAGCCTTATGACATTGATTTCATGGCTGAGTGATATTCCATTGTGCATAAGTACCACAACTTCTTTATCCATTTTTCTCTTTCCTGGGCTATTTAAGGTGTACCGAAGTGGAGGTTCTTGTAAACAGAGCAGCCCTACACTTTGGGGTGCCTGTGTCTTGTGGATTTTCAGTTTGCCCAATGCATACGCCCATGAGTGGAAGTGCCCTATGCTCTCTTAGCTGTGTTTATACATGTTTCAGGACACACCGTACACTTCTCCAGAATGGCTGTTGGCAATTTACATCCCGCCCATCAGTGTAGCAAGGCTCCCATGTCTGCATGGCCTGTCCTGCATTTCTGGTTTTTACACTTTTTTAAGCATGGCCCTTTTGCCCGATGGCAAGCGAGACTTCCTTGTAGTGCTGATTTGCCTTTCCGGCTTGCTTGGTTGGCCAAAAAGGGCGTATGCGTTTTTTCCTGAATATATTCAGAAAAAACGCATACGCCCTTTTTGGCCAAGGGCATCATGGTCGACGTTTTGCCGCTTTTCATATGCTTTAAAGGCGAGTCAAATCTACCTCCTGAAATCTGTTTCCTGCAATTCTGCCTTGCTTTCAAATCCTCTTCGTTACCTTCCCTCAATATATTTGTGGACGAGAGTTATCATTTATAACTCTGCAGGTTTGTGAATTGCAGTGCCCCTGAGCTCCATTTGTCAACTTGCTTTTTTGGAAGCTGGCCGCAAAAGCGCAGGATTGCTTCAGGCCCTATTCTTGTTCCGGGAGGGCAGGCTGAGCCTGTGGTTCATTCTTCTTCCTGATGGGAAAATAGAGTGACCTGTGAATGTCCCAACACCTAGAGCTAGTCTCTCATTGGTTCCCCCTCTTCCCGTTCATCCTCAGGACAAATTGCAACCTGTACGAATCAGGAGGGTAACGGTGCTGATTCTCCAAGTAGGGAGATTGTTGGTAAAGCGGCTGGAATGGCGAACCCGAGCACAAGGAGAGGAGAAATGAGGTGTGTTTTTCACACCTTTCCCGATCACACGGTGTACCATCTTCTGGGTTTCCCAGGCATGTTTTCGATGTAGGAAGATGCCCTTGAACCTGGAGATTTGGGACCCATGGGATGGGTACCATGCAGTATTACTTTAAAGGGTCTGCGTTTGCTCGCCCAACCTCACCAATCCTCTCAGCCCCAAGAGTGTCCAGCCTTATGTCTCATCCAGCTGTGGGTCTAGATATGGTCAATCCAGGTGGCATCAGAACCCCTGAACGGATTTTGTAAGAATTTCTCTCTCTTTCACTGTCTTTGTTTTATGGGATTTTTTTTTTGAGTAATTTATTTTTATAATGGGGTTTAGCTGCTTTTCACTGCTGTGTTTATGCCGCTTTCCACCCTCTTGATTCACTTCCCGAGAGATATCAATACATAGGTTTTAAGATTCTTACTAGTCAGATATATTTTTGTGCGGTGAATAGGGGGTGTTGAGTCCAGTTCACTGAGCAGGGAGTAGGTCTTGTCTATTACATATTTGGCTTATGGAACGGTATCTGAGCTAATTTCAAACCCTTGTTTTATGCATCACCCCACCTGACCTTTCCCGTTAGGCAGCCATAGTGTGTTTTCTAAACGTGTGACTCTGTTCTGTTTTGTAATTCAGTTCAAGGGTAGCGATTTTGACATTCCCTCTATAAGTGATATCTTAGGATAAGTGTCTTTTTCTGTGTGACTTATTTCACTTAGAGTCATCGAACCTAAATCCACTCATCATGCTGCTACTAGCCTTATGACATTGATTTCATGGCTGAGTGATATTCCATTGTGCATAAGTACCACAACTTCTTTATCCATTTTTCTCTTTCCTGGGCTATTTAAGGTGTACCGAATTGGAGGTTCTTGTAAACAGAGCAGCCCTACACTTTGGGGTGCCTGTGTCTTGTGGATTTTCAATATTCCCAATGCATACGCTCATGAGTGGAAGTGCCCTATCCTCTCTAAGCTGTGTTTATTACATGTTTCAGGACACACCGTACACTTCTCCAGAATGGCTGTTGGCAATTTACATCCCGCCCATCAGTGTAGCAAGGCTCCCATGTCTCCATTGCCTTTCCTGCATTTCTGGTTTTTACACTTTTTTAAGCATGGCCCTTTTGCCCGATGGCAAGCGAGACTTCCTTGTAGTGCTGATTTGCCTTTCCGGCTTGCTTGGTTGGCCAAAAAGGGCGTATGCATTTTTTCCTGAATATATTCAGGAAAAAGCGCATACGCCCTTTTTGGCCAAGGGCATCATGGTCGACGTTTTGCCGCTTTTCATGTGCTTTAAAGGCGAGTCGAATCTACCTCCTGAAATCTGTTTCCTGCAATTCTGCCTTGCTTTCAAATCCTCTTCGTTGCCTTCCCTCAATATATTTCTGGACGAGAGTTATCATTTATAACTCTGCAGGTTTGTGAATTGCAGTGCCCCTGAGTTCCATTTGTCAACTCGCTATTTTGGAAGCTGGCCGCAAAAGCGCAGGATTGCTTCAGGCCCTATTCTTGTTCCGGGGGGGCAGGCTGATCCTGTGGTTCATTCTTCTTCCTGATGGGAAAATAGAGTGACCTGTGAATGTCCCAACACCTAGAGCTACTCTCTCATTGGTTCCCCCTCTTCCCGTTCATCCTCAGGACAAATTGCAACCTGTACGAAACAGGAGGGTAACGGTGCTGATTCTCCAAGTAGGGAGATTGTTGGTAAAGCGGCTGGAATGGCGAACCCGAGCACAAGGAGAGGAGAAATGAGGTGTGTTTTACGAACCATTCCCGATCACACGGTGTACCATCTTCTGGGTATCCCAGGCATGTTTTCGATGTAGGAAGATGCCCTTGAACCTGGAGATTTGGGTCCCATGGGATGGGTACCACGCAGTATTACTTTAAAGGGTCTGCGTTTGCTCGCCCAACCTCACCAATCCTCTCAGCCCCAAGAGTGTCCAGCCTTATGTCTCATCCAGCTGTGGGTCTAGATATGGTCAATCCAGGTGGCATCAGAGCCCCTGAACGTATTTTGTAAGAATTTCTCTCTCTTTCACTGTTTTTGTTTTATGGGGGTTTTTTTTGAGTAATTTATTTTTATAATGGGGTTTAGCTGCTTTTCACTGCTGTGTTTATGCCGCTTTACACCCTCTTGATTGACTTCCCGAGAGATATCAATACATAGGTTTTAAGATTCTTACTAGTCAAGTATATTCTTGTGCGGTGAATAGGGGGTGTTGAGTCCAGTTCACTGAGCAGGGAGTAGGTCTTGTCTATTACATATTTGGCTTATGGAACGGTATCTGAGCTAATTTCAAACCCTTGTTTTATGCATCACCCCACCTGACCTTTCCCGTTAAGCAGCCATAGTGTGTTTTCTAAACGTGTGACTCTGTTCTGTTTTGTAATTCAGTTCAAAGGTAGCGATTTTGACATT
Source organism: Eubalaena glacialis (assembly GCF_028564815.1). NCBI lineage: Eukaryota > Metazoa > Chordata > Mammalia > Artiodactyla > Balaenidae > Eubalaena > Eubalaena glacialis. The sequence continues at coordinate 94,738,063 of NC_083717.1, read as the reverse complement.
CCCTCTATAAGTGATATCTTAGGATAAGTGTCTTTTTCTGTGTGACTTATTTCACTTAGAGTCAGCGTACCTAAATCCATTCATCGTGCTGCTACTAGCCTTATGACATTGATTTCATGGCTGAGTGATATTCCATTGTGCATAAGTACCACAACTTCTTTATCCATTTTTCTCTTTCCTGGGCTATTTAAGGTGTACCGAAGTGGAGGTTCTTGTAAACAGAGCAGCCCTACACTTTGGGGTGCCTGTGTCTTGTGGATTTTCAGTTTTCCCAATGTATACGCCCATGAGTGGAAGTGCCCTATGCTCTCTAAGCTGTGTTTATTACATGTTTCAGGACACACCGTACACTTCTCCAGAGTGGCTGTTGGCAATTTACATCCCGCCCATCAGCGTAGCAAGGCTCCCATGTCTCCATGGCCTGCCCTGCATTTCTGGTTTTTACACTTTTTTCAGCAAGGCCCTTTTGCCCGATGGCAAGCGAGACTTCTTTGTAGTGCTGATTTGCCTTTCGGGCTTGCTTGGTTGGCCAAAAAGGGCGTATGCGTTTTTTCCTGAATATATTCAGGAAAAAACGCATACGCCCTTTTTGGCCAAGGGCATCATTGTCGACGTTTTACCGCTTTTCATGTGCTTTAAAGGCGAGTCGAATCTACCTCCTGAAATCTGTTTCCTGCAATTCTGCCTTGCTTTCCAATCCTCTTCGTTGCCTTCCCTCAATATATTTGTGGACAAGAGTTATCATATCTAACTCTGCAGGTTTGTGAATTGCAGTGCCCCTGAGCTCCATTTGTCAAGTCGCTTTTTTGGGAGCTGGCCGCAAAAGCGCAGGATTGCTTCAGGCCCTATTCTGGTTCCGGGGGGGGCAGGCTGATCCTGTGGTTCATTCTTCTTCCTGATGGGAAAATAGAGTGACCTGTGCCTGTCCCAACACCTAGAGCTAGTCTCTCATTGGTTCCCCCTCTTCCCGTTCATCCTCAGGACAAATTGCAACCTGTACGAAACAGGAGGTTAACGGTGCTGATTCTCCAAGTAGGGAGATTGTTAGTCAAGCGGCTGGAATGGCGAACCCGAGCACAAGGAGAGGAGAAATGAGGTGTGTTTTAGAAACCTTTCCCGATCACACGGTGTACTATCTTCTGGGTTTCCCAGGCATGTTTTCGATGTAGGAAGATGCCCTTGAACCTGGAGATTTGGGACCCATGGGATGGGTACCACGCAGTATTACTTTAAAGGGTCTGCGTTTGCTCGCCCAACCTCACCAATCCTCTCAGCCCCAAGAGTGTCCAGCCTTCTGTCTCATCCAGCTGTGGGTCTAGATATGGTCAATCCAGGTGGCATCAGAGCCCCTGAACGGATTTAGTAAGAATTTCTCTCTCTTTCACTGTCTTTGTTTTCTGGGGTTTTTTTTTTTTTGAGTAATTTATTTTTATAATGGGGTTTAGCTGCTTTTCACTGCTGTGTTTGTGCTGCTTTACACCCTCTTGATTCACTTCCCGAGAGATAGCAATACATAGGTTTTAAGATTCCTACTAGTCAGATATATTCTTGTGTGGTGAATAGGGGGTGTTGAGTCCAGTTCACTGAGCAGGGAGTAGGTCTTGTCTATTACATATTTGGCTTATGGAACGGTATCTGAGCTAATTTCAAACCCTTCGTTTATGCATCACCCCACCTGACCTTTCCCGTTAAGCAGCCATAGTGTGTTTTCTAAAGTGTGACTCTGTTCTGTTTTGTAATTCAGTTCAAAGGTAGCGATTTTGACATTCCCTCTATAAGTGATATCTTAGGATAAGTGTGTTTTTCTGTGTGACTTATTTCACTTAGATTCATCGTACCTAAATCCACTCATCGTGCTGCTACTAGCCTTATGACATTGATTTCATGGCTGAGTGATATTCCATTGTGCATAAGTACCACAACTTCTTTATCCATTTTTCTCTTTCCTGGGCTATTTAAGGTGTACCGAAGTGGACGTTCTTGTAAACAGAGCAGCCCTACACTTTGGGGTGCCTGTGTCTTGTGGATTTTCAGTTTTCCCAATGTATACGCCCATGAGTGGAAGTGCCCTATGCTCTCTAAGCTGTGTTTATTACATGTTTCAGGACACACCATACACTTCTCCAGAGTGGCTGTTGGCAATTTACATCCCGCCCATCAGCGTAGCAAGGCTCCCATGTCTCCATGGCCTGCCCTGCATTTCTGGTTTTTACACTTTTTTCAGCAAGGCCCTTTTGCCCGATGGCAAGCGAGACTTCTTTGTAGTGCTGATTTGCCTTTCGGGCTTGCTTGGTTGGCCAAAAAGGGCGTATGCGTTTTTTCCTGAATATATTCAGGAAAAAACGCATACGCCCTTTTTGGCCAAGGGCATCATTGTCGACATTTTGCCGCTTTTCATGTGCTTTAAAGGCGAGTCGAATCTACCTCCTGAAATCTGTTTCCTGCAATTCTGCCTTGCTTTCCAATCCTCTTCGTTGCCTTCCCTCAATATATTTGTGGACGAGAGTTATCATTTCTAACTCTGCAGGTTTGTGAATTGCAGTGCCCCTGAGCTCCATTTGTTAACTCGCTTTTTTGGGAGCTGGCCGCAAAATCGCAGGATTGCTTCAGGCCCTATTCTGGTTCAGGGGGGGCAGGCTGAGCCTGTGGTTCATTCTTCTTCCTGATGGGAAACTAGAGTGACCTGTGCCTGTCCCAACACCTAGAGCTAGTCTCTCATTGGTTCCCCCTCTTCCCGTTCATCCTAGGACAAATTGCAACCTGTACGAAACAGGAGGGTAACGGTGCTGATTCTCCAAGTAGGGAGATTGTTAGTAAAGCGGCTGGAATGGCGAACCCGAGCACAAGGAGAGGAGAAATGAGGTGTGTTTTTCACACCTTTCCCGATCACACGGTGTACCATCTTCTGGGTTTCCCAGGCATGTTTTCGATGTAGGAAGATGCCCTTGAACCTGGAGATTTGGGACCCATGGGATGGGTACCATGCAGTATTACTTTAAAGGGTCTGCGTTTGCTCGCCCAACCTCACCAATCCTCTCAGCCCCAAGAGTGTCCAGCCTTATGTCTCATCCAGCTGTGGGTCTAGATATGGTCAATCCAGGTGGCATCAGAACCCCTGAACGGATTTTGTAAGAATTTCTCTCTCTTTCACTGTCTTTGTTTTATGGGATTTTTTTTTTGAGTAATTTATTTTTATAATGGGGTTTAGCTGCTTTTCACTGCTGTGTTTATGCCGCTTTCCACCCTCTTGATTCACTTCCCGAGAGATATCAATACATAGGTTTTAAGATTCTTACTAGTCAGATATATTTTTGTGCGGTGAATAGGGGGTGTTGAGTCCAGTTCACTGAGCAGGGAGTAGGTCTTGTCTATTACATATTTGGCTTATGGAACGGTATCTGAGCTAATTTCAAACCCTTGTTTTATGCATCACCCCACCTGACCTTTCCCGTTAGGCAGCCATAGTGTGTTTTCTAAACGTGTGACTCTGTTCTGTTTTGTAATTCAGTTCAAGGGTAGCGATTTTGACATTCCCTCTATAAGTGATATCTTAGGATAAGTGTCTTTTTCTGTGTGACTTATTTCACTTAGAGTCATCGAACCTAAATCCACTCATCATGCTGCTACTAGCCTTATGACATTGATTTCATGGCTGAGTGATATTCCATTGTGCATAAGTACCACAACTTCTTTATCCATTTTTCTCTTTCCTGGGCTATTTAAGGTGTACCGAATTGGAGGTTCTTGTAAACAGAGCAGCCCTACACTTTGGGGTGCCTGTGTCTTGTGGATTTTCAATATTCCCAATGCATACGCTCATGAGTGGAAGTGCCCTATCCTCTCTAAGCTGTGTTTATTACATGTTTCAGGACCCACCGTACACTTCTCCAGAATGGCTGTTGGCAATTTACATCCCGCCCATCAGTGTAGCAAGGCTCCCATGTCTCCATTGCCTTTCCTGCATTTCTGGTTTTTACACTTTTTTAAGCATGGCCCTTTTGCCCGATGGCAAGCGAGACTTCCTTGTAGTGCTGATTTGCCTTTCCGGCTTGCTTGGTTGGCCAAAAAGGGCGTATGCATTTTTTCCTGAATATATTCAGGAAAAAGCGCATACGCCCTTTTTGGCCAAGGGCATCATGGTCGACGTTTTGCCGCTTTTCATGTGCTTTAAAGGCGAGTCAAATCTACCTCCTGAAATCTGTTTCCTGCAATTCTGCCTTGCTTTCAAATCCTCTTCGTTGCCTTCCCTCAATATATTTCTGGACGAGAGTTATCATTTATAACTCTGCAGGTTTGTGAATTGCAGTGCCCCTGAGTTCCATTTGTCAACTCGCTATTTTGGAAGCTGGCCGCAAAAGCGCAGGATTGCTTCAGGCCCTATTCTTGTTCCGGGGGGGCAGGCTGATCCTGTGGTTCATTCTTCTTCCTGATGGGAAAATAGAGTGACCTGTGAATGTCCCAACACCTAGAGCTACTCTCTCATTGGTTCCCCCTCTTCCCGTTCATCCTCAGGACAAATTGCAACCTGTACGAAACAGGAGGGTAACGGTGCTGATTCTCCAAGTAGGGAGATTGTTGGTAAAGCGGCTGGAATGGCGAACCCGAGCACAAGGAGAGGAGAAATGAGGTGTGTTTTACGAACCATTCCCGATCACACGGTGTACCATCTTCTGGGTATCCCAGGCATGTTTTCGATGTAGGAAGATGCCCTTGAACCTGGAGATTTGGGTCCCATGGGATGGGTACCACGCAGTATTACTTTAAAGGGTCTGCGTTTGCTCGCCCAACCTCACCAATCCTCTCAGCCCCAAGAGTGTCCAGCCTTATGTCTCATCCAGCTGTGGGTCTAGATATGGTCAATCCAGGTGGCATCAGAGCCCCTGAACGTATTTTGTAAGAATTTCTCTCTCTTTCACTGTCTTTGTTTTATGGGGGTTTTTTTTGAGTAATTTATTTTTATAATGGGGTTTAGCTGCTTTTCACTGCTGTGTTTATGCCGCTTTACACCCTCTTGATTGACTTCCCGAGAGATATCAATACATAGGTTTTAAGATTCTTACTAGTCAAGTATATTCTTGTGCGGTGAATAGGGGGTGTTGAGTCCAGTTCACTGAGCAGGGAGTAGGTCTTGTCTATTACATATTTGGCTTATGGAACGGTATCTGAGCTAATTTCAAACCCTTGTTTTATGCATCACCCCACCTGACCTTTCCCGTTAAGCAGCCATAGTGTGTTTTCTAAACGTGTGACTCTGTTCTGTTTTGTAATTCAGTTCAAAGGTAGCGATTTTGACATTCCCTCTATAAGTGATATCTTAGGATAAGTGTCTTTTTCTGTGTGACTTATTTCACTTAGAGTCAGCGTACCTAAATCCATTCATCGTGCTGCTACTAGCCTTATGACATTGATTTCATGGCTGAGTGATATTCCATTCTGCATAAGTACCACAACTTCTTTATCCATTTTTCTCTTTCCTGGGCTATTTAAGGTGTACCGAAGTGGAGGTTCTTGTAAACAGAGCAGCCCTACACTTTGGGGTGCCTGTGTCTTGTGGATTTTCAGGTTTCCCAATGTATACGCCCATGAGTGGAAGTGCCCTATGCTCTCTAAGCTGTGTTTATTACATGTTTCAGGACACACCGTACACTTCTCCAGAGTGGCTGTTGGCAATTTACATCCCGCCCATCAGCGTAGCAAGGCTCCCATGTCTCCATGGCCTGCCCTGCATTTCTGGTTTTTACACTTTTTTCAGCAAGGCCCTTTTGCCCGATGGCAAGCGAGACTTCTTTGTAGTGCTGATTTGCCTTTCGGGCTTGCTTGGTTGGCCAAAAAGGGCGTATGCGTTTTTTCCTGAATATATTCAGGAAAAAACGCATACGCCCTTTTTGGCCAAGGGCATCATTGTCGACATTTTGCCGCTTTTCATGTGCTTTAAAGGCGAGTCGAATCTACCTCCTGAAATCTGTTTCCTGCAATTCTGCCTTGCTTTCCAATCCTCTTCGTTGCCTTCCCTCAATATATTTGTGGACGAGAGTTATCATTTCTAACTCTGCAGGTTTGTGAATTGCAGTGCCCCTGAGCTCCATTTGTTAACTCGCTTTTTTGGGAGCTGGCCGCAAAATCGCAGGATTGCTTCAGGCCCTATTCTGGTTCAGGGGGGGCAGGCTGAGCCTGTGGTTCATTCTTCTTCCTGATGGGAAACTAGAGTGACCTGTGCCTGTCCCAACACCTAGAGCTAGTCTCTCATTGGTTCCCCCTCTTCCCGTTCATCCTAGGACAAATTGCAACCTGTACGAAACAGGAGGGTAACGGTGCTGATTCTCCAAGTAGGGAGATTGTTAGTAAAGCGGCTGGAATGGCGAACCCGAGCACAAGGAGAGGAGAAATGAGGTGTGTTTTTCACACCTTTCCCGATCACACGGTGTACCATCTTCTGGGTTTCCCAGGCATGTTTTCGATGTAGGAAGATGCCCTTGAACCTGGAGATTTGGGACCCATGGGATGGGTACCATGCAGTATTACTTTAAAGGGTCTGCGTTTGCTCGCCCAACCTCACCAATCCTCTCAGCCCCAAGAGTGTCCAGCCTTATGTCTCATCCAGCTGTGGGTCTAGATATGGTCAATCCAGGTGGCATCAGAACCCCTGAACGGATTTTGTAAGAATTTCTCTCTCTTTCACTGTCTTTGTTTTATGGGATTTTTTTTTTTGAGTAATTTATTTTTATAATGGGGTTTAGCTGCTTTTCACTGCTGTGTTTATGCCGCTTTACACCCTCTTGATTCACTTCCCGAGAGATATCAATACATAGGTTTTAAGATTCTTACTAGTCAGATATATTTTTGTGCGGTGAATAGGGGGTGTTGAGTCCAGTTCACTGAGCAGGGAGTAGGTCTTGTCTATTACATATTTGGCTTATGGAACGGTATCTGAGCTAATTTCAAACCCTTGTTTTATGCATCACCCCACCTGACCTTTCCCGTTAGGCAGCCATAGTGTGTTTTCTAAACGTGTGACTCTGTTCTGTTTTGTAATTCAGTTCAAGGGTAGCGATTTTGACATTCCCTCTATAAGTGATATCTTAGGATAAGTGTCTTTTTCTGTGTGACTTATTTCACTTAGAGTCATCGAACCTAAATCCACTCATCATGCTGCTACTAGCCTTATGACATTGATTTCATGGCTGAGTGATATTCCATTGTGCATAAGTACCACAACTTCTTTATCCATTTTTCTCTTTCCTGGGCTATTTAAGGTGTACCGAATTGGAGGTTCTTGTAAACAGAGCAGCCCTACACTTTGGGGTGCCTGTGTCTTGTGGATTTTCAATATTCCCAATGCATACGCTCATGAGTGGAAGTGCCCTATCCTCTCTAAGCTGTGTTTATTACATGTTTCAGGACCCACCGTACACTTCTCCAGAATGGCTGTTGGCAATTTACATCCCGCCCATCAGTGTAGCAAGGCTCCCATGTCTCCATTGCCTTTCCTGCATTTCTGGTTTTTACACTTTTTTAAGCATGGCCCTTTTGCCCGATGGCAAGCGAGACTTCCTTGTAGTGCTGATTTGCCTTTCCGGCTTGCTTGGTTGGCCAAAAAGGGCGTATGCATTTTTTCCTGAATATATTCAGGAAAAAGCGCATACACCCTTTTTGGCCAAGGGCATCATGGTCGACGTTTTGCCGCTTTTCATGTGCTTTAAAGGCGAGTCAAATCTACCTCCTGAAATCTGTTTCCTGCAATTCTGCCTTGCTTTCAAATCCTCTTCGTTGCCTTCCCTCAATATATTTCTGGACGAGAGTTATCATTTATAACTCTGCAGGTTTGTGAATTGCAGTGCCCCTGAGTTCCATTTGTCAACTCGCTATTTTGGAAGCTGGCCGCAAAAGCGCAGGATTGCTTCAGGCCCTATTCTTGTTCCGGGGGGGCAGGCTGATCCTGTGGTTCATTCTTCTTCCTGATGGGAAAATAGAGTGACCTGTGAATGTCCCAACACCTAGAGCTACTCTCTCATTGGTTCCCCCTCTTCCCGTTCATCCTCAGGACAAATTGCAACCTGTACGAAACAGGAGGGTAACGGTGCTGATTCTCCAAGTAGGGAGATTGTTGGTAAAGCGGCTGGAATGGCGAACCCGAGCACAAGGAGAGGAGAAATGAGGTGTGTTTTACGAACCATTCCCGATCACACGGTGTACCATCTTCTGGGTATCCCAGGCATGTTTTCGATGTAGGAAGATGCCCTTGAACCTGGAGATTTGGGTCCCATGGGATGGGTACCACGCAGTATTACTTTAAAGGGTCTGCGTTTGCTCGCCCAACCTCACCAATCCTCTCAGCCCCAAGAGTGTCCAGCCTTATGTCTCATCCAGCTGTGGGTCTAGATATGGTCAATCCAGGTGGCATCAGAGCCCCTGAACGTATTTTGTAAGAATTTCTCTCTCTTTCACTGTCTTTGTTTTATGGGGGTTTTTTTTGAGTAATTTATTTTTATAATGGGGTTTAGCTGCTTTTCACTGCTGTGTTTATGCCGCTTTACACCCTCTTGATTGACTTCCCGAGAGATATCAATACATAGGTTTTAAGATTCTTACTAGTCAAGTATATTCTTGTGCGGTGAATAGGGGGTGTTGAGTCCAGTTCACTGAGCAGGGAGTAGGTCTTGTCTATTACATATTTGGCTTATGGAACGGTATCTGAGCTAATTTCAAACCCTTGTTTTATGCATCACCCCACCTGACCTTTCCCGTTAAGCAGCCATAGTGTGTTTTCTAAACGTGTGACTCTGTTCTGTTTTGTAATTCAGTTCAAAGGTAGCGATTTTGACATTCCCTCTATAAGTGATATCTTAGGATAAGTGTCTTTTTCTGTGTGACTTATTTCACTTAGAGTCAGCGTACCTAAATCCATTCATCGTGCTGCTACTAGCCTTATGACATTGATTTCATGGCTGAGTGATATTCCATTGTGCATAAGTACCACAACTTCTTTATCCATTTTTCTCTTTCCTGGGCTATTTAAGGTGTACCGAAGTGGAGGTTCTTGTAAACAGAGCAGCCCTACACTTTGGGGTGCCTGTGTCTTGTGGATTTTCAGTTTTCCCAATGTATACGCCCATGAGTGGAAGTGCCCTATGCTCTCTAAGCTGTGTTTATTACATGTTTCAGGACACACCGTACACTTCTCCAGAGTGGCTGTTGGCAATTTACATCCCGCCCATCAGCGTAGCAAGGCTCCCATGTCTCCATGGCCTGCCCTGCATTTCTGGTTTTTACACTTTTTTCAGCAAGGCCCTTTTGCCCGATGGCAAGCGAGACTTCTTTGTAGTGCTGATTTGCCTTTCGGGCTTGCTTGGTTGGCCAAAAAGGGCGTATGCGTTTTTTCCTGAATATATTCAGGAAAAAACGCATACGCCCTTTTTGGCCAAGGGCATCATTGTCGACATTTTGCCGCTTTTCATGTGCTTTAAAGGCGAGTCGAATCTACCTCCTGAAATCTGTTTCCTGCAATTCTGCCTTGCTTTCCAATCCTCTTCGTTGCCTTCCCTCAATATATTTGTGGACGAGAGTTATCATTTCTAACTCTGCAGGTTTGTGAATTGCAGTGCCCCTGAGCTCCATTTGTTAACTCGCTTTTTTGGGAGCTGGCCGCAAAATCGCAGGATTGCTTCAGGCCCTATTCTGGTTCAGGGGGGGCAGGCTGAGCCTGTGGTTCATTCTTCTTCCTGATGGGAAACTAGAGTGACCTGTGCCTGTCCCAACACCTAGAGCTAGTCTCTCATTGGTTCCCCCTCTTCCCGTTCATCCTAGGACAAATTGCAACCTGTACGAAACAGGAGGGTAACGGTGCTGATTCTCCAAGTAGGGAGATTGTTAGTAAAGCGGCTGGAATGGCGAACCCGAGCACAAGGAGAGGAGAAATGAGGTGTGTTTTTCACACCTTTCCCGATCACACGGTGTACCATCTTCTGGGTTTCCCAGGCATGTTTTCGATGTAGGAAGATGCCCTTGAACCTGGAGATTTGGGACCCATGGGATGGGTACCATGCAGTATTACTTTAAAGGGTCTGCGTTTGCTCGCCCAACCTCACCAATCCTCTCAGCCCCAAGAGTGTCCAGCCTTATGTCTCATCCAGCTGTGGGTCTAGATATGGTCAATCCAGGTGGCATCAGAACCCCTGAACGGATTTTGTAAGAATTTCTCTCTCTTTCACTGTCTTTGTTTTATGGGATTTTTTTTTTGAGTAATTTATTTTTATAATGGGGTTTAGCTGCTTTTCACTGCTGTGTTTATGCCGCTTTCCACCCTCTTGATTCACTTCCCGAGAGATATCAATACATAGGTTTTAAGATTCTTACTAGTCAGATATATTTTTGTGCGGTGAATAGGGGGTGTTGAGTCCAGTTCACTGAGCAGGGAGTAGGTCTTGTCTATTACATATTTGGCTTATGGAACGGTATCTGAGCTAATTTCAAACCCTTGTTTTATGCATCACCCCACCTGACCTTTCCCGTTAGGCAGCCATAGTGTGTTTTCTAAACGTGTGACTCTGTTCTGTTTTGTAATTCAGTTCAAGGGTAGCGATTTTGACATTCCCTCTATAAGTGATATCTTAGGATAAGTGTCTTTTTCTGTGTGACTTATTTCACTTAGAGTCATCGAACCTAAATCCACTCATCATGCTGCTACTAGCCTTATGACATTGATTTCATGGCTGAGTGATATTCCATTGTGCATAAGTACCACAACTTCTTTATCCATTTTTCTCTTTCCTGGGCTATTTAAGGTGTACCGAATTGGAGGTTCTTGTAAACAGAGCAGCCCTACACTTTGGGGTGCCTGTGTCTTGTGGATTTTCAATATTCCCAATGCATACGCTCATGAGTGGAAGTGCCCTATCCTCTCTAAGCTGTGTTTATTACATGTTTCAGGACACACCGTACACTTCTCCAGAATGGCTGTTGGCAATTTACATCCCGCCCATCAGTGTAGCAAGGCTCCCATGTCTCCATTGCCTTTCCTGCATTTCTGGTTTTTACACTTTTTTAAGCATGGCCCTTTTGCCCGATGGCAAGCGAGACTTCCTTGTAGTGCTGATTTGCCTTTCCGGCTTGCTTGGTTGGCCAAAAAGGGCGTATGCATTTTTTCCTGAATATATTCAGGAAAAAGCGCATACGCCCTTTTTGGCCAAGGGCATCATGGTCGACGTTTTGCCGCTTTTCATGTGCTTTAAAGGCGAGTCAAATCTACCTCCTGAAATCTGTTTCCTGCAATTCTGCCTTGCTTTCAAATCCTCTTCGTTGCCTTCCCTCAATATATTTCTGGACGAGAGTTATCATTTATAACTCTGCAGGTTTGTGAATTGCAGTGCCCCTGAGTTCCATTTGTCAACTCGCTATTTTGGAAGCTGGCCGCAAAAGCGCAGGATTGCTTCAGGCCCTATTCTTGTTCCGGGGGGGCAGGCTGATCCTGTGGTTCATTCTTCTTCCTGATGGGAAAATAGAGTGACCTGTGAATGTCCCAACACCTAGAGCTACTCTCTCATTGGTTCCCCCTCTTCCCGTTCATCCTCAGGACAAATTGCAACCTGTACGAAACAGGAGGGTAACGGTGCTGATTCTCCAAGTAGGGAGATTGTTGGTAAAGCGGCTGGAATGGCGAACCCGAGCACAAGGAGAGGAGAAATGAGGTGTGTTTTACGAACCATTCCCGATCACACGGTGTACCATCTTCTGGGTATCCCAGGCATGTTTTCGATGTAGGAAGATGCCCTTGAACCTGGAGATTTGGGTCCCATGGGATGGGTACCACGCAGTATTACTTTAAAGGGTCTGCGTTTGCTCGCCCAACCTCACCAATCCTCTCAGCCCCAAGAGTGTCCAGCCTTATGTCTCATCCAGCTGTGGGTCTAGATATGGTCAATCCAGGTGGCATCAGAGCCCCTGAACGTATTTTGTAAGAATTTCTCTCTCTTTCACTGTCTTTGTTTTATGGGGGTTTTTTTTGAGTAATTTATTTTTATAATGGGGTTTAGCTGCTTTTCACTGCTGTGTTTATGCCGCTTTACACCCTCTTGATTGACTTCCCGAGAGATATCAATACATAGGTTTTAAGATTCTTACTAGTCAAGTATATTCTTGTGCGGTGAATAGGGGGTGTTGAGTCCAGTTCACTGAGCAGGGAGTAGGTCTTGTCTATTACATATTTGGCTTATGGAACGGTATCTGAGCTAATTTCAAACCCTTGTTTTATGCATCACCCCACCTGACCTTTCCCGTTAAGCAGCCATAGTGTGTTTTCTAAACGTGTGACTCTGTTCTGTTTTGTAATTCAGTTCAAAGGTAGCGATTTTGACATTCCCTCTATAAGTGATATCTTAGGATAAGTGTCTTTTTCTGTGTGACTTATTTCACTTAGAGTCAGCGTACCTAAATCCATTCATCGTGCTGCTACTAGCCTTATGACATTGATTTCATGGCTGAGTGATATTCCATTGTGCATAAGTACCACAACTTCTTTATCCATTTTTCTCTTTCCTGGGCTATTTAAGGTGTACCGAAGTGGAGGTTCTTGTAAACAGAGCAGCCCTACACTTTGGGGTGCCTGTGTCTTGTGGATTTTCAGGTTTCCCAATGTATACGCCCATGAGTGGAAGTGCCCTATGCTCTCTAAGCTGTGTTTATTACATGTTTCAGGACACACCATACACTTCTCCAGAGTGGCTGTTGGCAATTTACATCCCGCCCATCAGCGTAGCAAGGCTCCCATGTCTCCATGGCCTGCCCTGCATTTCTGGTTTTTACACTTTTTTCAGCAAGGCCCTTTTGCCCGATGGCAAGCGAGACTTCTTTGTAGTGCTGATTTGCCTTTCGGGCTTGCTTGGTTGGCCAAAAAGGGCGTATGCGTTTTTTCCTGAATATATTCAGGAAAAAACGCATACGCCCTTTTTGGCCAAGGGCATCATTGTCGACATTTTGCCGCTTTTCATGTGCTTTAAAGGCGAGTCGAATCTACCTCCTGAAATCTGTTTCCTGCAATTCTGCCTTGCTTTCCAATCCTCTTCGTTGCCTTCCCTCAATATATTTGTGGACGAGAGTTATCATTTCTAACTCTGCAGGTTTGTGAATTGCAGTGCCCCTGAGCTCCATTTGTTAACTCGCTTTTTTGGGAGCTGGCCGCAAAATCGCAGGATTGCTTCAGGCCCTATTCTGGTTCAGGGGGGGCAGGCTGAGCCTGTGGTTCATTCTTCTTCCTGATGGGAAACTAGAGTGACCTGTGCCTGTCCCAACACCTAGAGCTAGTCTCTCATTGGTTCCCCCTCTTCCCGTTCATCCTAGGACAAATTGCAACCTGTACGAAACAGGAGGGTAACGGTGCTGATTCTCCAAGTAGGGAGATTGTTAGTAAAGCGGCTGGAATGGCGAACCCGAGCACAAGGAGAGGAGAAATGAGGTGTGTTTTTCACACCTTTCCCGATCACACGGTGTACCATCTTCTGGGTTTCCCAGGCATGTTTTCGATGTAGGAAGATGCCCTTGAACCTGGAGATTTGGGACCCATGGGATGGGTACCATGCAGTATTACTTTAAAGGGTCTGCGTTTGCTCGCCCAACCTCACCAATCCTCTCAGCCCCAAGAGTGTCCAGCCTTATGTCTCATCCAGCTGTGGGTCTAGATATGGTCAATCCAGGTGGCATCAGAACCCCTGAACGGATTTTGTAAGAATTTCTCTCTCTTTCACTGTCTTTGTTTTATGGGATTTTTTTTTGAGTAATTTATTTTTATAATGGGGTTTAGCTGCTTTTCACTGCTGTGTTTATGCCGCTTTACACCCTCTTGATTCACTTCCCGAGAGATATCAATACATAGGTTTTAAGATTCTTACTAGTCAGATATATTTTTGTGCGGTGAATAGGGGGTGTTGAGTCCAGTTCACTGAGCAGGGAGTAGGTCTTGTCTATTACATATTTGGCTTATGGAATGGTATCTGAGCTAATTTCAAACCCTTGTTTTATGCATCACCCCACCTGACCTTTCCCGTTAGGCAGCCATAGTGTGTTTTCTAAACGTGTGACTCTGTTCTGTTTTGTAATTCAGTTCAAGGGTAGCGATTTTGACATTCCCTCTATAAGTGATATCTTAGGATAAGTGTCTTTTTCTGTGTGACTTATTTCACTTAGAGTCAGCGTACCTAAATCCATTCATCGTGCTGCTACTAGCCTTATGACATTGATTTCATGGCTGAGTGATATTCCATTGTGCATAAGTACCACAACTTCTTTATCCATTTTTCTCTTTCCTGGGCTATTTAAGGTGTAGCGAAGTGGAGGTTCTTGTAAACAGAGCAGCCCTACACTTTGGGGTGACTGTGTCTTGTGGATTTTCAGTTTTCACAATGCATACGCTCATGAGTGGAAGTGCCCTATGCTCTCTAAGCTGTGTTTATTACATGTTTCAGGACACACCGTACACTTCTCCAGAATGGCTGTTGGCAATTTACATCCCGCCCATCAGTGTAGCAAGGCTCCCATGTCTCCATTGCCTTTCCTGCATTTCTGGTTTTACACTTTTTTAAGCATGGCCCTTTTGCCCGATGGCAAGCGAGACTTCCTTGTAGTGCTGATTTGACTTTCCGGCTTGCTTGGTTGGCCAAAAAGGGCGTATGCATTTTTTCCTGAATATATTCAGGAAAAAGCGCATACGCCCTTTTTGGCCAAGGGCATCATGGTCGACGTTTTGCCGCTTTTCATGTGCTTTAAAGGCGAGTCAAATCTACCTCCTGAAATCTGTTTCCTGCAATTCTGCCTTGCTTTCAAATCCTCTTCGTTGCCTTCCCTCAATATATTTCTGGACGAGAGTTATCATTTATAACTCTGCAGGTTTGTGAATTGCAGTGCCCCTGAGCTCCATTTGTCAACTCGCTATTTTGGAAGCTGGCCGCAAAAGCGCAGGATTGCTTCAGGCCCTATTCTTGTTCCGGGAGGGCAGGCTGAGCCTGTGGTTCATTCTTCTTCCTGATGGGAAAATAGAGTGACCTGTGAATGTCCCAACACCTAGAGCTACTCTCTCATTGGTTCCCCCTCTTCCCGTTCATCCTCAGGACAAATTGCAACCTGTACGAATCAGGAGGGTAACGGTGCTGATTCTCCAAGTAGGGAGATTGTTGGTAAAGCGGCTGGAATGGCGAACCCGAGCACAAGGAGAGGAGAAATGAGGTGTGTTTTACGAACCATTCCCGATCACACGGTGTACCATCTTCTGGGTATCCCTGGCATGTTTTCGATGTAGGAAGATGCCCTTGAACCTGGAGATTTGGGTCCCATGGGATGGGTACCACGCAGTATTACTTTAAAGGGTCTGCGTTTTCTCGCCCAACCTCACCAATCCTCTCAGCCCCAAGAGTGTCCAGCCTTATGTCTCATCCAGCTGTGGGTCTAGATATGGTCAATCCAGGTGGCATCAGAGCCCCTGAACGTATTTTGTAAGAATTTCTCTCTCTTTCACTGTCTTTGTTTTATGGGGGTTTTTTTTGAGTAATTTATTTTTATAATGGGGTTTAGCTGCTTTTCACTGCTGTGTTTATGCCGCTTTACACCCTCTTGATTGACTTCCCGAGAGATATCAATACATAGGTTTTAAGATTCTTACTAGTCAAGTATATTCTTCTGCGGTGAATAGGGGGTGTTGAGTCCAGTTCACTGAGCAGGGAGTAGGTCTTGTCTATTACATATTTGGCTTATGGAACGGTATCTGAGCTAATTTCAAACCCTTGTTTTATGCATCACCCCACCTGACCTTTCCCGTTAAGCAGCCATAGTGTGTTTTCTAAACGTGTGACTCTGTTCTGTTTTGTAATTCAGTTCAAAGGTAGCGATTTTGACATTCCCTCTATAAGTGATATCTTAGGATAAGTGTCTTTTTCTGTGTGGCTTATTTCACTTAGAGTCAGCGTACCTAAATCCACTCATCATGCTGCTACTAGCCTTATGACATTGATTTCATGGCTGAGTGATATTCCATTGTGCATAAGTACCACAACTTCTTTATCCATTTTTCTCTTTCCTGGGCTATTTAAGGTGTACCGAAGTGGAGGTTCTTGTAAACAGAGCAGCCCTACACTTTGGGGTGCCTGTGTCTTGTGGATTTTCAGTTTGCCCAATGCATACGCCCATGAGTGGAAGTGCCCTATGCTCTCTTAGCTGTGTTTATACATGTTTCAGGACACACCGTACACTTCTCCAGAATGGCTGTTGGCAATTTACATCCCGCCCATCAGTGTAGCAAGGCTCCCATGTCTGCATGGCCTGTCCTGCATTTCTGGTTTTTACACTTTTTTAAGCATGGCCCTTTTGCCCGATGGCAAGCGAGACTTCCTTGTAGTGCTGATTTGCCTTTCCGGCTTGCTTGGTTGGCCAAAAAGGGCGTATGCGTTTTTTCCTGAATATATTCAGAAAAAACGCATACGCCCTTTTTGGCCAAGGGCATCATGGTCGACGTTTTGCCCCTTTTCATATGCTTTAAAGGCGAGTCAAATCTACCTCCTGAAATCTGTTTCCTGCAATTCTGCCTTGCTTTCAAATCCTCTTCGTTACCTTCCCTCAATATATTTGTGGACGAGAGTTATCATTTATAACTCTGCAGGTTTGTGAATTGCAGTGCCCCTGAGCTCCATTTGTCAACTTGCTTTTTTGGAAGCTGGCCGCAAAAGCGCAGGATTGCTTCAGGCCCTATTCTTGTTCCGGGAGGGCAGGCTGAGCCTGTGGTTCATTCTTCTTCCTGATGGGAAAATAGAGTGACCTGTGAATGTCCCAACACCTAGAGCTAGTCTCTCATTGGTTCCCCCTCTTCCCGTTCATCCTCAGGACAAATTGCAACCTGTACGAATCAGGAGGGTAACGGTGCTGATTCTCCAAGTAGGGAGATTGTTGGTAAAGCGGCTGGAATGGCGAACCCGAGCACAAGGAGAGGAGAAATGAGGTGTGTTTTACAAACCTTTCCCGATCACACGGTGTACCATCTTCTGGGTATCCCAGGCATGTTTTCGATGTAGGAAGATGCCCTTGAACCTGGAGATTTGGGTCCCATGGGATGGGTACCACGCAGTATTACTTTAAAGGGTCTGCGTTTGCTCGCCCAACCTCACCAATCCTCTCAGCCCCAAGAGTGTCCAGCCTTATGTCTCATCCAGCTGTGGGTCTAGATATGGTCAATCCAGGTGGCATCAGAGCCCCTGAACGGATTTTGTAAGAATTTCTCTCTCTTTCACTGTCTTTGTTTTATGGGGGGTTTTTTTGAGTAATTTATTTTTATAATGGGGTTTAGCTGCTTTTCACTGCTGTGTTTATGCCGCTTTACACCCTCTTGATTGACTTCCCGAGAGATATCAATACATAGGTTTTAAGATTCTTACTAGTCAAGGATATTCTTGTGCGGTGAATAGGGGGTGTTGAGTCCAGTTCACTGAGCAGGGAGTAGGTCTTGTCTATTACATATTTGGCTTATGGAACGGTATCTGAGCTAATTTCAAACCCTTGTTTTATGCATCACCCCACCTGACCTTTCTTGTTAAGCAGCCATAGTGTGTTTTCTAAACGTGTGACTCTGTTCTGTTTTGTAATTCAGTTCAAAGGTAGCGATTTTGACATTCCCTCTATAAGTGATATCTTAGGATAAGTGTCTTTTTCTGTGTGACTTATTTCACTTAGAGTCAGCGTACCTAAATCCACTCATCATGCTGCTACTAGCCTTATGACATTGATTTCATGGCTGAGTGATATTCCATTGTGCATAAGTACCACAACTTCTTTATCCATTTTTCTCTTTCCTGGGCTATTTAAGTTATAGCGAAGTGGAGGTTCTTGTAAACAGAGCAGCCCTACACTTTGGGGTGCCTGTGTCTTGTGGATTTTCAGTTTTCCCAATGCATACGCCCATGAGTGGAAGTGCCCTATGCTCTCTAAGCTGTGTTTATTACATGTTTCAGGACACACCGTACACTTCTCCAAGGTGGCTGTTGGCAATTTACATCCCGCCCATCAACGTAGCAAGGCTCCCATGTCTCCATGGCCTGTCCTGCATTTCTGGTTTTTACACTTTTTTCAGCATGGCCCTTTTGACTGATGGCAAGCGAGACTTCTTTGTAGTGCTGATTTGCCTTTCCGGCTTGCTTGGTTGGCCAAAAACGGCGTATGCGTTTTTTCCTGAATATATTCAGGAAAAAACGCATACGCCGTTTTTGGCCAAGGGCATCATTGTCGACGTTTTGCCGCTTTTCATGTGCTTTAAAGGCGAGTCGAATCTACCTCCTGAAATCTGTTTCCTGCAATTCTGCCTTGCTT
This sequence comes from Eubalaena glacialis, assembly GCF_028564815.1. Classification (NCBI taxonomy): domain Eukaryota; kingdom Metazoa; phylum Chordata; class Mammalia; order Artiodactyla; family Balaenidae; genus Eubalaena; species Eubalaena glacialis. The sequence goes on along the minus strand of NC_083717.1, from coordinate 94,719,730 downwards.
TCCAATCCTCTTCGTTGCCTTCCCTCAATATATTTGTGGACGAGAGTTATCATTTCTAACTCTGCAGGTTTGTGAATTGCAGTGCCCCTGAGCTCCATTTGTCAAGTCGCTTTTTTGGGAGCTGGCCGCAAAAGCGCAGGATTGCTTCAGGCCCTATTCTGGTTCCGGGGGGGCAGGCTGAGCCTGTGGTTCACTCTTCTTCCTGATGGGATAATAGAGTGACCTGTGCCTGTCCCAACACCTAGAGCTAGTCTCTCATTGGTTCCCCCTCTTCCCGTTCATCCTCAGGACAAATTGCAACCTGTACGAAACAGGAGGGTAACGGTGCTGATTCTCCAAGTAGGGAGATTGTTGGTAAAGCGGCTGGAATGGCGAACCCGAGCACAAGGAGAGGAGAAATGAGGTGCGTTTTACAAACCTTTCCCGATCACACGGTGTACCATCTTCTGGGTTTCCCAGGCATGTTTTCGATGTAGGAAGATGCCCTTGAACCTGGAGATTTGGGACCCATGGGATGGGTACCACGCAGTATTACTTTAAAGGGTCTGCGTTTGCTCGCCCAACCTCACCAATCCTCTCAGCCCCAAGAGTGTCCAGCCTTCTGTCTCATCCAGCTGTGTGTCTAGATATGGTCAATCCAGGTGGCATCAGAGCCCCTGAACGGATTTTGTAAGAATTTCTCTCTCTTTCACTGTCTTTGTTTTATGGGGTTTTTTTTGGAGTAATTTATTTTTATAATGGGGTTTAGCTGCTTTTCACTGCTGTGTTTATGCCGCTTTACACCCTCTTGATTGACTTCCCGAGAGATATCAATGCATAGGTTTTAAGATTCTTACTAGTCAAGTATATTCTTGTGCGGTGAATAGGGGGTGTTGAGTCCAGTTCACTGAGCAGGGAGTAGGTCTTGTCTATTACATATTTGGCTTATGGAACGGTATCTGAGCTAATTTCAAACCCTTGTTTTATGCATCACCCCACCTGACCTTTCCCGTTAAGCAGCCATAGTGTGTTTTCTAAACGTGTGACTCTGTTCTGTTTTGTAATTCAGTTCAAAGGTAGCAATTTTGACATTCCCTCTATAAGTGATATCTTAGGATAAGTGTCTTTTTCTGTGTGACTTATTTCACTTAGAGTCAGCGTACCTAAATCCACTCATCATGCTGCTACTAGCCTTATGACATTGATTTCATGGCTGAGTGATATTCCATTGTGCATAAGTACCACAACTTCTTTATCCATTTTTCTCTTTCCTGGGCTATTTAAGTTATAGCGAAGTGGAGGTTCTTGTTAACAGAGCAGCCCTACACTTTGGGGTGCCTGTGTCTTGTGGATTTTCAGTTTTCCCAATGTATACGCCCATGAATGGAAGTGCCCTATGCTCTCTAAGCTGTGTTTATTACATGTTTCAGGACACACCGTACACTTTTCCAGAATGGCTGTTGGCAATTTACATCCCGCCCATCAGCGTAGCAAGGCTCCCATGTCTCCATGGCCTGTCCTGCATTTCTGGTTTTTACACTTTTTTAAGCATGGCCCTTTTGCCCGCTGGCAAGCGAGACTTCCTTGTAGTGCTGATTTACCTTTCCGGCTTGCTTGTTTGGCCAAAAAGGGCGTATGCGTTTTTTCCTGAATATATTCAGGAAAAAACGCATACGCCCTTTTTGGCCAAGGGCATCATGGTCGACGTTTTGCCGCTTTTCATGTGCTTTAAAGGCGAGTCAAATCTACCTCCTGAAATCTGTTTCCTGCAATTCTGCCTTGCTTTCAAATCCTCTTCGTTGCCTTCCCTCAATATATTTCTGGACGAGAGTTATCATTTATAACTCTGCAGGTTTGTGAATTGCAGTGCCCCTGAGCTCCATTTGTCAACTTGCTTTTTTGGAAGCTGGCCGCAAAAGCGCAGGATTGCTTCAGGCCCTATTCTTGTTCCGGGGGGGCAGGCTGAGCCTGTGGTTCATTCTTCTTCCTGATGGGAAAATAGAGTGACCTGTGAATGTCCCAACACCTAGAGCTACTCTCTCATTGGTTCCCCCTCTTCCCATTCATCCTCAGGACAAATTGCAACCTGTACGAATCAGGAGGGTAACGGTGCTGATTCTCCAAGTAGGGAGATTGTTGGTAAAGCGGCTGGAATGGCGAACCCGAGCACAAGGAGAGGAGAAATGAGGTGTGTTTTACAAACCTTTCCCGATCACACGGTGTACCATCTTCTGGGTATCCCAGGCATGTTTTCGATGTAGGAAGATGCCCTTGAACCTGGAGATTTGGGACCCATGGGATGGGTACCACGCAGTATTACTTTAAAGGGTCTGCGTTTGCTCGCCCAACCTCACCAATCCTCTCAGCCCCAAGAGTGTCCAGCCTTCTGTCTCATCCAGCTGTGTGTCTAGATATGGTCAATCCAGGTGGCATCAGAGCCCCTGAACGGATTTTGTAAGAATTTCTCTCTCTTTCACTGTCTTTGTTTTATGGGGGTTTTTTTTGAGTAATTTATTTTTATAATGGGGTTTAGCTGCTTTTCACTGCTGTGTTTATGCCGCTTTACACCCTCTTGATTGACTTCCCGAGAGATATCAATACATAGGTTTTAATATTCTTACTAGTCAAGTATATTCTTGTGCGGTGAATAGGGGGTGTTGAGTCCAGTTCACTGAGCAGGGAGTAGGTCTTGTCTATTACATATTTGGCTTATGGAACGGTATCTGAGCTAATTTCAAACCCTTGTTTTATGCATCACCCCACCTGACCTTTCCCGTTAAGCAGCCATAGTGTGTTTTCTAAACGTGTGACTCTGTTCTGTTTTGTATTTCAGTTCAAAGGTAGCGATTTTGACATTCCCTCTATAAGTGATATCTTAGGATAAGTGTCTTTTTCTGTGTGACTTATTTCACTTAGAGTCAGCGTACCTAAATCCACTCATCGTGCTGATACTAGCCTTATGACATTGATTTCATGGCTGAGTGATATGCCATTGTGCATAAGTACCACAACTTCTTTATCCATTTTTCTCTTTCCTGGGCTATTTAAGGTGTACCGAAGTGGAGGTTCTTGTAAACAGAGCAGCCCTACACTTTGGGGTGCCTGTGTCTTGTGGATTTTCAGTTTTCCCAATGTATACGCCCATGAGTGGAAGTGCCCTATGCTCTCTAAGCTGTGTTTATTACATGTTTCAGGACACACTGTACACTTCTCCAGAGTGGCTGTTGGCAATTTACATCCCGCCCATCAGCGTAGCAAGGCTCCCATGTCTCCATGGCCTGTCCTGCATTTCTGGTTTTTACACTTTCTTCAGCATGGCCCTTTTGCCCGATGGCAAGCGAGACTTCCTTGTAGTGCTGATTTGCCTTTCCGGCTTGCTTGGTTGGCCTAAACGTGCCAGGAGGAAGAAGGGAAAGAGGTTCAGGAGAGGGACAGAGAGCAGGAGAAGGAGGGAGGAGAGGGAGAGAGAGGGGGGAGTGGCAGAGATGGATAGAGGGAGGGAGGGAAAGACATAGTCGTCTCTCCCTCCCTCCCTCTATCCCTCTCTCCCTCCCTCTTTCCCTCTCCCTCGCTCCCTCTCCTCCCTCTCCCTCTCCCTCTCCCTCCATGTCTCCATCTCCCTCACTCCCTCCCAGAGATGGAGATATGGAGGAAGAGTCTTAGACACGGGAGGGGGAGAGAGGGAGAGGGCGAGAGTGAGGGGAGAGAGGGAGAGGGAGCGAGGTCTCTTCCTTCCTCTCTCTCTCTCTCTCCTCCTTCTCTCTCTCTCTCCTTCTTCCCTCTCCCTCTCCCTCCATCTGTCCCTCTACCCCTCTCCCTCTCCCTTGTCTCTGTCTCTCCCTCCGTCTCTGCCTCTCTGGGAGGGAGTGAGGGAGAGGGAGAGACGGAGGGAGAGGGAGAGACAGAAGGAGAGAGAGGGATAGAGGAAGGGAAAGGGCGAGGGAGGAAGAGGGAGGGGGAGCGAGACGTCTCTCCCTCTCCCTCTCCCTCCACCTCCCTCTTTCTCTCCCTCCCTTCCTCTTCCTCTCCTAGAGGGAGGAAGGGAGAGGGAGAGATGGAGGGAGAGGAGAGGGATTGAGCGAAGGAGAGGGGGAGTTGGAGAAGGAGGTAGGGAGAGGGAGAAGGAGAGAGGGTGACTGCTTCCCTCTCTGTCTCCCTGCCTCCCTCTCCGTGTCCCTCTCTCCCCCCTCTCCCTCTCCCTCTGTCTCTCCCTCTCTGAGAGGGAGAGAGGGAGAGGGAGAGGGAGGGAGAGTGAGAAGGAGGGAATGTGATGGAGGGAGGGAGAGGGAGAGAGGGTGAGGGAGAGAGGGAGAGAAGGAGGAGAGAGGGAGAGGGAGGGAGGAAAAGACATCTCTCTCTCTCCCTCTCTCCCCCCTCCCTCTCCCTCTCCTTCTCTCCCTCTCCCTTGTCTCTGCCTCTCCCTCCGTCTAGTCTCTCCCTCTCTGGGAGGGAGTGAGGGAGATGGAGAGATGGAGGGAGAGGGAGAGTTAGAGGGAGAGGGAGAGGGAGGAGAGGGAAGGAGGGAGAGGAAGAGAGGGAGGGAGAGAGGGATAGAGGGAGGGAGGGAGAGATGTCTTTCCCTCCGTCCCTCCATCCCTCTCTCCCTCTCCCCCCCTTTCTCTCCCTCTCCCCCCCCTTTCTCTCCCTCTCCCCCTCCCTCTCCTGCTCTCTCTCCCTCTCCCTCCACCTCCTTCCATCCCCAGAGAGGGAAGGAGGTGGAGGGAGAGGGAGAAGGAGTGAGGGAGGGAGAGGGAAAGAGGTAGAGGCAGAGTGGGACAGGGAAACAAGGACAGGGAAACAGGCACAGGAGATAGGGAGGGAGAGAGGCAGAGGGAGAGAGGGAGAGGAAAGAGGGAGAGGGAGAGAGGGAGAGGAAAGAGAGAGAGGGAGAGGGAGAGAGGGAGGGAGAGAGGGAGAGACACATGGAGAAAGAGAGAGGGAGAGAGAGAGAGGGAGAGGGAAAGAGGTAGAGGGAGAGCAGAACATGGAAAGAGGGACAGGGAGAGAGGGAGGGATAGAGGGCGGAGAGGAAGCAGGGAGAAAAGAGAGAAAGAACACACCATCTACACTTCTGTCAAATGACACCGGGGATCCTTACACAACCAGGAGAAAATAACACAGGGAGGCTCTTTCTCAGCTGGAACTGGAACTGCAGAGGGGGCCAAACACCACCAGGCTGGCCACCCATGTCCAACCGCCGCTCCAGCCCCGTCAGCCGTGAGTCCGGTCACCAGGGCTCTGAGTGTCTGCTCCAGGGAGCTGGGGTTCACCCTCTCACCCGGGAGGCCGGGCCAAGACAGCAGGGCCCCGGGCTGGACACATAGGGGGAAAAGCATCCCCACAGGACAGCTTGTGTGAGCAGATTCAGCTGCCAGATTCTAGAGGCCCGGGACGACCCTGCAGCCCGTGAAACCAAGGAGCCACGAGGGTCTTGCATCGTGATTCCGGTCCGTTGGACTATAAAGTTTATGTAGGGAATCTTGGAAACAGTGGTAACAAGGCTGAATTGGAACAAGCTTTAGGCTATTATGGACCACTCTGAAGTGTGTGGGGTGCTAAAAACCCTCCCGGCTTCTGTCTTGTTGAATGTGAAGATCCCCGAGATGCAGCCGATGCTGTCCGAGAACTAGATGGGAGAACACTATGTGGCTGCCGAGTAAGTGTGGACCTGTGGAATGGGGAAAAGAGAAGTCGAAATCGTGACCGCCTCCTTGTTGGGGTCATCGCCCTCGAGATGATTATGGGAGGAGGAGTCCTCCACCTCCCACACATCTCCAAGATGGAGAGCCTTCTCTGTCAGCCAGAGCAGGTCCCTTTCTAGATATAGGAGAAGAGAGAGATCACTGTCCCAGGAGAGAAATCACAAGCTGTCCCGATCTTTCTCTAGGTCTCCTAGCCGATCTAGGTCAAATGAAAGGAAATAGAAGACCACTTTGCAAGAGGAGTGGTGTACAGGCAATAACTTCATTTGGCAGGAGTATGTACAGAAAATTCAAGTTTTCTTTGGGACTTCCGAAGCTTGGTGCACTTTTTAAATGTTTTGGTTGTTCACATTTGTTTGTCTCTTGGGACAGTGACACATAAAGGTGTCATTCTCTATGGTTTGAAATGGGTCATATGAGGCATGTAATATGAAGAATTGTTACCTTACAATGTTCCCTTAAGCAAAATTGAATTTGCTTTGAATTTTTGGTCTTGCCTAGACTGATAATAAAACTCTAACTCCTGCCCACCTAAAGTGTGATGTTTACTATTATGGAAACAACACTGGCAAACATTGAAAAGACTTTCTGTAGCTGGGATATGATATGCAGCTGTAGTTAAGCAAGCAGTCTTTAAAAGGTCCTGTGAACACAAGCCAGCAGGTAAAAATGAAAGCCGCACCCTTACCCTAGATTAGAGGTTTAATAATTCCACTAGTCTTCACACTGGACAAGAGGTTGTCCAGGGAGTTTAGAATCTAAGAAGTTTCAAGGAAGTTAGTTTACCTTTGAGTTAGGTCATAAGTCCCCTCTGTGATTGCTGTACATGAATACATAGCTCTTTGTAATATTTTTTGGAAATTTGAGATTATCAAGATACCAATGTCCTGCCAGATTAAGAGTATATTGTAGAGCTGAACTTTGAGTTACTGTGCAATTATTTTTTTTATGCTGTCATTTGTAATATGTTTTGTGAGAATCCTTGGGATTAAAGTTTTGGTTGCAACAGAAAAAAGAAAAGAAAAGAATCCGCCTGCCAATGCAGGGGACACAGGTTCAAGCCCTGGTCCGGGAAGATCCCAGGTGCCGCAGATCAACTAAGCCCGTGGGCCACAACTACTGAGCCTGCGCTCTAGATCCTGGGAGCCAGAACTACTGAGCCCCCGTGCCACAACTACAGAAGCCCGCACACAACGAAGACCCAACGCAGCAAAAAAAAAAAGACGATACTGGCCAGGTGATCAAGGGTAAAATCGTTTGTCATAAGTCCCGTTGATGGTGTGTATCCTTGATGTGACCTGAGGAGAATGGCATTTTTATCTCTGTCTGGATCTTCCGCCCCAAACCCCATAACTCTGGACCAACCATAAGAAAACATCAGAAAACAAACAGACAAACAAATTGAGGGACAAAATACCTGACCAGTCCTCCTCAAAACTTTCAAGGTATCAAAACCCAGAGACGTCTGAGAAATGTCACAGCCCAGAGGAGACTGGGACAGAAAAAGGATGTTAGGGGAAAACTAGGGAAAGTCTAATAAAGTGTGGACTTTAGTTAATAACAATGTATCCATCTTGGTTCCTTAGTTGGATAAACATGTCGTACTAACGTACTAACGTGTTGGAAATAGGGGTACTGGGTCAGGGTCCACGGCACTCTGTACACTCTGTACAGATCTTTGCAACTTTTTTGTAACTCCAAGCTATTCTAAAATTAAGCGAGTACTGAACAGAGATAAGAATGTTATTTCCCTGATTTGAACATGCCTGAGTTTCTTTTCATGGTCACATTTTTGCTATCTGGATGTGTCTTGGAATCAGTAGCAAAGGAGAGTTGCCAGCCCCTGGGAAGATGTGGGTGGTTTGCAGGTGGCTTGCTCTGGAGCTGAAGACCACGCTGGGAAGTCTGCAGCTTCGGGCTGCACTTAGAACCATGGGAGGGGATGGGCCAGCTCAGTTAGGGATGGAACCTATAAATAAAACTTTTTTCTTTTCCATTATGGCTTATCACAGGATATTGAATATAGTTCCCTGTGCTAGACAGTAGGACGTTGTAGTTTATCCATCCTATATTTAATAGTTTGCATCTGCTAACCCCAAACTCCCAATCCAACCCTCCCTCACTGTTTCTCCCCCTTGGCAACCACAAGTCTGTTCTCTATGTCTGTGAGTCTGTTTTTGTTTCGTAGACGAGTTCATTTGTGTCGTATTTTAGATTTCACATAGAAGTGAGATCATATGATATTTGTCTTTCTCTTCTGACTTACTTCACTTAGTATGATAATCTCTAGGTCCATCCACGTTGCTGCAAATAGCATTATTTCATTCTTTTTATGGCTGAATAATATTCCATTGTATATATGTACCACATCTTCTTTATCCATTCATCCATCAGTGGACATTTAGGTAGCTTCCATGTCTTGACTATTGTAAATAGTGCTGCAATGAACATTGGGGTGCATGTATCTTTTCTTTCTTTCTTTCTTCTTTCTTTCTTTCTTTCTTCCTTTCTTTCTTTCTTTCTTTCTTTTTCTTTCTTTCTTTTTTTCTTTCTATCTTTCTTTCTTTCTTTCTTTCTTTCTTTCTTTCTTTCTTTCTTTCTTTCTTTCTTTCTTTCTTTCTTTCTTTCTTTCTCTCTTTCTCTCTCTCTTTCTCTCTCTCTCTCTTTCTCTCTTTCTCTCTTTCTCTCTTTCTCTCTTTCTCTCTTTCTCTCTTTCTTTCTTTCTTTTTTCTTTCTTTCTTCTTTTATTGTCACACGGCATGTGAGATCTTAGTTCCCTGACCAGAGATGGAACCCATGCCCCCTGCACTGGAAGTGCGGATTCTTAACCACTGGCCCACCAGGGAAATCCCAGGGGTGTATGTATAGTTTTGAATTAGAGTTTTCTCTGGATCTATGCCCAGGAGTGGAATTGCGGGACCCTATGGCAGCTGTATCTGTTCCTGCACATCTCACATCAACCACCTGCACTCCAATCCTTGCTCTCAACGTCATCTTCGGGGAACCCAACCTGCGACAGGGACCTTGACAAGAAGAAATGGCTCAGGGAAAAGCTACCTGCACAGGGAGGAGATAGAGACCATCGCCCCTGGGGTGCGGCGGGGAGAGTGGGCACAGAGATTTGTCATTTCACTCCCGATACTTATCTCAGCCCTCCTGGCTGCCCCACTCTAGGTCACCTCGGGATACAGAGGTGACCCGGTTAGAGTCCCTGCCTGTGCAGGAATCTGGGGGCACCAGCGGGTCTGAATAATATTAGTGCAGGGTCTCCCCCATGGCACTGGGGTTATTTGGGGCAGGTCATCCTCTGCTGAGGGCCCCTCCTGGGCACTGTGTGGGGTTTAGCAGCATCCCTGGCCGCACCCATTTGATTCCAGGGGCCCCTCCCCCCCAGTTGTGACAACCACAGATTTTCCCCACACATCACGGAAGAACTGGGTGAGGCGGGGGCAGGATGGCCCTGGGTGAGGACAGCTGTGTTGAAGCAACCAGCCTGGCCCAGGGCAAGGTCTGCCCCAATCCCGTCAGTGCCTGCATTTAGAACTGCCCCTTTCCTCTCCCACCTCCCCTGCCCTGCAGTGGTCTCCGAGACATCATCCCCATGTAATAAATCACACCTTCTCAGTTTACTGTTTGCTGCCCTCGCTAGAATGTGAGCTCTTTGAGGACAGGGATTCTGTTATGTCCCCAGCACCTAGAAGAGTGTCTGCTGTGTAGTAGATGCTTCATAAATACTTGCTGAATAAAGGAGTTTAATAAAGGGATGAGTGGATGAATGAATGAAGGTTACAATGGAAGGAGGGGGGAGATTCCCTTTCTGGCTCTCGGTGGTTGGGAGATCAAGTGAAAGATCCATCCTAAATAGGCTGACCAGCCTTCTGGTGTTCCCCGGGACTGAGGGTTTCCCCAGAGTTCCAGCGCTGAAACCTGAGCGGTCTTGGGCAAACTTGGGGTGGGTGTTGGTCACCCTATCTAAACACAGTAACAATTCCAGCTGCAATAGCAATGGCCAATGACCTCTACGGTCTTATTGACCATGCACAGTTCTTTACCTGGCGGGGAAGGGTGGGCCAGGATCGGAATTCTGGTGATCCAGGGCGGGTGAGGGCACACCCCGGGCTTGTGTAGGGGAGTCCAGGAAGGTTCTGGAGGAAGGTTCTGGAGGAAGTGACAGTGACACAGGAAGGAGGGAGGAGTCTAAGGAAGAACGTCCCACATGACAACGTGTGCCAATGGCCCTGGGCCCAAGGTCACACCTGACCAGGGCTTGCTTTTTTTTTTTCTAATTTACTTTTTCCCACATGGATATGCAATTGTCCTAATGCCATTTATTGAAAACTCCTTAATTTCCCCACTTTCTATCATATCAAGTTCTCATATATCTGTTTCTGGACCTTTATTCTATACCATAGAGCTATACGTCCCATCCTTGCACCACTAGGGCTGTTTCATCACTATAACTTTATTTTTTATTCATTTATTTTTTTTGGCCGTGCTGTGCGGCATGTGAGATCTTATTTCCCTGACCAGGGATCAAACCCGCGCCCCCTGCAGTGGAAGCTCGGAGTCTTAATCACTGGATCTCCAGGGAAGTCCCTAGGGCTTGCTTTGACATCCATCGAATGGTGGCAGGTGGGCACGGGGAGCAGCTGTCTGTGAGCCATCCTGTGTAGAAATGCATTGTGGAGGGGAGGACAGATGGAGCGGGAGGGGAAGAAGCGGAGGAGGGAGGGAGGGAGGGAGGGCGGGCGAGAGACAGGCAGAGAGTTTCCAGAGACAATAGCTCTGGCCGTGTGCTAGGGCATGAAAGCTGAAAATAGCTCCTAGTGCCGGGAGCCTTGGAGCCAGAGCCTGGGAGCCAGGGTGACTGGCTCTCCTCCCTGGTGTGTGTGTGTTGGTGGGGGGGGGGGTGGCTCTGGGTTTCTCAGGCTGGGAATGGGGTGCACAGAGCAGGGACGGAGCAGGGACCCTTCTCTCGGGGACCTCGTGGGCCATCCTCAGCTCACAAAGCTGAGCCACTCCTGGCCCTACGAGTGGGGGTCTTATCCTCCCTGTCCCCTGGATCATACCCCCTCACACACAACTTCCCTGTGTGTGTTCCCAGCAACCAAGAGAATCTGTTTTTAAAAGATTTGGGGGAGGGGGTAAACATACAAACAAGAGCAGAATGGATACTTTTTCAGAATGTGAATGGCTCTGTGTAAGCCCACCCCCAGGGTAACCACAGTCCTGACCTCTAACACCCTTGACGAGTCAGCCTTGGTCTGGGCTTGCGGACCCACGAAAGCTTCCTCATCCGCTCCTTCAGATCCCATCTCTCCCTCGACGTCTTTGTGAGAAGCACGCGGGGAAGTGGGACTGCTAGGCTGTACTGCTGCTAGAACTCCACCTGGGTTCCACCAGGCTCCAGCCCCCCGCCCTGTGCACCTCTCTGATCCTGAGGCACCTCAACTGGTAGGAGCCACATCACCTTCCCTCCTGGGATTTGTGACACTTAAGGGAGACACCGAAAGGACAAGCCTTTGGCTCCCTGGCTGGCGAAGAGCAGGTACTCAATTGTCATAAGTGTCCGTATCAGTGAGGGTTCTCCAGACAAACAGAATCCATAGGGTGTGTGTGTGTATATACACACACACATACATATGTACACGCATAAAAAAATATACAGCTGTGTATATATGCAGTATGCATACACACATATACACATATAGTATATACAATACACACATACATATATACACACATATAAAATGCAGTTTGTATATATACAGTATGTATACACACATATACACATAATATATACAATACACACATACATATACACTATACATACACACATATAAAATGCATAGTTTGTATATATACAGTATGTACACATACGTATAACATATGCAATATACACACCTAGGTACATATATATCATACATATATACACACATACAAAGATATCTAGGTGTGTATTAGACAGTATACGTACATACACATATAATATATGCAATACATACACGTACATACATATAGACACACATATACACCTACATATAAAAGCATATAGCATAAAAATATATATGTACTGTATATATAGATTCATCGTATATATACATACATATATCATATATATAAGATATATACACATACATATATACAATGTATACACACACATACACACCTATATGTAAATATGCGCATGTACATACACATATAAATACATACGCAAGTGTGTATATAATAGTATATACATATATACATATAATACCTAGAAACATATACACATACAGGTATACAACATATATACACACCTATATATAAATATACACTGTATACATACATACAGTGTACATATACTGTATATATACAGACACCCATATATCAATATATGGGTGTCTGTATATATACAGCATGTTCACATTTATAATATGTATACTATATATATACACATACATACATGTATACAATATATACACACAAATATATAAGCTTGTATGTATACTGTATATAGTACTTACACATATACTACAAACGCACGCACATATAAACATGTGTATACATATATATAATACGTATACACACGTATACAAATTAATAGGCTTGTATATATTCAGTATTTTTACATATACAGTTTTGTTTTAAGGAGTTGACTCATGTGACCGTGAGGCAGGCAAGTCAGGGCAGGACTCTGGGCTGGAGACACAGGGAAGAGCTGATGTCCCAAGGCCATTGGAGGAACAGTTCCCTCTTTCTACGGAACCTCATTTTTCTCTCCAGTCCTTCAACTAATGGACGAGGCCCACCCACGCCGTGGCATTGACAATCTCCTTTACGCAAAGTGGACCAATTTCAGTGTTCATCTCTTCTGAAAAATACCTTCCTGGCCACATCTGGAATAATGTTGGTGGTTGCCGGGGCCCCACGCAGTGCACACATGAGATTAACCATCCCCGTGGCGATGATGACACTTTATTTTCTCCCTTGACCATTGTCACTACTATTCCAATTAAAATGGCAGCGCCATGAGGACAGGGCATTTCCTTTTTTGCCAGTACTGAGCGTCCAGGGTCTGGTGCCTAGCATAGGCTAAATACACAGCATTTTTGTGAACAGAAGCCGGGATTCCAGCTGTCATATTTAATGAGGAATTATAGTCTTATTATTCGGGGGGAGGTGTCATGGTACGTCAAGGGCGGGAGTCGAACCCGCCACCCCAGGCCCCGAGGGATCTCCCCGGGTCCCCACTTCGGGCCGGTGGGTGTGGCCGGGGGCAGCCGAACACGTGCTTGCGTGCGTGCGTACGTGCGTGCGTGAGAGGGGGCGTGTCCACGGGGCGGGCGGTGCTCGCCGCGAGTGAGTGGTTCAGTCCGGCCCTGGCCCATTGTGCTTGCTTCACGCCGGCCCCAGTTGGCAGCAGCGCTGGAGGCCCCGGGCCTGTGACCACAAAGAGGGAGCCGGGGGCCTGACGGGAGCGCGGCGGCGGCGGCTGAGGCCCAGGCCAGGCCCCCTCCCCTCAGCCTCCCGCCCGCCTGCCCCGCCCCCGCCGGCGGCGCCCCGCCCCTCCCCCAATCGCCAGACTAGCCTGGTGCGGGGGCCGCACGCGAAGACATGGGGGAGAAACTGAGGCTGCAGTCGCCCGTGGGGGCCGAGCCCGCCATCTACCCGTGGCCGCTGCCGGTCTACGTGAGTGCCGCCCGTCCCCTCTTCCCGGACCCCTGCCTCTCTTCCCCCACGGCGCGCGCTGAGCCCACCAAGAAACGGAGCGACTCGAGTCGCCAGACCCTCTTTGGAGACCCCTTTCCCACCCCGCTGTGGTTCTCCACGGCCGTTTCCAGCCCCCGCGCACAGGGTGGGCAGAGGGGAGCCGGGGCCGGCCGGGGGCGCAGACTCGGCCGCGGGGACCCCGCGCTTCCGAGGGGCGCCTGAGCTGGTCTGCCGTTGGCTCTGTAGGTCTGAGGACCCCGGTCCCCCCCGGCCTGGACTGCTGGCAGGCTTGCCCTTCCGTACTTTATGATCTGACACGTCGGGTTTCTTTTTCCTGACCAGCTTTACCAGACTTTACCTGACCAGCTTTACCCACGTCCCCTGATAATGTGTTAGATATTCAAGTTTTAGGGCCCGGTCCCAGCCCTATGGAATCAGCAACTCTGGTGGGGCTCAGTGATCTCTGTTATAACAGGCCCTCCAGATGATTTTTATTCACCTTAAAGTTTGAAAATATCTGCATCGTCAGCTGGCCAAAGCGTCCACCAGCAGGTGAAGGGGAGTGGCGCCTGGAAAAGATAGGGACTAGCCAAGGCAAGTACAGCAGCATTTGCCATGGTAGTAATGGAGAATGCCTTTTCTCCACTGGTTGGCACAGACTAGTATCTGGGAGCAGTGGCAGGGTTATTTAGGATGCTTTACATTTCAATGTAGAGTGACCGCTGTCCTGGTTTGCCAGGGACTTCCCCTGTGTGAGCACTTAAAATCTCATCCTGGCAAACCCCTTAGCCCTGGGTTTGAAAAACTTAGGGAATAACATGAAATTTAGGGGAAACATGATCTAGGTTTTGGGCAAGTCACAAGTGCTAATTAAAGCTAAGCAAGTATGGACAACATCTAGCCTTCTTTACCCCCTTGCGGGGAGGTAAATCTGATTGGGTGAAAGGACTTATTGTTAAGAGATCTTTGTAGAAACATCCCCTTCTGCTTAGTCCGCTGGTTCTCAGTTCTGGCTAGACATTGGCATTGTCTGAGGAGATTTAAAATGATTTTATTGGTCTAGGATGACCAACTGTCGGTGTGAGGGTTTTTAAAAAGTGCTTCAGATGATTCTAATGTGCAACCAAATTTAGGTGTCACTGCTTAAGCTTTTGAACCGCTGCTACATATTTTCACCTCATCTTCCTATGAGAATATCCAACTGTAGTTGAGGTTTGTTTTTTTCTTTTTCTTTTTTTAACTGTCTTATTATAAGATTTATTGTCTTAAATAAGATTGAATGTACAGAAAATCCTGCTAGTCCATCTGGTATAGCTGGATACCCAGAATAATATCGTTAAGATATATACCATTTAAGTATTGTGACTGGCCTTTTAAAAATTAACATATGCATTAAATTAGTATTGATAGTATAGATCTCTCTCGAAGTTGTCATGTTGGGGAGCTATACCTCTAATCTGCTGCCATTGCTAAATATCTGGACACCTCTTATTAGGAATTGCTTTTAAAAATCTTTAGGGATTAAAACCAAGATTGCTGTATTATTTGTACTGGGACCACAAAAACCTCACAAAGTTCCCCCGCTGTACCTTCTACCTCCATCTCTAACCCTTGGCAACTTCTAATCTGTTCTCCATCTCCACAGTTTTGTTATTTTAAGAATAATATGTAAACATAATCATGAATTACTTAATCTTCGGAGATTGGCTTTTTAAAATTTTTCCCTCGGCATCATTCCCTTGAAGTTCATTTCAATTTTTGCATATATTAATAATTTGTTCCTTTTTGTTGCTCGGTAGTATTCTATCATAAGATTTTATCACAATTTGTTTCAACATTCACCCATTGAAAGACATTTGGGTAGTTGCCAGTTTTTGGCTATTATAAATAAAACTGCTATGAACATTTATGTGTAAGTTTCTGTGGGAACTTCGTTAAGTTTTTGTTTCTTTTGGATAAATGCTCAAGAGTACAATTACTGCATTGTAGGGTGAATCTACTTTTAGGATTAAAAGAGACTGTCAAGCTGTTTCTCAGAGTGGCTAAACCATTTTATTTTCCCACCAGTGATGTGATATAATTTTTCTACGTACTCGCCAGCATTTGATGTTGTCACTATACTTTAATTTTAGTTATTCTCTGATATCTCATTATGGTCTTAATTTGCATTTCCCTGATGGCTAACGATGTTGAACATCTTTTCATGTGCTTCTTTGCCATGTGTATATTCTCTTCCATGAAATGTCTGTTCCTGTCTTCTGCCTATTTTCTAGTTGGATTTTTTTAAGTTGTTTGGAGAGTTCTTTGTATATTATAGATACAAGTCATTTGTCTCATATGGGATTTTCAAATATGTTTTCCCATTGTGTAATTTGAGTTTTCATCCACTTAAAAGGATCTTCTATGAAGCATTTTTAACTCATTTTGATGAGATCCAATTTATCAGTTTTTGCTTTTATTGATCATACTTTCGGTGTCAAGTCTAAGAATTATTCACCTAGTTCTAGATGCCAAAGATTTTCTCCTATTTTTTTTTCTAAAAATGTCCTGCTTTTACATTTAAGATTATGATCCACTTTGATTTAATTTTTGTGTAAGGTGTGTAAGGTTTAGGTTAAGGTTCATTTTTTGTTTGTTTGTTTTTGTCGAGGGATGTCCAACTGTTTCAGTACCATTTTTTGAAAAGTCTATTCTTCCTTGATAGCTTTTGCACTGCTGTCAAAAACAAGTTAAATGTATTTATGTCAGTCTATTTCTGGGTTCTCTGTTCCATTCCATTGATCTATGTATCTACCCTCCATCATTACTGCAAAATCTTGAAATTGGGTGGATTAATTCCTCCCATTTTAATCTTCCTTTACAAATTGTTTTAGCTATTCTTCAGCCTCTTCTTACCATATAAATCTTAGAATAAGCTTGTCTATATCCACAAAAACCTTGAGGTCATTTTAAGAGTAATTGTGTTAAGCCTCTTAACTTGGGGAGAATTGACATCTTTATTATGTTGTGTTTTCTAATCCATGAACAAGGTATATCTCCCTATTTGTTTGGGACTTTTAAAATTTTCTTCATCAGCATTTTGTAATTTTCAGTATAGAGGTCCTATAAATGTCTTATTGGGCTTATATTTAAGTATTTATTTAAGTCAGTTGTAAATGGCATCACATATTTTTATTTAAGCTTCTACACATTTGTTATTAATATATAATTTGATAAAATTGTGTTGATCTTGTACTCTAAAACATTTACAAACTAGTATTATTTCTCAAGCTTTTTGTGGATTCCTTGGTATTTTCTCCATTTAGATTATCATCTCATCTTCAGATATAGACAGTTTTAGTTTTCCTTATTCAATATAATAGGATATATTACTATTCAACATTCAGTAGGATATATTCCTTCCTATTCAACATAGTAGGAATAGTCCTTTTATCTTTTAAATACATTTTTAAAAAATTTCACTTTTCAATTTATGTATTTATTTATTTTTGCTTTATTTTCTTACTAGAACCTCCAGTAATATATTTAATAAAAGTGGTGAGAGCAGATATCGGTGCCTTGTTTCTGATCTTACAGAGAAAGCATTCAGTCTTTCACAGTTAAATATAATGTCGGTATAGGTTGTTTGTAGATCATCTTTATGAGTTTCAGGATGTTCCTTTTCTATTCCTAGTTTGCTTGGAGTTTTTTTTCTTCTTTTTTTAAAATCATGAATGGGATTGGATTTTGTCAAATGCTTTCTCTGCATTAATGGATAGGATCACATGACTTTTCCCCCTTAATCTATTGGATATGGTGGATTACATTGTTTGATTTTCAAATATTTAACCAACTTTGCATAACTGGAATAAATACCACTTGGTCATGGTATATTATTCTTTTTATATATTTCTGGATTTAATTTGCTAATATTTGGCTGAGGATTTTTACAGCCAATTTCATAAAAAATATTGGTCTGTAGTTTTCTTCTTTCTATACTATCCCTGTCTGGTTTTGGTATCAAGGTAATACTGGCTTCATAAAATTAATTAGGAACTGTTCCCTCTACTTCTATTTCTTATCAAGTCATGTAAAATTGGTGTTAATTCTTTAAGTCTTGGGTGAAAGTGAAACATCTAAGCCTGAATATTTCTTTTGGGAGTTTTTAAATGAAAAATCAGTGTTTCTAATGGTTACAGGAAAATTGAGATTATCTATTTCATCTTGGCTGAGTTTTAGTAGTTTTGGGTGTAGAAGCATTGGTCCATTTCATCCACATTTTTGAATTTATAGTGTAGACTTGTTCATAATAGCTTGTCCCTTATTAACCTGCAGGATATGTCATGGTATCCCTGGTTGCATTTCTGATATCTGTGATTTGTGCCATCTCTCTTTTTATCTTTATCAGTCTTGCTACATCTTTATTGATTAGATTGTTTATTTCAAAGAACCAGCCTTTTGTTTCATTGATTTTTCCCCCCTATTTTCCTGTTTTCAGTTTCATGGATTTTTGTTTCATCCTTATTATTTCCTTCTTTCTGCTTGTTTAGTGTTTTTTCCTCTTCCATTTTTACTATTTTAATATAGAAAATTAGATTATTGCTTTGAAATATTTTCTTTCCCAATTTAGTCCTATAAACTTCCCTTTCAGCATTGCTTTCACTTCATTCCACAAACTTTGATCCGTTATATCTCCATTTTCTTTTATTCTATGCATTTAAAAATTTTTCCTTGACTTTTTACCCATGAGTTATTGGGAATTGTGATGTTTAGTTTTCATGTGATTGAAGATTTTCCTGTTGTCTTTCTGTTATTGATTTCTAGTCTGATTCCATTATGGCTAGAGAACATACTCTCTATGATTTTAATTCTTTTAAATCTGCTAATTTTTTTATCACCCAGTATATGGTATATGAGTGAATGGTCCATGGACACTTGAATATGTATTCTGCTTTTATTGAGTGTGTTCTTTAAATGTCAGTTATATCCTGTTGATTGATGATGTTTTCAGTTCTTCCATATCCTTGCTGATTTTTCTCTCTGGTAGTTCTATAAATTGCTGTGTTGAAGTCTCAAATAATAATTGTGGATTTAAAATTTTCTCCTTTTACCTTTTTCAGTGTTTGCTTCATGTGTTTTGAAGTTCTGTTGTTTGGTGCACACACATTTAGTATCACTAGGTCATCTAGGTGGATTATTCCTGTTATCTTTATGTAATGACCCTCTTTGCCCCTATTAATTTCCTTTGCTCTGAAATCTACTTTATCTGATATTAATATAGCTATTCCTGCTTTTTCTGATTAATGTTCATATGATATATCTTTTTCATCCTTTTACTTTGAACTACCTATATCATGATGTTTAAAGTAAGCTTCTTATAGACAGTATATAGTTGGATCATGCTTGTGATTTTTTTCATCTACTCTTCCAATCTCTGTCTTTGACTTGGTTATTTAGATCATTTACAGTTAATATAATTATTGCTATGTTAAAGATTAGGTCTACCATTTTATTTTTTGTTTTGTCTTTTACCTTAGTTTCTCAATCCTGTGTTTCTCTTATTTTGCCTTCTTGTGCGTTACTTAAACATTTTTTAATAAGTGCATTTTAATCTAATTTATTTATAATCATTTGTGTATACTGTTTGTATAGTTTTCTTAGTGGTTGCTTTTGGCATTACACTATACATATGTAACTTATCATAGCCTACTGGAATCAGTGTTTTATTACTTCAAGTGAAGTTTCAAAATTTTACTTCCATTTAGGTCTCTTAATATTCCCCAGTTTTAAAGTATGATTTTCTGTAGTATTTCCTTTATGTACATTGAGAACCACATCAGATGGTGTCATAATTTTTGCTTTGACCATCATATAGAATTTAAGAAACTCATGAGGCTAATGATAGTCTCTTATATTTACCCCATTTGTTTTCACCCATTCCATTGTTCCCCTTTTCTTTCTGAAGTTCCCAGTCTTCTGTTATTGTTTTTTTATGTTTTCATAACAGTAGGTGATATCTGGGCTTTCCAGTGCCATTGGATATGAGTTTCAGGAAACACTGAGCCTGGCTCACTTGATGCTACTGAGTTGGAGGGTTTGTATATGTTGGGCCTGTTGGCACAGCAGATGCTAGCAGATTAGACTAATGTTGATGGGACTAGTGCCACAGGAGAATGCATTCCCACTCAGGCTATGCTGCTGCTACAGTAGATCAAATCCCCCTCTACCCCAAGTGTGGGGCAGTGACCTGCTGCTGTCACTGTTTCTTTATTAGGCTGCTTTTGCCTCAAGTGTGTGGTGGGATCCCTTGGAAGCTGCTGCTGCTGTCAATCACAAGGTTAAATTCATTTTAGAAATACTTAAATATAAATATATAGCCTGGCTCTTGTAGGACCTCTGTATTTGTTTTTTATTGCTTTCATACGAATTACCACAAATTGAGTGACTCAAAACAACATAAATTTATTACCTTACAAGTCTGACATTGGTCTCAATTGAGTAAAGTAAAAGTGTTGGCAGGATCGACAGATGAATGGATAAAGATGTGGCACATATATACAATGGAATATTACTCAGCCATAAAAAGAAATGAAATTGAGTTATTTGTAGTGAGGTGGATTGACCTAGAGACTGTCATACAGAGTGAAGTAAGTCAGAAAGAGAAAAACAAATACCGTATGCTAACACATATATATGGAATCTAAAAAAAAAAGAAAAAAATGTTATGAAGAACCTAGGGGCAGGACAGGAATAAAGACTCAGCCATAGAGAATGGACTTGAGGACACAGGGAGGGGGAAGGGTAATCTGGGATGAAGTGAGAGAGTGGCATGGACATATATATACTACCAAATGTAAAATAGCTAGCTAGTGGGAAGCAACCACAAAGCACAGGGAGTGGAATCCTGCAGTGTTTGCTGATGGGTCATTTTGGAAGAGCTGACTTTCAGTCTGAAGCTCTGCCTGTTTGCATCTGAAGAATCTGCATTTAAGGAGAGGGTGTATGAGGAAGGGGGTGTAGGAGGGACAAAGGTGTCCGCGGTGCAGATGAGCCAGGACCTGACCAGCTGCCTTTTGGGTCCTTTGGTCCCATCTCTTGGTGTGTGCTTCATCTGCATCTTCACTGTCCCCGCTGGCACCCCTGGGGTGTTGTTGTCTGAGTGAGATTCCCCTGGTGCCCCTGCTCTCCTCCCCTCCTCCTGCTGGTTGGGGAGGGAACTGCTTGCTGTGTGTCTCTACTCCTGAGGCACGAAGGACCCTGTAGCATGGACCTGCAGAGTGTGGGGTGTGGTCCCAAGAGCATGGGGCCCACATAGGACACAACATTGGGGAGTGACAAGTATTAGGGCTGCCTCATCACTGACAGGGAATGTTGCCCAGATCCTGCTCGGGAGGGTGTGGTGGGTGGCCTGGGACCCTAGAGGCCCCATTCCTATCCTGGAGCTTGGAGAGTGCATCCCCATGGGCTCCAGATTCACCCCATATCTCAGCCATTTCCCTCTGTCCTGTCTTTGAACTCAGGAAAACGAGCTCTCTTGTCCACAACATAGGCCTGGTCCTGTTGGTATTAGGATTCTTTAAGTTAGGCGTCCTGGGATAGCTCTTTTTAGGCCTGAGAAGGAACAACTCAGGAGTGTACAACAATTTCAGATGAAACTAATATTCAATGACTATCTCCAACTACTCGGTTGTTGACTTCTATTAGTCATTATTCTCCTGGTTTTAGCTCTGATGTGGGAATTACAGAGGAGTCAACATTTAAATCTTCATAATCTGTGTATTTGTAGCTTCAGTATCATTACTGACCCATAGTTTTTATGGTTTGGGAAGAGTTATTGATTTCATGTATCATGTAAAGGATTCACAATGATGATAGGGCAATTAAGATTACAATAATGGCTAGTAAATTGTTCACATTTTCTCTACCTGTGCATCTATTGTATGCATATGAGTTAGTTTAGATGTCAATATTAGTGAAATGATATAGATGACTAGAGAACTTATTTTAAAAATCACTATTCATGTGTGATGATGAAAATGTAAACGTTCTTCCATTATCGGTGATGTTATATCTTGAGAGCGTAGATGAAATTGATATGCCTTAGTGATATACAGGATTTTAGCCTATGATTTAACTTTGACAAAGCTACATCACTTTTTACTTTTATCTCATTTATTGAGAAAGACATAATTGTTATGGTGTTGGCTTGAAACTGGTTGAGAAGGACTTGAGTCCTTCCTTATTTTACATTTACATAGGTAGGATCTTGAAACATAGGATATGGTGGAGGGCATTCGTGTAACCTTTCTAGGTTAGGAGTAGCAATTTCCACTGCTAAGACTTCTTGTTTAGACACAAATGCTTTTCAAAGTATGAAGATTATTAGCATTACTGCTGCTACTGAGATGAATGAGCCTAAAGACAAAATATTTCATGTGGTGTGTGCCTCAGGGTACTCAGACTAACGTAGTGACATCCCTGAGAGGCCAAGAAAGTGCTGCAGGAAGTCATATTTACTACTACAAATATACTTGTGAAGTGAATTTTTGCTCATGCTGAGTTAACTGTATAACCTGAGAATAGTGGGAATCAGTGTAGGAAGCCTCCTATAATAGTGAAGACTGCTCCCATGGACATTAGGTCATGGAAGTGTGCTACTACATAGTATGTATGCTGGAGGACAATGCCTGGGGGTGAGTTGGCTAAGATGATTCCTGTCAAACCACCTACTGTAAAAAGAAAAACTAAAGCCTAAAACTCATAGTATAGTGGGAAGTCATATAATATTACCTCCGTGAACAGTTGCTAACCAGGGACTTCCCTGGTGACGCAGTGGTTAAGAATTCGCCTGCCAATGCAGGGGACATGGGTTCGAGCCCTCGTCTGGGAAGATTCCACATGCCGTGGAGCAAAAAGCCCGTGCGCCACAACTACTGAGCTGCCCTCTAGAGCCCACAAGCCACAACTACTGAAGCCCACGCGCCTAGAGGCTGTGCTCTGCAACAAGAGAAGCCACTGCAATGAAAAGGCCGTGCACCACAACCAGAGAAAGCCCACGTGCAGCAACCAAGACCCAACGCAGCCAAAAAAAAAAGAAAAGAGAAAAAAAATTAAATAAAGAGTTGTTAATCAGCTAGATACTTTTACTCCTGTAGGGATAGAAGTAATTATGGTAGCTGATGCAAAGTATGCTCCTGAGTCGACAGCTATCCCTATGGTAAACATATGATGGGCCCACGAGAGAAATCCTAAAAAGCCAGTGGACATGACTCATACTAGTCCCAAATAGCTGAAAGGCACTTTTTGTCCTAAATAGTATGTAATGATATGTGAGATTATAACAAATCCTGGTAGGCCATGAATACAGACTTCAGGGTGACCAAAGAGTCAAAATAGGTGTTGGTATAGGATTCGGTCTCCTCCTGCAGGGTCAAAGAAAGTAGTGTTTAGATTTCTGTCTCTTAACAGTATGGCAATTCTGGCTGCTCAGACTGAGAGTGGTAATGATAGTAATACGGCTATAGTTGGGAAAGATTAAACAAATACTGGTGTTTGGTATTGGGATATGACTGATGTTTTGTATTAAAGACTATAGTAATAAAAGTAATAGCACCAAGAATTGAAGAGACACCTGCTAAATGTAAGCAGAAAATGGTTAGGTCGACAGAGGCTCCTTCATGGGCCAGATTGCAGGCTAGAGCTGAATATACGGTTCCACTTGTACCAGAACCAGCTTCTACTATTGGTGATATGAGTAGGAGTAAGAATGATGGGGGAAGTAGTCAAAAGTTTATATGATTTATTTGGAGAAATGCTACTTTTGGTGTCCGAGTTATTAGTGGCCCAAGTCAGTTTTCAAAGCCTGCAATCATAATGGGTACAACTATAAAGAAAATTATTACAAGTGCAGGGACTGTTATGACTACCTTACAGATTTGGGCATCTCCAAGTAGCGCTCCAGGTTAGCATAGCTCAGCCAGGATTAATATACTTAAGGCGCTGCCTGCTACTCCAGCTCAAGCACCAAATAGTAAAGATAAAATGCCGATATCTTTGTGATTTGTTGAAAATAATCAGCAGTGTATGAACAGAGGTAAAATGACTGAGTTAGCATTAGACTCTAAATCTAAAGACAGAGATTGAGCCCTCTTTCTGGCAAACCCTGTGGTGAATCAACAAATTGAATTGTAACTGGAGAGAAGCAGCTTCAATTCTGCCGGTGATTTTCCTGCCTTTTTTTTTTCTTCTTTTTTCTTTCTCAAAGGCAGGAGAAGTAGATTGAAGCCAGTTGACTAGATGATTTGCCTGTTAACTAAAATTTCCTGGGGTTAAAACTCATCAATCTCGTAAGGATTTGGCTTAGTTACAATGTTTGCTTTGCATTCAGTTGATGTAGGATAAAGTCCTGCAGTCCTTATTTTTAGAAATTAAGTAAATTGTACTTTTTTAGGGTTTTGAAAGCTCTTGGTCTAAACTAACCTAAATTCCTAGTCCAGCACTGATAGGACGGGTGTTATGGGTAGTAATCGTGTGGCTATTATGATGAGTAATGATAGGAAAGTTATTTGTTTTGTATGTTCAAATTGTTGTACTTTTGTGTTGTTTAATGAAGGGAATATAGTTAGTGATGTGGATTATGTTAGCTTCAAGTAGAAATATATGCTGAGGACTGCTGTGATGGCTATTAGTGTTGGTAGAATGATGTTATCATTTTTGTTATCTCTTGGATAATTATTCATTTGGGTCAAAACCCTGATAATGGTGGGCGACCTCCTAATGACACTATAATGCTGAGGATAAGGATCCTGATGGGAGGTGTTTTATCTCATGTGTGTGATAATGATACTCTTGTAGTACATGATCTGGGTATAAATAGGAAGAAGATAGTGTTGTTATGATATAAATTAGTATGTTTAGGATTGTTATACTTGGAATATACATGATAATAGCTGTTATTCATCCTATATGGGCAATTGATGAGGAGGCTGTAATTTTTTCCAGGTGAGTATGGCTAAGTCTGCCTCAGCGTCCAACTATGGTTTATAATATCACTATGATTAACAGTATGTTTAGGTTGATGGATGGTGACATGTGGTATAAAACTGATAGGGGTGCAATTTTGTGATGTTGATAGCATCAGGCCTGCTGTTCATGGAATGCCTTGAGTTACTTTGGGCACTCAGAAGTGAAATGGGGAAAGTCCTACTTTAGTGACAAGGACGATTGTCATGATAGTGGATGCTGCTGGATTAAAGATTTTTGTAATTCATTGTGTTCTTTGACCAGAGTATATTAGATTAATGATAATAGCCATTATAAGTAGTATTGATGTGGTGGATTGTTTTAGAAAATATTTGTGGGATGCTTCTGTAGCTTATGGGTTCATGTTTTTTATTAGAATGGGGATACCATTAACCAGTGTGAGCTTGTTACTACAATTATATTTCCTGAAATAATGGTCAGTAGAATGATAGTAAAAACAATGAGAGTTTATTAGTACAGGAAGGATATACAACAATATTTTGGGGGTATGGGCCTTGAAGCTTTCTTAGAGAACCTTACTATATAGCATTGTGGTGTAATGTGGTAGCATGGAGAATGTAAAATTCTTAGAAATAAGTTCAATTCCAGGAATAAGCGCATTTAAACCTCTATCATTTACTTTATCAAAGTAACTCTTTAGTGAAACATATTTCTTAAGTTTGCTGTGGGTTGCCTGGTATGATGACAGGTAGTGAAAACTCTCATATACATAGGGCTAATGTTAGTAGTAAAAAAATTTTATGAGAGATGTATACGTTGATCATATCAAAATTGTGGGTAGGATGCTCGAATTCATAGAAAGGAGATTGTTAGATGTGTTTTAATGATGACTTGGGCTGTATATAATTCTGGCACGTAGGGATTGTTGAATGCTCCTAAAAATAGAATGTTGTGGAAATGTTTATTATAAGGAAATTGACATATTCTCTAGGAAGGACGGGGTGAATGGGCCTGCTACAGTTTCTACATTGAAGACATATACAGGTTTTGATTCTACTTCTGTTAAATCAAGTGGGGTTCATTGGATTTCTGCTACTGCGGAGATAATCAAATTCTGGGTAGGGGTCAGGAGAAAATTAGTCATAGGTGTTCTTGTGTAATAAATACTGTTGAAATTGTAAATGATCCATTTAGCAGTAGGACTGAGAATAGAATAACTGCTAACAAGACTTCATATGAGATTGTCTGTGCTACTGTCCCTAGAGCTCCAGTGAGTAAGTATTTTGAATCTGAAGCTCATCCAGATCAGAGGATGGAATAAATGGCTAGGCTTGATATGGCTAATATAAACAGTATGCCTACATTTATATTAATTAGTGGATAAGATATGGGAAGAGGAATTCATGTTGTGAGAGCCACGGTTAAGGCTAGCATTGAGGCAATAATATATAAATTGATGATGTTGATGGTCATGGTGGTTCTTTAATAAATAATTTGAATGTCTCAGTAATGGGTTGTAATAATCCATAGGGGCTGGTGACTTTTGGCCCTTTCTGGATTTGTATATAGCCTAGGATTCTCCATTTAGTTAATATGAGGAATGTTATGGTGAATTAAATTGGGTACTTTGTGAAAGCATGTTGATTATAAACATATTCTTAGGAAGAGAACTTGAACCACTGCAGATAAATGTTTCAGTCTTACTTAATTACCGGGCTCTGCCACCGTAACAAACCCTGTTCTACAGTAGGGTATGTATAAATTAATTGAATGTAGATTATATCATCATTTAGTTTGAAGACATTTTGTAAAGTAAGCCGTGTTGCTCTTGTCCTTTCATACTGGAAGAAATCTGCAATAGACAGAAACCAACCAGGATGACTCCAGTCTGAACTCAGATCACGTAAGACTTTAATCGTTGAACAAACAGACAATTCATAGCAGTTATACCATTGAAATGTCGTGATCCAGCATCAAGGTCATAAACCATATTGCCCATATGAACTCCAGAATACAATCACACTGTTATCCCTAGTAAAACTTGTTCCGTTGATCAGTGTTTTAGAAGAACAGGTGATAAAGCATTTTGACTAGCTGGTCTAAATTTTAATCACTCAGAGGCGGTTTTATTCTCCAAAAAATAAATGGCGCACGGGCTCAAGGCGCACCGGCTTCAGTAGTTGTGGTGCGCAGGCTCAGTAGTTGTGGCCCACTGGCTTAGTTGCTCCGTGGCACATGGGATCTTCCCGGACCAGGGATCGAACCCCTGTCCCCTGCATTGGCAGGTGAATTCCTAACCACTGCATCACCAGGGAAGTCCCAGAATCGCAGTCTCCCTTTTAATATACCTTAAGCCCAAAGAATCCATGGAATATTGTTACTGAAAATAAGACAATAAAATATTGTAAGGACTATAACAGAAGCATATAGTACACAGTTCATATAGACATATCCCAAGCAGTTACAAAGTATATTAAAAGGGAGGCTGCAATTTTAAAAGAATAAGATAAATTATACCCACAAACTCCCAATCTTTCCTGAAACGTTGCAATCTGAAACCCTATTGTAGGAAGCAGAAGATTCCAGGAGACATTCTACAAATGAAGGACTCTAAACCCTGTGGTTGGATAAGGAATTCTGGAAGGAAGGTATCCTCACCCAAGGAGAGCAGGTTCGTATACTTCTCTAACATCACATCCCTGTACAATTCCCATTGATCTTGGTCCAGTCATTCTCACTCCTCTTGAGAGAAATCTATGGCCACATCCTGGAATGTCAGCAGTCCCTGAAATTAAAAGTACACATGCCATGTGGCCACGGGAAGAGTTCATAATGTGACCCAAGAAGAAAACAGCAAGTTAAGAGAACTGGTTTTAATTTAGAAGACTGTCTTCAATTATCCACTAATATATATATATATATATATATTTACAAAGTAACTTTCTCTACCTTATTTCTAACTACAAGAAAAGAGTATGGCATGTGATCCACAAAACCAGTGTAGAGACTATACTTATCTGGAAAAGAAATGATAAAATGATGGTTTCAACACAGGCATATGCATTTTTGAGTGTTTTATTTATATCAAACTGGATAAAATGTGTGTATTTCTCAGACAGAAAAGACATGTCGAGGTAGAAATGTACCTTTCAACTATTCATGGGTACACAAGTACACTGGGGAGATTGTAAAAGTGCAGCTCGTGATTCAGTAGGTCTGGTGGGCCTGAGTTCTATTTTTTTCTCAAGCTCATTTTTAACTAGTGATGCCACAGTCCCTGATTCATTAACCACAGTTGGGAATAGCAGAGAGATAATTAGAAAGGTAAAAATTCATATTTAACTTTGAACTTAAAGTGTTTTATGGATTTTTCACCTTTAATAGAATAGTAAGCACAGCAGCAACAATCATTTGTGAATATTTACTATAGACTGTGTATCTTTCTTTTTCGTGTAGGATTCCAGGGAAAAGGCCTGGGCTGCGGCCACAGTGGGCGGGGCCCCCAGGCCAGGCCGCCCCTCCAGGACCCCCAGAAGGGCTCCTGGCCGCTCCAGGCGGCTCCTCCCCTGGCGCCGCCCTCCCTCCCGGAAGGCCTCGGGGCAGAGCGGTCCCACCTCCTCGCCCAGAATGGAGCCCGCGTTTCCGCAGAGCTGGAACTCCCGGCTCGGGGTCTCTTCCCTCCGCCGTCACTGAAGTGCCCCGGAGCCCGAGGGGAGGGCGTCCTCACTGAGGCTGCCAGCTCTGGAGGGGCCCCGGCGGCCGAAGCCTTGACAGTCCTGGGGACCGCGGGCCGGGTAAGTGGGTGCCGACCCTCCTCCTGGTCCGGTGCCCGGGCGTCAGTGCAAGACCAGCTTCTGAGGGGCAGGGGTTCGCTGCCACCCGCCGCTGCTGTGCAGAAAGAGTGGCCCCCAGCGTTCTGGTCCCGGGGAACTTCGGTCCCTCCTCTCGCCCCTGCCCTCGGCCTGGCTCGCGGGGCCTGGTGGGCGTGGGGAGTGGGTCGGCCTGAGCGTCCTGAGGGGAAACGGGGAAAGGGAGGTGCAGGGCCCGGTTGGAGCGTCAGCGCCCCTCCTCCTGACTGCGGGGAAAGCGGCTGAAAACGCATCCCCAGTCTCACAGCCCCCTTGTTCAGCCGATTCTCTCTGCGCTCCTTCCTCCCTGAGCTAAAGTACCGGGGGGAGGGGACAGGGGAGGGCAATGGCGCAGGTAATGGGGAACATCAAAAATGATTGTTAACTAAGGAAAACCAGCTCTCCCAAGGTGAGGAATGTAGCGTTTTTCTTTGTATGGGAAGATGCAAGAGTCTGGGCTCACTGAAATCATTCCTTTGATATGCACCTCAGCTCTCTGGGGCCAGCATTCTGTATTTGCATATCCTGAGTTCCTCAGGGCCCACGGGCTCACATTGGAGTTCTGCAAGTGCTGATGACTGTGACATCCTTTTTTTACTGATATGGCAAGAAATATTCCATTTCTCACAGGCTTGAGGGGCAGAGAGTGAAAAAGAGTAGGAGAATCTCACTCAGCATGTAATTTGGCATATATATATATATATATAATATTTATATTTAACTGTGCTAATGGAGGCGCTCAATTCCAATCAATTTGTACTACTGCCCTCTATGTATTAATTTCATCAATATCATATCATGATATGATTGATATTTATCATGATAAATGCCTATAAAATTGACATAATCCATTTAAACAGGATAATGATTTTTAAAGGAAACATAATAGAAATATAACAACAAAACCCTTACCACCAAAGGCTGTGTGTGGAACAACCTAAATACATGTTCCATTGTTAAAATATTGAAAGGTGTATTCAGTAGAAATATCAACAAAATGAAAAATAATAAGGGCAGCGGAATGCTGAAATGTTGTATCTTTATCATTAAAGTGGCAGAAAATCATTTATTAGTAGGCACTGAGGGCAGAGGATGCCTGATTTTATATCTTTGTCACATTTGTGCAGTTGTTTCAGCAAGTAACTTAAAGACAAAATGGAAAAACAAGGAGGTTTGTGCCTGAGATCATGTTGATGTGAAACCAGGGATGGCCACCTTGTGCCAGGTGAGTGAAGTTTACCTGGCCAGGTAGACCGCAGAGCTCCTGAGAAGCCAGGGTTGGAATTCTTCTGCTGGGTGCCCCTTAGCTTCTGTGACTTGATTGATTGTGAGTCATGTTGGGGGAAAGACCTGATCACAGGAAATGGGTGGAAATAGAGTGATTTGGGGAGCAGCTAACGACATTCATCACAGCTCATGGCCTGATTGAATTTTAAAGAAACAGGAAAACAAATGCTTCTTATGGAATCAGAGAATGTGAGGGCTGGACAATCCCAGAAAATGAGAAACACCCATCCCATTTTCCAGATGAGAAAACAGAAGCCCAGCAAGGTGAAATCCCTCACCCAAGTTGCACCTGTCTCTCCTCCCCACTACATGGTTCATGAAAGCAGGACTCTTCCTGTCTTGATCACTGCTGAACTCCAAACAGGGCCAGGCATCTAACAGCTGATTCAAAAAATTTGGTTGACTGGATGAACAATGCTATTTCTTTCTTTCTCACTCTTATTCAGGACTGTGCCAAGAACTCCCCAGGTTGCAATGTAATTCGATAAATGTAAATATTAATTGAGTTTTGTTGTGATGAGGGCTTAGGCTTTGAAGGTAACAGACTTGGTTCAGATCCTGGTTCTGCCACTTGATAGCTGTTTGGCTTTGGGAAAATTACTAAACCTCTCTGAGCTTACTTCCTCCTTTGTAAAGTGGGGATAAAACTATCTGAGCCAGCAGAGCACCTGCATCAGGGATGTGCACTAAGTATTGGTCTTTCTCACTCTCCCACTCCTTCTCTCTGTTCTTCCCAGAGAAGATGTAAAGAAGGTATAGTAGTTTTTTTAAAAAAAATAATTAATTTAATTATTTTTGGCTGCGTTGGGTCTTCGTTGCTGCGTGTGGGCTTTCTCTAGTTGCAGTGAGCGGGGGTTACTCTTTGTTGCGGCTTCTCATTGCGGTGGATTCTCTTGTTGTGCTTGTTGTGGAGCACCGGCTTTAGGCGCGCGGGCTTCAGTAGTTGTGGCCTCCAGGCTCAGTAGTTGTGTCGCATGGGCTTAGCTGCTCCGTGGCATTTGGGATCTTCCCTGACCAGGACTCGAGCCCATGTCCTCTGCCTTGGCAGGCAGATTCTTAACCACTGCGCCACCAGGGAAGTCCGATATAGTACTTTTTAAAAAGGGGTTTTAATTTATTTCAGAAAATAGACATTTTTCTTGTAGAAAAGTTTATTCCCCTATAGAAACATAAACACGCAAACCACTCCAAATGCTGTATTCTATGGGTTAGATATTATCAGTCACATTTTATAAGTAATTGGGCAAATGACAAAGCACTAGCTACTGGGGAGTAAGAAAACTCAAATCCGGGGTGCCCCACACCCCAGTTTCAAGAGCAGGGTGTGTTTTTCAAATCCATGTTTCATCTGGTCTTTGTTTCTCATCCATCCTCTGTGTCTGCCTTTCTCAAGAAGGCTCAGATCCTCCGCTTTCACACCCTCCCGGCTGGCTGTGCCCCAGCTCCCGCCCTGGAGCCTCTGCATGCCTGGGTGTGCCTGCTCCCCCTGTGCATCACCAGCTTTGCCAGGGAGCTGCTGTATCGTGCACTGCTTGCTGTACCCAGAGTACCTGGACCCTTCTGGTACATGAAGTACACCCTCATCACCATGTGTGCACGCCCATCCCCTTACCTTATATCCTGCCTCTAAGCCAGGGTTGGGGGTGACTACAGTGTGCATTCAGCTGTGTGAGGTGCTGGGATCAAAGTGAAGTTCCCAACTTTTGAAGTTGCAGGCTTGAGGGGCATACAGTGATTTAAAGTCAGGTCACCTGACTTAGGGGAGACTGATTGATTTAAAGCCAAGGCAGCTGACTTAAAGCCTGCGTCCCTCAGCTGCAGGATGAGACCAGCTTTGGTGGTGCACGGGTTCGCTCCAAGCCAGCATTGCTGTTCAGGAAGAGCTTCCAGTAGCGCCTTAGTGCAGGGGGACTTGGTCCGTTGTCTTCCCCCTGCCCTCAGAGGGGGGCCACCTGCTCTTCTGGAGAATCAGGGAGGGGGAAGTGCAGAGTCCCAGCTGGAGTTGCGGCACCCTTGTCTGATGGCAGGGAAAGGGGGGCAGGGCTGTGTGGTGTCCTAGGGCTGGACTCACCAGGTCGACTCAGCCTCTCAGCCTGCTAACCTCCCCCCACACACCCCACAAGAGTTTCCAATAATATGTAATTGTGCCTTAGGTTCTCGGTCTTCAAACTCATACCCAGGCTTCCAGGTCCCTTGATTCAGCCAATTCCTCTGTGCTCTTTCTTCTATTAGATACAGTCCCAGAGGGAGGGGCTGGGGGATGAGACTGGAGGGATCCCGGCAGCACTGGCCTCAGCTGACTAAAGAGATCCGGGGCCTGCGCTATCACACATGTGCGAGGACCCTTAAGGCGGGATCGAGGGGGCCAGCTAGAGGCAGTGTTTGCTGCCTCAAGTGAGTATGGATCACCGTCGGGTGGGGAGCAGCCTGACCCCTGAGAAGTACTGTTAGGAGGATGTGTTCCTCCCTCAGCTTCAAGGACGTGGGTGGGCTTCAGGGCTTCAGTTCCTCTCCAGGCCTCCAGGTCCGACTGCACCGCAGCGGCCTTGCAGACCTGCCTTCCTGTCCCAGAACTTGCCAGGCTCCAGGAAGAATCCAGACTGCAGAGATGGTGCCTGAGCACTCCAGCTTAAGAAGTGCTGTCCCCGGGGACCCAACAGTGGAGGGAGGAAGGGTGAAGGGAGTGGGGGTGTTGGGTACTGAGGGGTGGCTGCCCTGGGAGACGTTGAGAGAGAGATATCGCCCCCCACAGCCCCTGCCCCTGCAACTGACCCATTGATGTCATAGGATCTCAGGGCCTTTTAGTCAGAGATGCCTCTGCTTCTTTACTCCTGTGTTCAAAACTATGCAAAACCAACTCTTCATCCTCTTGCTGCCTTGCCAGGACTTTTAAAGCACTGTTCTTTTGAAGCACTCATTCCCTAAACTGCAGTTTGGAGCTGTCCCAGCTATTTAAAAGTGTCCTCCTTAAACTGAGACTAAATTCTACTCTTTTGGAAAAATGTCCTTCACTTCATTGGAGATCATCTTTTCTGCCCATTCCTTCCTTCTACTTCCCTCTTAAGAACCCCTGTGCTCAAAGAGCTTGGTGATTTATTTTTTGCTTGATGTCAAAAAGAAACCTTCCCCATGCACCCCAAAAAGCTTTCCTGGATCATAGGTGTTTCAAAACCATGACAGTGTTTTGCAGTTAGTATACACTGGGTAGACTGCCTAGCAATCCCTCCAAGAGCCAGAGGTGAGCAACACCTTTACTTACTTGATTGGATGCCCTTCAAGTTTAGGAAGGTCCCATTCTTATGACCCAGCAGAGAAGACAGAGCCCTGGATGGCTGTGGCTGTGATTAGATAACTTCTGATGATTTTATTTCCCTTACTGAGCTGCTGCTTCTAGGTTAAATTCATTTTATTACCTGTCCAGTTTTAAAGAAAGACTGACAAAGTCACTGGAATAGGTCAGGAGTCTGAGCTCAGGGTTGGTCAAAGGTATTCACAGGGAGGAAGGTGGATAAAAATAGGTGGGTAAAATAGGAGGGTTGGCAAGTACAGCCAGGACACCCGTGTTCATCGTGCATACTAATAAAGGCCAGAATCTCCTCATTTATCTCTGGTGGGAAGTTCTGATGGTTTCACAGGATCAAACTCAAATCATATACAAACTAAGGGATTTCCCTGAGCATAAAAGGAAGTATCCATCCCTAGCAGGAGTCACTAAAGAGGAATAAAGACGTAGATGTAGAGAATGGACTGGAGGACACAGGGAAGGGGAAGGGTAAGCTGGGATGAAGTGAGAGAGTGGCATGGACATATATACACTACCAAAGGTGAAATAGATAGCTAGTGGGAAGCAGCTGCATATATGATCACAGGGAGATCAGCTCAGTGCTTTGTGACCAGCTAGAGGGGTGGGATAGGGAAGGTGGGAGGGAGACACAAGAGGGAGAGGATATGGGAATATATGTATACGAATATTTGATTCACTTTGTTATACAGCAGAAGCTAACACAACAAGGTAAAGTAATTATACTCCAAGAAATATGTTAACAACAACAACAACAAAACCCCAAAATCTAAGTCAATCAAGCCAACGGAGACATTGTATGTGTTTACAGTTCAAGAAATCCACAAGAGAATCCTTTATTCTGTAGGCAATGAATGGTCCATTCGAAAAGAAAAAAACTTTCTAAAATGTTGTTTTTCCATTTATTGTTCAGAACATCCTTTTTATACCTCTGCATTTCTTACTATTCAAAGCCAAGTCACGTGAGCTACAGGGAAGCAGCTGATTGATTTAAAGTTGGGTCATGTGATTTAAAAACCAGTGGCAGTTGATTGATTTAAATCCCAGTTAAATGACATGAGGAAGGGGTGCTAGAAACTGCTTTTTCATCTCTGGCTCAGAATATCATATTTACCTTGGTTCTTCTTATGCTTTAGAAAACTTGAGCTGTATCTCCTTGGAATCATCAGGAGAAAAATACAGTATTTCAGGTTCATTCTTGATACCAACTTCTCACAGTTAAGGTGTATTGACTAAAAGATCTTCCTTCTTCAAGAGATTCCAAACCTCTGTAAGACACTTCATTGTAATTGGAGAAAAAAGAAGAATGAAATCAGGCCAGCAGCTGCAGGAGGCCAAGGCAGCCCCCAGGACTAGGGAAGGAGGGGGAGGAAGGGCTGAGAGTTGCCATTAGAGCAGACAACCTCCAGAGGGCGCTGAAGCACCGGCAGAGCCCACCTGCCACTCCCAGTTTGGCACTCCAGGGTCAGATTTGGGTTTGGAGATGGGGTTGCTGTAACCCCAAGGAGGTGAGCAGAGAGGAGGAGTTGATTACCTCTGATTATCCTCTGACTCTCTGATTTGATTACCCTCTGACTCTCTGGCCCAAATTGCCTGACGTCACAGGGGGGACAGAGTTTTGCTTTCAGCAACTGATGGGACACTTCCAGGCTGGTCGGGTTGCCCAGTGGCCCGACAGCCTGACAGGCTGACTGCGGTGTGATCGCCCTTCGTTTCTCCAGAATCTGTACATCAGGCGGTGCATGGATGTGGGAGCCCATTCACTGCCACCCCCCACCCCCAGGGGGGGATGGCACCTTCCCTGGCTGTACCCTATGATCACCAGGTGCTTGAAATGAATGCAAGATTTTTGACTTCAAGGAAAAGCTCATGTAACCACTTCTGCCTCATAATGTGTGGGATTTACTATAATGGAAGGACATTATAAAGAACAGGTAGAAAGCTCACCTGTTGATCTCCATGTAGGAGTTAATTTTGCATGAATCCCTCCTACATGAGTAGATAGCAGATGTTTATTTTTGTTCCCATGTGTGTAGTTGTGTCAGAGGATGTAGGTATGGTGATTTGAAGCCCTCAAAGAAATATTCTCAGAACTCTCAAGACTTCTCTTGATTGGAACCGAAAGAGACCTGGAAAAGGAGGAAAAGAAAAGGAGGAGGGAGAACGAATGACTGTTTCTCAGTAAATTCACCTTCCTGGTTGATTGTTCTGTCTTCTCATTTCTTTTAACTTCTATGAATGTCTAATGGAATAATGTAGAAAGGCTGATTTTTATGCTTTAAAAGATTTTACATCACAAAGAAACTAGAAGTGGCTAACAGAACTTATTCAAATCAATTTTACATAGAGACTTTGATATTAAATTTGTATACTAAAATGGGTTTATCCAAATTTTCTCTTTCTTTTTGAGTGAATATTTGTAACATATTTTGTAGATAATAATTTATCCTAGATATACAAAATTGTGAGAATGGGTACCATTTTTTACCACTTAAATGATTTCTTTTAAATGAATAGATTGTACACTTTAAATGCCAATGTTGTGTCTTACATGTTGTGTTTTAATTCCTTGATTTCCAAAACTTGTGTTTATTTAATTGATTTCAATCTAATAATCTGTGTCTCCCCTTTATTGTTTCTTACTTTATATTTTATTGATCTATAGTTAATTTACATTATTATATTAGTTTCAGAGGTACAACAGTGATTCATAAATGTTTAGGTTCTTCTCCATTTATAGTTATTATAAAAGAGTGGCTATATTCCCCATGCTATACAGTACACCACTGTAGATTATTGATTTTATACATAGTGGATTGTACCTCAAAATCTCCTACCACTATTTTGCTCCTCCACCCTATCTCTCCCTGCTGGTAACCACTAGTCTGTTTTTTAATCTGTGAGTCTGTTTTTTTGTTGTTGTTGTTGTTGTATTCAATTTTTCAGATGCCACGTGTAAGTGATAACATACCATGCTTGTTTTCTCATAACATACCATGTTTGTTTTCTCTGCGGCTTATTTTACTAAGCATAATACCCTCCAAGTCCATCCATGTTCTTGCAAAAGGCAAAATTTCATTTTTTGCTGAAGTCATCATAAAAAAATCTTGTTTATCCACTAAGCTATTGATGAACACTTAGTTTGACTCTATATCTTGGCTATGGCAAATAACACTGTTATGAACATTGGGGTGCAGTTAGTTTTTTGAAATAGTGTTTTTGTTTTCTTCTGATATACCCAAGAGTGAAACTGCTGGATATTATGGTAGTTCTATTTTTAGTTTTTTGTGGAACCTCCATTCTGCTTTCCACAGTAGCTGCACTAATTCACATTCACATCAAGAGTGTGCAAGAGTTTCCCTTTCTCCACATCCTCACTAACCTTTGTCATTTGTGATCTGTTTGATGACAGCCATTCTGACAAGACTGAGGTGGTATATCTCATAGTTTTGATTTGCATGTTACTGCCGATTAGCTATGTTTAGCATCTTTGTGAGTTCTGGCTATCTGTACTTTTTCCTTGGAAAAATGTATATTTAGGTCTTCTCATTAAAAAAAAAAAAGATTTTGGGTGTTTTTTTGATATTGAGTTGTATGTGCTGTTTCTGTAGTTTAGATATGAACCCTTGATTAGTCATCTTTTTGGTGTTAACCTCTTATCATGTGCAAATATTGTCTCTCCTTCAGCAGGTTGTCTTTTCATTTTGTCTTTGGTTTCCTTTGCTGTGCAAAATCTTTTAAGTTTAGTGAAGTCCCATTTGTTTATTTTTGCTTTTGTTTCATTTGCCTTAGTAGACTGAACCTAAAACTGTTGCTATCATTTATGTTGAAGAATGTTGTATATTTTCCTCTAGGGGTTTTATGGTTTCTGGTCCTACATTTAGGTGTTTATTCAGTTTTGCATTTATTTTATATATGGTGTGCTAAAATAATCTAATTTTATTCTTTTCCATGGAGCTGACCAGTTTTCCTAGTACCACTTATTGAAGAGACAGTTTTTTCTCCATATTGCCTGCTTTGTCATAAGTCAATTAAATATAAGTGTGTGGGCTTATTTCTGGGATCTCTGTTCTCTTCCAGTGATCTTTGTGTCTGTTTTTGCTCTGGTACGATTCTCTCTGATTACTGTCACTTTGCAATATAGTCTGAAGTCAAGGTGCGTGATGCCTCCAGCTGTGTTCTTTCTCAAGATTGTTTGGCTATTTGGGGTCTTTGTGTTTCTATACAAATTTTAAAATTACTTTTTCAAGTTCTGTGCAAATGCTTTGGTATTCTGATAGGGATTGCATTAAATCTGTAGATTGTCTTTGGTAGTATGGTTATTTTAAGAGTATTAATTCTTCCAGTCTATGCACATGCTATGTTTTTCCATCTTTTTGTGTTGCCTTCAACTTCTTTCACCAATGGCTGATAGATTTCTGAGCACACGTCTTTTACCTGCTTAGGTGTGTTTATTCCTAGGTATCTTATTCTTTTTGATGTGATTGCATATGGTATAGTTTTCTTAATTTTTCTTTCTGACAGCTTTGGGTTTTGTTTTTTCTTCTTTACCTAATTCCTTCAGGTGTAATGTTAGGTTGTTTATTTGATATATTTCTTGTTTCCTAAGAATAAGCTTGTGTCACTATAACTTCCCCCGTGAACTGCGTTGGCCGTGTTCCATAGATTTTGGATCATTGTGTGTTCATTTTCATTTGTCTTGGGTATTTTTAGAATCCCTCTTTAATTTCTTCAGTCTTCCTTTCTTCCCCTTTTATTCCCTTCATCTGTGACATGAGGACTATCTTTAATATTATGTTTGGATTTCTTTCAATTTTGTGTGAGTGTGTATGTGTGTAATTATTTAAGTTGCTGAGCTCTTAATTTCACATGGACACTACCAACCCTGCATTGTTACTCTGCTCCCCCACAGTTACGGAATTTGACCTTATATTTTACATCTACTTGTTTTGTGTGTCCCTTAACTTCTTATTGTGAATATAGATGATTTTATTACTGTTTTCTTTCATCCTTCCTATTAGCTGTGTACATGGTTGATTTAGTACCTTTGTTGAATATTTGCCTTAACCAATGAGCTTTTTCCTTTAGTAAGTTTCCTTTCCTAATTTTTATGTTTCAGTCGTGGCCTTTTCTTTTTCACTTAGAAAAGCCCCTTTAAGATTTCTCATAAAGCTGGTTTGGCGATGCTGAGCTCGTTTAGTTTTGCTTCTCTGTAAAACTTTATATCTCTCCATCAAATCTGAAGGAGAGCCTTGCTGGGTAGAGTATTTTTGGTTATCGGCTTTTCCCTTTCATGACTTTAAATATACCATGCCACTCCCTTCTGGCATGCAGAGGTTATCCTGAAAAGTCAGCTGGTAACTTTATGCAAGTTCCCATGTTTGTAACTTGTTGCTTTTCCTTTGCTCCTTTTAATAGTGTCTTTTTATCTTTATTTTTTTTCCATTTTAATTACAATGAGTCTTGGTGTGGTCCTCTTTGGGTTGATCCTGTTTTGGCCTTACTGTGTTTACTGGACTTGGATGTCTGTTTTCTTTCCCAGGTTAGGGAAGTTTTCAGCTCGTATGTCTTCAGGTATGTTCTACACTGCTTTCTCTTCCCTTTTTGCTTCTGGGACCAGTATAATGCAAATATTAGTACACTTGATGTTGTTTCACAAGTCTGTTCAACTTTCCTCATGTCATTTTAATCTATTGTTTTACCGTTCATCTTCAGTGATTGCCAGTACTCTGTCCTTCAGTTTTCTGATTCATTCCTCTGTATCATTTAGTCTACAGTAGTTTCCTTTTAGTGAATTTTTCATTTCAGTTATTGCATTCCTCATCTCTGTTTTGTTGTTCTTTAATGGTCTAACTCTTTCTGAAAAACTTCTAACTTCTTGCTCTGGTCGTCCATTCTTCTCCTGAGTTCTTTGATCAATTTTACCGTCATTACCTTGAACTCTTTCTTGAGTAGATTGGCTATCTCCACTTCACTTAGATCTTCTTCTGAGTTCTTATCTTGTTCCTTCATTTGGATCGTGTTTCTGTGTCACCTCATTTTTCTTAACTTGCTGTTTTTATTGCTATGTATGCAGTAGGTTCGTTACATTTCCTGACCTTGGAGAAGTGGCCTTTTGTAGGAGAGGTCCTATGTGTCCCAGCAGCCCAGTGTCCCCTGGTCACTAGAACTATATGTTCTAGGTGTACCCCCTATGTGGGCTGCTTGGGCTCTTCTGTTGTGGTGGGCTGACTACTGTGGGTGGTCTGGTAGGCTTGGCTGCCCCGAGACTGCTTGTTTGCCAGGCTCTGCCTTGTATGGAGGCTGTCTGTGCTGCTTGGTGAGACTAAATCATAAGGCAGCTGGCTGCACAACTCTGGGGGACACCAAATCTAGTGCTGGTTCACTTATGGGTAGAACTGCAGTCCAGGTGATATCAGGGCTAGTGCCCAGTCACTGGTCCTGGGGCTATGCTGGCTACTGGGAGGAAGAGACAGGTCCTGAGTTCTGGCTGCAGGGCCCAGGAGTCGCAGAGTTAGTGTTGGATCACTGTTCCTGACACAGCTATCTGCAGGGTCTGGGGTATCCCTAATCTTGTGTTGACATTCTGATGGGCAGGGTCAGGACCCAGCTGAGTCCATGGCTGCTTCTGGCCTGCAAGTGAGTGTTCTGGTCACACAGGCTGCTGGGCTGTGGTATTCCTGGAGCTGGTGTGTGCCTGTTGGTGTATGAGGCTGATCCCAATGCTAGAGCAGGTTTGCTGTTGGGTAGGTCCAAGCTCCATCCAGTCCCTGTGCAGTTATCACCTGCCGATGGTGAGGCTGACTCCAAGGCCAGAGTAAGCTCACTTGTCAGAGGGGCCAGGGACTCTGGGGCTGGTGTCTGTCCACTGAGGTGTGGAGGCTGGTCCTGGGGCTTTTGGTGGCTGGGCCCATACCCAGGGGCAGCTGTGCATTGAGAGGGTCTGAAGGCAGCCTGTTTGCTGGTGGGTGGGGCTATGCCCCTGCTCAGTTAGTTGCTTGGCCTGCAGCATCCTAGTACTTGTGTCTCTAGTCTGGTGGAAATGGGTAGGGCTAGGTCCTGAGGCTAAAAAGATAGAGGGAGGATTCTGAAATTATGCTTGCTGGTACCAGTGTCCACGAGGTAGAAGGAGCTCCCCCGAATGGCTGCTGCCAGTGTCTCTGTCCCTGAGGCTGTGCTGTAGTTGCCTCTTGCCTCTCTGGGAGACTCTCCAAGATCAGGAGGTAGGTGTGACCCGGGATCCTTTCAAATGACTGCTTCTGTTCTGATTCTCGGATCATGTGGGATTTTGTGAGCATCTTTTAATCTCTATTTCCCACAACCCTCTGGCTCTCTGGAAAATAAGCACTACTGGTCTTCAAAGCCCAACTTTCTAGGAACTCTTCTTTCCAGAACAGGATCCCTGGGCTTGGGAGCCTGATGTTGGGTTCATACCCCTTGCTACCTGGGAGCACCTCTGAAATTGTAATTATTCTCCCATTTATGGGCCACCCACCTGGTGGTATGGGTCTTGACTCTATTGAGATTTTGCCCTTCCTTCCTGTCTTGTCGAGGTGCCTTCCTTATGTCTTTAGCTGTAAAACATCTTTTACGGTAGGTCCCGGACTTTTTCATCAATTGCTGTTCTGTAAACACTTGTGACTTTGGTGTGCCCATGAGAGGCATCAAGC
Source organism: Eubalaena glacialis (assembly GCF_028564815.1). Classification (NCBI taxonomy): domain Eukaryota; kingdom Metazoa; phylum Chordata; class Mammalia; order Artiodactyla; family Balaenidae; genus Eubalaena; species Eubalaena glacialis. Next base: position 94,679,289 of record NC_083717.1, on the reverse strand, counting down.
TCTGGGTCTTTGAATGCTACCATCTTGGATAATCTGTACACTTCATTCTTAAATCATATTATTTAATTTTTCTTAGTATCTTATTTGATTAGCAACAGTTTGAAATTTATTATCACTCATGTTTACTTCGCCTGTTTAAAAAAATTGAATAGTGCATTCATTCATCTTGAAATGAAGATAGTGACCTGTGAATTTCCATACCTCAAAAATCAAGGATAGGACAAAAGCCTTTTCTACCTGTGTTACCCTCAAACTCTGCACCCCACCCCAGCCTAGGGATTAACCTCTTGTACCCATGTTCACTTTCTGTTTTTGGACCGTTAACCATCATTGCATCTGTATGTGTGTTGACAAAGTGAACTCTAGTCTTTCCAGTTTTTGAGTTTTGTTTTTTGGTTTAGGGAACAGTCCTACTATGAATGTACATATACTGGTCTGCTGAAGTTCATATATAAACCTGTCAAGCACATTACCAGAATTGGAATTGCTTGTATGTACACTTTGATAAATTTTAGAGACAATGGTAGAACAGAAGTAAATTGTATTTCAAATCCCACAATATTTTCACACCATGAAAACCCTTCCCTGTTTACTATATTTGTGTGTAGTTTATCTTTATGCCCATACTATATTTCCCAGAGATGGGTAAGTGTTATGTTTCTTGCTAGCACATTTACCGTATTGTTCAAAGTCAGGCGTTTAGTGGTTTTAGCATGATCCTATTTTCATGAACTCGCAAATACAAGATCTTCTCTCACACTGTCTTTTACTCCCTGCTGTTTTATATTGCCCTCCTAATTCTCAGTCCTGGTCTTTCTTTATGTTCTTCATCAACCTGGATAGGTTATACTATTTTCTCCCTTATTCAAGACCAATAGAATAGAATAGAACACCCAGAAATAAACCCTGATATATGGCCAAATGATTTTTGACAAGTTGCCAAGACTTTTCAAAGTAGAAAGGATAGTATTTTCAACATTGGTGCTGGGAAGTCATGTTGTCAACATGCAAAAGTAGGAAGATGGACCCTTACCTAACATCATATGCAAAAATTAATGAAAACGTATCAAGAAACTAAATATAAGACCTAATAAAATAAAAAGTCTTAGAAGAAGACACAAGACAAGGGCTTCATGACATTGGATTTGGCAGTGTTTTCCTCCATATGAAACGAAGGAACAACAAAGGTACAGCTAACAAAAAAATTAACAATTTGCAGTACATAATTTAAAAAAAAAATGTGTATCAAAGAAATGTAAACAGAATAAAATGGCAACCCACAAGATGGGAGAAAATATTTGAAAGTCATGTATCTGACACGAGATTTCTATTCAGAATATACAGAGAACTCCTACACCTCAACAAAAAGCAAACACCCTGATTCAAAAATGGATAAAATACTTGAATAGATGGTTCTTCAAAAAGATGTACAAATGACTAAGCACTTGAATAGATGCTCCATATCACTAAATGCATGTTTATATACTTGTGTGCATGCATACACACACAAGCACACACACGCATACACAAGCAGAAAACAAGTATTGGTGAGGATGTGAGGGAGTTGGAACCATTGTGCTATGTCAGTGGGAATGTAGAATGATACAGCTGTTTTGCAAAAGAGTATGGCAATTTTTCAGATATTGAAAAATAGAATTACTACATGATCCAGGAATTTTACTATGAGGTATACCCAAAGGAATTGAAATCAGGGTCTTAGAGAAATATTTGTACTCCAGTGTTTAGAGCAGTAATAATCAGAGTAGCTAAAATATGAAAGCAACCTAAGTGTTCATCCACTAGTTGCTGGATAAGCAAAGTGTGGTATACCCATATAATACAATATTATTCAGCCTTAAGAAGGAAAAGATCTAGGAATATGCTACAACATGGATGAATCTTGAGGAAATTTAGCTACCAAAAATGCCATTTTTGTGACTTTTAGTGAGTCATAACAATACAACTACTTATTTCAATTATATGGGGTACTTAGTGTAGTCAAAACCATAGAAATTGGGAGGGTAATGATGCTTTTCAGGTGGTTATGGAACAAAAAGGAAAGTTATGTTTAAAGGATACAGAGTTACAGTTTTAAAACGTAGAAAAGAATTAGAAAGATAAATGGTGATGTTGATCGCCCAATAATATGAATGTATTTAATATCACTGAACGGTGCACTTTATAATAATTAACATGTTATATTTTATGTTATTTGATTTTACCAACATACACAATTGGGAAAGAATGTAATATCAGGAAAGGGAGTGGACCTGGGATAGAGCAGAGAGTAATCAGAAGGGTGAGACACTGCATATGTTGAAGAAGAAGAGCTGAGAGTCTTCATTGGCCAGAAGAGTCTTTATTAAAAAAAAATTACTCTGAGGGTGTATTAAATAGATATCTATGGGTGCACTGCTATCTCCCATGGGTTATCTTAAAGAGTCTTTAATAAAGTCCATAAGGCTTGCTGAGGCTTTTTTAAAAACTGGATTCCCTAGGAGATAATTAGAGGGTGGTACTTAAGTCTACGTCTAGGTTGACAGATTTTGCAGGGAAGACGAACCTGAGAAGAGTGGAGGTCTTAAGAGTGTAAGTACATGGAAATTAGAAAAAAAATAATAAAGTGAATTAGGAAAACTTTGGACTTCGAAGGTCATGTATTATTACTGAATCAGACCTGATGTTCCTAAGGAGTTATATACACAGTTGCTATTTGGATTACTTGTTGATAAAGATAAGTGGAAAAACTAGAGTCGTTTCCAAGTGTAGGTAAGATATAATGAGAGGATGGAGGTGGAAAGTAGGGAGGCCCAGAGAGAAGTGGGAAGGTCATATTGGGCCAAGATGGTGGTAATATCCAGCAGAACAGATGGTAGAGCAGACTATGGATTCATCTTTTTTATTTCGGCTCCCCACCACATCCTTAATCATTCTTTGGGAATATTTCATGGCTCTGTGATGCAGGTACAGAATTCGAGTGAGGAGACTACACCCTCAGTGTCCAGCTGTCTGAGTCCTCAGTGTGCTTCAAATGATGGAGAACTATTGCTTCTTTATGAGAAGAGTTAGTACCTCGTAGCTAAGCTTAAGCTGGAGCTTATGCAATATTGATTCCATTTTATATATACTGTTGGCATGGAGGTTCCTCCTCCTCTTTTCTTGACCATTATGAAATGAATCTATATTTCTCAACATTTGGGTATATCAGGCAAATACATTAAGTAAAGGAATCTTATACAGTGCTCCCTGCATAGTTTGCTCCTTCTTGTTTCTCTTTTATCTTTACTAAATTAGCACAGGGAGAGACCTTGAAATGTTCTAATCAGGAGAGATTAGAACATCATATTTCTAGAGAGGTTGGTTGGACAGAGCAGGGGTCCCAGTGAAAATCAAAGCTTCTGTTTCTACTTGGAAGTGTACCTGTATAGAGTAGAGGGCTCCAGGAAATATCCTAGAATATTCCAATGTCCCTGCAGGAGATCATTAAGAGAGGCAGGATCTGGTACCAGATCAGTGTACTATGCCATGTTTGTCAGTCATCTGATGTGAGATTCTCAGAGCCAATCCCATATGGTAGGGCTGAGTGCAGAGTGATGAAGAACCTGTGAAAGCCTTTGATTGCATGTTAAAGATGAAGCTCTGATTTCGGGGAGAATTTTCTTACCTGACTGAATGTCACCCTTCTGTGGGGATGAGATTCTGTGCTTTTCCTCCGTTGATGACCACTGACTGAAAATCATTAGAGAATCATGTCTAGAAAGCATTCTTTATTTAATTTCTTAAAGAAGAAAACATAGAAAACATTTTTATCCACTTTCAAATTGAGGATCAAGGGGAATGACATCAGTGAAAATGTCAGAGTAGGGAGCTCTGGCTTGTGTCCATCCCCAGAAACACTGACATACGTGGTAAAACCTGTCAAAATGATCTTATCCACACATGTAAGTTTTCTTTTCTTTTCGCCCTGTAGATTTATCTTTCATTGAAACTTTACTTACTACAGGATGTGGAGAATAAACAGGGAAGTAGAAACTGTATTTCCTGATGAGAGAATCACTACGTCACATTAGCTGTTCTGAGCTATGTCTTACTCACCGTGACTGTAATTAAAACAAACAAACAAACAAAACACTTTTTTTTTAGTCAGTTCTGACATTTCCTCGTTAAAGACATGGTAACAGATACAGACTTAGATTTATCAGAATTGAGCAAAATTTTGATTGTACCTGTGTTGAATATATGAGCATGACCTGCTACAAAACTTTATTATACTTATTGCCACAACTGACAAATTCCCTTTTTCCACTCCTGATATGTTGCATGTAAGGAATGCATAGGTCACTAACCCCAGCTGGTCACAGGTAAACTCTGCCACATGGATTACTGCATGTTTTCCTGCTAGAAGACCATACATTCTCGAGTATCATGCCTGCAAAGTATCTGGGCTCTTCTTTTTTCTGGATAAAGTTTAGATAATCACCTAATTTTATGAGAAATATATAAATTGTATCTGCATATTCTTCAGGTTTTTATTTATCCATTCTCTTTCAAGTCCTAAGTGCAAATATTAAAGTGATTTCCAAGAGGGTGGTAAATAAGACAGCTATGTTTATGCTCCAAAATTAACAATAAATCATAATACAATTGTAAATGCATTAATGTGTGATTAATATGTAGATACTTATGTAAATGCAATTTTAGTAATGCTTTGTGGAGAGCTTCAGAATCTAGGTATTAAAAAAGAAGAAGAAGAAGGAGTTCTTGAAACTCTGAGGGAACTATAGAGAAGTCTTTGTGTCTATAAATATCACTCTGAAATAATGCATTTTCTCAGAAATAGACTAGGCATAAAATTGTAGGAAAAAACTTCATGAAATGAAAGAGCATGTGAGATGGCCATACAAGAAAAAGAAGATTCTCAGAGAATAATGAACAGTGTGGAGTTCAGCAGAAGGGTCATACAGATTCAGAGAGTAAAACTTTGTAGAGCCTACTTGTGAGTTCCTCATATTTCATCTTTGGAGACACGGTAGTCATTGGAAATATGATGTTATAAGATGACGTTAACATACTTAAACACTTTCATTTAGAAATGACCACTTAGAATCAGAATAAATGAAAGAGAAGACAAAATTATGTTTTTGTTGATTTTTAAAGACCTCAGGTGAGTGCTGATAATTTAAAAATACATGATGTCTTTCACTGCAAAGTAAAGGAGCAGTTACAGTGGAGGATTACTGGACTGAATGTCAATATCATGACATAGTATGAGTGTGTTTCGTGTTTGGTAATTGCAATCATTGTTGCTTTTGTTGTGGTCATCCATTTACAATGCTTGGTGTCAGTTGATTTATCTCTTGTAAAAATAAAATACAGTGTGTGTGTGTAAAAAAAATACATGATGTCTTGACTAAAGCTGTATGGACTTTGAGATCTGGAAAAAAAGCATTTCTTTTCTGTAATGCTAGGATGCTAATTGGACATTTTTGCAAGAAAGAGATTTCAGGATGCAAATCTCGTGCCTCTAAGGTGGGAAGTCAGTTCATGGCGGAACATTCTATTAAACTTGTGTGAGTGGAGAAATATTTCTTTGGAAGGAAGAGGTCGGTCACGAATCCCTTTTCAATAAAGTTAGTGGTTTATAGTATACCGAATGAGCAAAATGGCTATTTCTGAACTTTAGAAAGAATTAATATAGTTTTTCTGCATTTATATTATGAAGCTGATGTAAAGTATCAAAAATTCTTTATGTTGAAAAACAATGTAATCAATTTGACATAATTCATATATATTGAACCTGTGGTACACACACACAATAAAACTTACATTCCCAAATTTTTTTGCACTAAAGAAATATCTTCAAGTGTAGTTGATTTACAATGCTGTGGGTTTTTCAAATACATGTTTATTGGAGTATAATTGCTTTATAACATTGTATTAGTTTCTGCTTTACAACAAAGTGGATCAGCTATATGTATACATATATTCCCGATACCCCCCCCTCTTGAGCCTCCCTCCCACACTCCCTATCCCACCCCTCTGGGGGACATAAAGCACCGAGTTGATCTCCCTGTACTATGCGGCAGCTTACCACTAGCTATTTTACATTTGGTAGTGTATATATGTCAGTGCTACTCTCTCACTACGTCCCTGTCTCCCCTTCCCCCCTGTGTCCTTAAGTCCGTTCTCTACATCTGTGTCTTTATTCCTGCCCTGTCACTAGGTTCGTCAGTACCATTTTTCTAGATGCCATATATATGTGTTAGCGTACGGTATTTGTTTTTCTCTTTCTGACATACTTCACTCTGTATGACAGACTCTAGGTCCAGCCACCTCACTACAAATAACTCAATTTTGTTCGTTTTTATGGCTGAGTAGTACTCCATTGTGTATATGTGCCACGTCTTCTTTATATATTCATCTGTCGATGGACATTTAGGTTGCGTCTATGTCCTGGCTATTGTAAATAGTGCTACAGTGAACATTGTGGTACATGTATCTTTTTGAATTATAGTTTTCTCCGGGTATATGCCCAGTAGTGGAATTGCTGGGTCATATGGTAGTTCTATTTTTAGCTTTTAAGGAACCTCCATACTGTTCTCCATAATGGCTGTATCCGTTTACATTCCCACCAACAGTGCAGGAGGGTTTCCTTTTCTCCACACCCTATCCAGCCTTTATGCATTGTTTTATTAATTTCTTTTTTTTAAACTTTTTTTAAAATTTTTATATTTATTTTTGGCTGTGTTGGGTCTTCGTTTCTGTGCGAGGGCTTTCTCTAGATGCGGCAAGTGGGGGCCACTCTTCATCGCGGTGCGCGGGCCTCTTCACTATCGTGGCCTCTCTTGTTGCGGAGCACAGGCTCCAGACGCGCAGGCTCAGTAGTTGTGGCTCACGGGCCTAGCTGCTCCGCGGCATGTGGGATCTTCCCAGACCAGGGCTTGAACCTGTGTCCCCTGCATTGGCAGGCAGATTCTCAACCACTGCGCCACTAGGGAAGCCCTCCTTCATTTTTTTTTCATTTATTTCTGATTTCATCTTTATGATTTCTTTCCTTCTGCTAACTTTGGGTTTTTTTTATTATTCTTTCTTTAATTGCTTTAGGTGTAAGTTTAGGTCGTTTATTTGAGATTTTTCTTTTTTCTTGAGGTAGGATTGTATTGCTATAAACTTCCCTCTTAGAACTGCTTTTGCTGCATCCCTTAGATTTTGGGTCATTGTGTTTTCATTGTCAGTTGTTTCTAGGTAATTTTTTATTTCCTCTTTGATTTCTTCAGTGATCTCTTGGTTATTAAGTAGTGTATTGTTTAGCGTCCATGTGTTTGTATTTTTTTTACAAATTTTTTCCTGTAATTCATATCTAGTCTGATAGTGTTGTGGTCGGAAAAGATACATGATACGATTTCAATTTTCTTAAATTTACCAAGGCTTGATTTGTGACCCAAGATAAAATCTATCCTGGAGGATGTTCCATGAGCACTTGAGAAGAAAGTGTATTCTGTTGTTTTTGGATGGAATGTCGTATAAATATCAATTAAGTCCATCTTGTTTAATGTATCATTTAAAGATTGTGTTTCCTTATTTATTTTCCTTTTGGATGAATTGTCCATTGGTGAAAGGGGGTGTTAAAGTCCCCCACTATGATTGTGTTACTGTCAATTTCCGCTTTTGTGGCTGTTAGCATTTGCCTTATGTATTGAGGTGCTCCTATGTTGGGTGCATAAATATTTACAATTGTTATATCTTCTTTTGTAGATTGATCCCTTCATCATTATGTAGTGTTCTTCTTTGTTTCTTGTAATAGTCTTTGTTTTAAAGTCTATTTTGTCTGATATGAAAATTGCTACTCCAACTCTCTTTTGATTTCCATTTGCATGGAATATGTTTTTCCATCAACACACTTTCAGTCTGTATGTGTCCCTAGGTCTGAAGTGGGTCTCTTGTAGACAGCATATATACGGGTCTTGTTTTTGTGTCCAGTCAGCCAGTCTATGTCTTTTGGTTGGAGCATTTAATCCATTTCATTTAAGGTAATTATCGATATGTATTTTCCTATTCCCATTTTCTTAAATGTTTTGGGTTTGTTATTGTAGGTGTTTTCCTTCTCTTGTGTTTCTTGCCTAGAGAAGTTCCTTTAGCGTTTGTTGTAAAGCTGGTTTGGTGGTGCTGAACTCTCTCAGCTTTTGCTTGTCTGTAAAGGTTTTAATTTCTCCGTCAAATCTGAATGAGATCCTTGCTGGGTAGAGTAATCTTGGTTGTAGGCTTTTTCCCTTTCATCACTTTAAATATGCACAAAGATGCACAAAGTGTATGCTCAGCAGTCCCTCAGAGTCGACAGCCTTTCTATTGTGATCTATTTATGATTTATTTCTTAAATGACTAATGAGGCTTAGTCAGATTTTTCTGACAGCTTTGGGTCTTCAACTTTCTGCTTTCATCATTTGTCCTTAATAGCAAAATCTAGATTTAAAGTGTTTTAGTTTTCTATTCACTTATACACAGTTATATAGATAAAAGATGTCAACATCCCATACAAATGCACCCTTCCCTACTTCTACCTCTCAATATTTTGTAGAGACTTCTGTCTTTATGCAGAGAGTGTATTTGGAGGGGGTGGGGGGGAGGGGGTTCCCATGTTTAAAGAAAATTGCATTTAATATAAACCCAAATCAATACTTTATACCATTAGTACCACCAATATGCCACTCAGGCTGTCCTAAAAGCATCCCAAAAGCAGTTCCTGTGGGAAACAGAAAACAGGCTGTTTGCAGTTCATGAAGAACACCCCAATACTATTCCATTGTATTTTATGTCAAAAAAAAGCATGATCTCTATCAATTTGAGACATCATGTTTTAGAAAATTTGGATATAAGATGCACTTTTTCCCTTTCCTAGCTAACCTAAATTAATAGCAAAAGTAATCATTTATTGAGCACCTACTGTGTTACACAAATTATTTATAATCTTTATAACACACCTACAATGTAGGCATTATAATTGCCATTTTTAAAATACGGAAATTGAAACTCAGAAATACAATATAATCTGAGCAGAGTTACACAGCTATTGAATGGCAGAGCTAGTATTTAAACCTGTCTCGTCATGTTCCAAAGTCTATGTCTGTATTAAGATAGGAAGACTATAACTTTCTGATACTCAATACACCTAAAAAAGTGAAATTTAGAGAATGTGAAAATTCCCCCCATATCAGAAAACTAGTGTAATTTTTAAAAGAAGTATCATGAGCAGAATCAGGCAATTAAGTAAAAGTACTATTCAAGTACACAAATCACTGTGATCATTGGAGAACATGTTACTGTCACATGAAAGGCAATGAGAGAAGAATAGTATTTACAGCAGTGGGAGAAAATTTCTATGTCTTTATGCTTCTTTGCCTTTTAAAATGTTAATCTCATAATGATAAAACTAAAGGAACAATAGGTTTTGTTTCCAAAAGCTGCTGCTAATAATGATATGTTCACTATACCATAGGCTGTCTAGGCCAGTGTGTTTGTGCATTACTTGTTTATTTATGTATATACTTAATTTTTAAAATAAGTCTTTTATTATAAATATGATATACCTTCGTTGCTACATATTCAAGCCATAGAGAAAGGCATAGAATCGTTTTTCGTTATATTCTTCCAGATTTTATTATTTTTTCACTTCCTTTTCCTTTCCTCCCTTTATTTGAGGTTGTTATTTATGGAAATGCTGGCCCAAAACTTGAAGTTTCTAATGACTCTATTAAGCTTCTACCATCCCACTTCCTGCTTCCAAGTGGCAACCACTTTGAATTTTTCAACTTGATCTTTTGGTGTTTACCTCTGTATCTCCATGTAACATGTTTATACATGTTTCTACTTCCTGTATTTTCTCATTGAAATTACCTTTTGACTTCCCATTTTTGGAAGATGAGGATTTATATCTTTTTACAATCCCTTCTCAACCCCCACTACACACACACACACACACACACACACACACACACACACACACACACCCCTTCAACTTGGTAAGAGTGAAATTTTGGTTTTGTTTTTTAGGACTGAATCCAGTATACTATGATCACTTTTTCTTGTACATTTTGTTTAACTTTGAGCTAATATTTTCTCTCTTTCATATTCTATCAAGTTTATATGTACTCTTCACTAATTCAACTCCAAAGCCTCCTTCTGTTGTATAATAAACTTCTTATTATATCCAAACACATTAGGTCTTCTCCGAATTTTCTCTTCTTACTAAAAAATAACTTTCCTGGAAACTTCTAAGCTGCTACAACCTGGACTCGTTCCTCTCTGTGCCCACCTTTGGTCCTGGACACATTTCACTATCACTTTAATTCCCTTCACCTGTCTCTTTTGTAGGATCTCCTATTTCCTGGGTTCCATCTCCTGTTGGGGAAGAAGGGAGTGTTTGTTTGTTTGTTTACTTCCTGTTTGGGTGGAGTATATCTTCCAGCATATTCCTAATAAAGAGATGCATGGGAAACATTTTTTGAGAATTTACATATGTGAATATTCCCTTATTCTGTCATCTTTCTACTTAATAGTTTGGCAAGGTATAGAACACTAGATTGGAAAGTGGCGTCTCACAAAATTTTGAAGGTATTTCTCCACTGTCTTCTAGGCCCAAATGTGACTGAAATCATTCAAATTATTTTCTTTGAAACCTGGTTGTCTCTCTCTCTCTTTCTCTCTCACCTTGTCAATATTCCTCTATTTTGCAGGTAGATACTTTGATGGGCTCTGTTTCCTTCCATTATGTTAGGCACTCTGTGTGTAAATCCCTTTTGAGTGCAAACTTATATTCTCCAGATCTGCTAATCTTTTGAAAATTATTTTATTCATGACTTTATCCTTTCTATGGACTTTTTTCTCTTTTTGGAAATTTCTATCAGATCTCTTGGACTGTTTCCTTTCTTTTTCCCCCTCACTGTTTCCTATTTATTTGCTTCTTTACCCTAGTTTATGCGAGAATTGTTGACTTCATATTCTAAATCTTGTGAATTTTTCTTTTCTGCTCTAATAGTTTCAATTTTCAAAATATCTCTACTAGTTCTTTGAATGTTACTTTTTCAAAGCATCCATTTAATTTATGAATGCAATATCTTATGGCTCTGAGGATACTTACGCTATTTTAATAATGTTTTTCTTCTCTCCACTTAATTCATATTTTCTTTTTCTTTTTTTTCTACCTGTTTTGTTGCTTGCCTGTTTGCTCATAGTTAAGAGTGGTACATTAGAAACCCAAACGGAGACTCTGAGAGCAGATGAATTTCTTAAACTGTGGTCTTTATGTAGAGTGATCTGGCGGGGACATTTCCTTGTGGAAATCCTGATGTTGGCGTATTTAGAGCTTTCCTCTGGGGCTGCTCAAATTCCCAAGCAAAGTCTTCCTCTGTCCTGCTTGGAGGGAATCCTCCTGGTTGCTACTTCGGGAATTTGTTTTTTCCCCAGCTTGCTAACACACATCCAATTTTGTGATTTATTATTAAAATTACATTCTCTTGGGACTTCCCTGGTGGTCCAGTGGCTAAGACTCTGTGCTCTCAATGCAGGGGGCCCAGGTTTGATCCCTAGTCAGGGAATTAGATACCACATGCCAAAACTAAGAGTTCACATGCCGCAACTAAAAGATCCCTCATGCCACAACTAAGACCTGCCACAGCCCAATAAATAAATAAATATTTTTAAAAATAATAAATAAAATTACATTTTCTCACTTGAACACAATTTATGTGAAGGAACTAGGATGACTAGGAGGCAGAGGTGTCATGCACTTAAAAATTATCTCAACGGAATTTTTCTTTTCAGTGATGTCCTTAATACTTTACTGTTTGTGAGGGCCTGTTACAAAAGTAAAATCTTGGAGTTAACAGAACTGTGTATAAGGTATGGGATTATGAAGTTGAGGTCAGCTGATAGAGAAAATTGAACCAGGTGGCATTAGCACCACAATTCAGGGTTATATTTTTTTCTGTAAACTACAGCACCAAAAACTTAATTGGCTAAATCAAGTTGTCCTTCCTCATAGTGTTCACAGTCTATAATGTTGAAAGCTATTTTGGTGAGTGTTATGTTGCAATTTACAATAAAAAGTATATATTCAGTGTTCAAACCCTGCTCCTGCCACAAATCTCCTAAAAGTCTTGGAATTTCCTAAGTGATAAGGACAACAAAGGTGTGTTTTTTCGTGAATGAGGTGACTTTTGGAAAGAACCTAAGGATGGGGGCTGGTTGCTAGCTGAGTCAAAGATTTGATTAGAATGTTGGAACTTTCACTTTCCTCCCCACCCCTGAACTTCCAGCCTCAGGGGAGGGGACAGGGCTGGAGACTGAGTTCAGCCAGCAGTGTTGTAATCAGTCATGCCTTTCAGGAAGCCTCCATAAAAACTCAAAAGGAGGGGTTCCAAGAGCTTCCGAGTTGGTGAACACGTGGAGATTTGGGGAGTCACACCCAAAGAGGGCAAGGAAGCTCCATGCCCTTTCTCATACCTTACCCTAGGCATCTCTTTTATCTGGCTACTTCTGAGTCATATTCTTTTATAATAAACCAGCAATCAGTTAAGTAAATGTTTCTCTGAGCTCTGTGAGCCACTCAAGCAAATTAACCCCAAACCAAGGAGGGTCGCTGGAATTGCTGATCTACAGTCAATCAGTCAGAAGCACAGGTGATAACCTGGACTTGAGAGTCACGTCTGAAGTGTGTGTGTGTGTGTGTGTGTGTGTGTTTGTGTGTGTGTTTGTAAGGAGGTGGGTGGCAGTGGAGGGCCATGTGGTCTGGTAGGACTGAGCCCATAACCTGTGGAATCTGATGCTGTTTCCAAGTATATAGTGTTAGAATTGAGTTGAACTGTAGGACACCCAGTTGGCGTCCAGAAAACTTCTTGGTGGTGGGAAACACCCTCCCTCCACACATTAGAAATGGGGTGTTCAGAGGACCAAAGAGTGAGTTTCCAAAATAATTGAGATCGGTTCAAAAGTGACACTGAGATGCGTGTGCACAGACACACACAAATCCTTCACTGTGTTCATGAAATTCACTTTTATTTAATAGAGTAGGAAGTTTGTCAGTGTGTGGGGGGAAGAAAAAAAATACAAACCTCATTAAGTAGAAGTAAATAAACTCATATTGAACATTTTTGCCATTTTAGAATCAGACAACAATCTGTGACTTCAGATATTGAATAAAAATGTAGCACGTGTGCTGGTAAATTTAAGAGGCCCCCTACAGATGACTTTAAAATTATAAAATTACCTAATTTTATTTCCAAGTCAAAATCTAGAATAACTTTATGAATATCACCAACTAATTCATGGCTTCTTGGGATAGATCCTCAACCACATGACAGCTTCTGATAACTGGAATATTACTTTTATGTATTAGTTCAAATACCTGGGAAAGTGGATCGGTTTGGTCTAGCTAATCTTAATGAGCCTGTCCACCGAGTTCACTGGTTACCTGCCACCTTTGGATCTGCTGCCCATTAGTCACATGCCCACACCTGAGCAATGAACTCTGGAGGAAGGACAACTGGAGATGGGCTGCACGTCATGGTCACTAGGCAAGAAGGAATTGTCTGAAGGAAAACTTTTACCTGGAAGGGAAATATCATCATTTCCTCCCCAGTTTTAAGATTCAATGTTTTTCCATTGCTTTTTTAAAAAAAAAATTTTATTAGAGTATACTTGATTTGCAATGTTGTGTCAGTCTCTGCTGTACAACAAAGTGAATCATGTGTGTATATATATATATATATATATATATCTGCTCTTTTTTAGATCCTTTTCCCATATAGGTCATTACATAGTACTGAGTAGTTTCCTGTGCTATACAGTAGGTCCTTATTAGCTATCTATTTTATATATATAGTGTGTATATGTCAATCCCAATCTCCCAATTTATCCCTCCCTCCCATCCTCCCTGGTAACCATAAGATTGTTTTCTACATCTGTGACTCTCTTTCTGTTTTGTACCATGATTTTAGATTCCACATATAAGCAATATCATATAATATTTGTCTTTCTCTGACTTACTTCACTCAGTATGACAATCTCTAGGTCCATCATGTTGCAAATGTTACTATTTTTTGTCATTCTTTTTTATGCCTGAGTAATATTCCATCATATATATATGTATACACACACACACATCATGTCTTTTTTATCCATTCATCTGTTGACGGACATTTAGGTTGCTTCCATTTCCTGGCTATGGTAAATAGTGCTGCAATGAACATTCGGGTGCGTGTATCTTTTTCAAATTATGGTCTTCTCTGGATATATGCCCGGGAGTAGGATTGCTAGAACTTATGGTAGCTCTAAAAACAATTAATGCTGGAGAGGGTGTGGAGAAAAGGGAACCCTTGTACACTGTTGGTGGGCATGTAAGTTGGTACAGCCACTATGGAGAACAATATGGAGGTTCCTTAAAAACAAACAAAACCTGCGGGGCGGTGGTGGTGGTGGTGTGATGAATTGGGCGATTGGGATTGACATGTATACACTGATGTGTATAAAATTGATGACTCATTAAAACAACAACAACAACAAAAACTACTAAAAATAGAGCTTCCATTGCTTAGGATCGATCCTACAAAGGCTGATGTGACTGGGCCCCTGCCTCGCCTCTTCTCTCATTACTCTCTGCTCTTTCTCTCTGCTGCAGCCATGCTGACTTTGCAGTTTCTCAAATCACCCTTGTTTCCATGTTGCCCCACAACATTTGCCTAGGCTTTTCCCTTTGCCCACCTAATAATCACCCTTTAGATCTCATTTCAAATTACATTCTCAGTGTCTTTGAAGAAGTCTACAGAACAACTTACTTCTGGAACTTAGAGCTGCCAATTAAATTCCATTTTGTTATGAAACTAATTGTGTGAATCTGTTGATCGGGGTTCAGGACACACTAACCCAAAATATGACACCGTGGCATACTGAATATTTTCAGCTGAAGGAATTTGAGAAAGAGCATATGTAGAAAGGACTCTCTGACCTTCCCCTGCAGGAGATCGTAAGACCCTTATGTGAGGGGTGCCTTTTCTATACCCAGAGAAAATGTTCATCCTCATCTCCAAGACGTCAAGAGGAATTAGACTGAAAAGGCTTTGCTATTTCCCCTAATTTACCGCATTAAACTCATACCCCTTTTTGTCCTATCATATTTTCCATGACTTTCTACTCTTCTTCCAACCAAACAGAAACACTCTCAGGTTTAACCACTTCTTCAGGTCTTCCTTTTCTAATGAAGTTTCCGGTGTTACGTGAAACTTACAATAAACGAATTTGTATGCTTTTCTCTTGTCAATCTGTCTTTTGTTAGAGGGGTCTCTGTCAAGAACTTAGAAGGGTAGAGGAAACAGCTCTTTTTCTTCCCTTCTTCAGTAACCAGGTAAGAGGCTGTCAAGGTAGTCAAAAAAGAGGAAGTTTCTAGGCGGTGAGAAGGGTCACACTGTGTTGAGTAGTGATTAGCAAGGAGAGAAGAGTTAGTAGCAGGGGAGTAGTACTACTCTCAGAAGTCACCTCTCTCATCTCTGAAGTCTCCTCACATTTGCTACTTAGGCAGTGAATTGTTCCCATAGTATTTTTTTTTCTTCTCCTTATCTGAGATGCTCATTGAAGACCACATTTATAAGGTACAACTTGATCACTGTATGTGGATGGCTTGGTGCATTATATTTGGAAAGTTTTAAATTATTATTGAGTAATAAGTAAGCTTTGTTGAAGCCTTGTCTTTCTTTTTTTTTAGTGTTTGTAATATACTTTGATTTGATTGGATTTTTTACTGAAGTATAGTTAATTAACAATGTTGTGCTAGTTTCAGGTATACAGGAGAGTGATTCATTTTTATATATACATATATTAAGATTAATTTTTATATATATTATATAATATATATATATTCTTTTTCAGATTCTTTTCCATTATAGGTTATTACAAGATATTGAGTATAGTTCCCTGTGCTATACAGTAGTTGCTTTTTCATGTTCTTATTAAGTTTCATCTTCCTGCATTTTACTTTTTAAGATGCTTTTTTTTTTAAACGGGAAACTTTTTTCTGATTATGTTAGTCTATGGACTATCATGGGTCTCTAAATTCAGAAATATATATTAGTAAATGTTCCCTTCCTCATCCCTACATTCATGGGTAATCTCCTGCTAATTATTAGCATGGTGAAGTAAATTAAGGAAGCTATTATTGGGTGTATATGTTAATAGAGTGATAATTGGATACCAGTGGGTAAGAATTAAGTAGGAAATGTCAAGGTGAGTTCAGAGACGTTTCATTAAAGAAAAAAATAGGAAAATGCTGAGGAGCTTACAATCAATTGCTTATTTTACACCAAATGGCTTTTTAAAATTATGGTCACAAAAAGTGGATAAGCAGTAAAATGTACATTTGAGCTGATACAAATTGTCAGAAGAGAAATAAATATCGACACGTTTCACATTTGAGGTAGATTAGATAAATGTTTGATTTTTGAACATTCATTTCAAACAACAAAATTGAAATAACCTAAAATTTTCATGAAAGCTGTGCTGACATTCTAAATCAGTTATGCCATCATTTTGAAAATGGTCAAGATGGGAAGGGGAGGTAGGAAGATGGGATTCCACGTAAAATTCATCCAAAATATTTTTCTAAGAGGATTTGAACAACACACTTAGGATTTCAGGGATGCCCATTCTGTGTATAACGTATCTATCTGCAAACGTGTTATGGCAAGCATCACTTGGCTGACACACCTGCCCACTGTCCTACCTACAGTGAGCTGTCTGAGATGTCGTGGGAGTTGCCTGTAACCAGGACCTGATACCCAATGCCCTGACAACGCTGCCTTTTCAAAGCTTGAACTGCGACTCTTCACTTGGCTCCGCAGGCCCAGGGCAACTTGAACACCTGGCAAGACAGTAAGTTGGCAGATTCCTGCCTCTGAAAGATATGCAATTTTCAAGTGAGAGTTGCATTTCTCAGTTTTACTTTTCTGTTTAGGGATTAGTTTGCTAATTTGTTCACTTATTCATTCACACATTTACATTTATTGACCAATATTTGTACAATTACGTTTTGTTTCCTCACTTGAATAAATAATTTTTTTCTCCGCGATGACTAAGGAACAAGCTGGTAAATGGTTGTTTGCTCTACGGTCATTTTGCCACAAGGTGGTGGTATAACTCTTTGAAGTTAAAAAAAAAACTTGCAAAAAGTGTAATTTCAAGATTTATAAAAACAAATATAACTCATGAGAACGGCTTATTTTTGTTTCATAGTTTAATTTCTCTACAGCTTTAATAACTGTAGAAATTAGATTTCTATTGCAAATGAATTTTTCTTAAATGATATATAAATTATAAGAATTGAAATCACTCTGATAATGATGATGATATGCAGTTATCACAGCTAACATTATCTAAGGCCTTATTTTGTGCCAGGCACTGTGCGAGGTGTTTTATGTACAGCGAGTCAGTGCTCGCTGTCCTATCATTACTTAAATACAATCACTGCTACCCTCTTTGCAGATAAGAAGACCAACACTTATATTAACAGGGATTCTTATTTATCTGGTCTTTTAATACTGTGTCTTATGTTAGGCTTTATAGTTGAATTAGAGCTATGTTTCCTGAGTTAGCAGGACAGTAATCTCCAGGGGGTACATTTTTCCATAAGTAATTTTTGCAGAGTCCTAACCTGAAGATTCTAATTCCGAGTGTCTGGAATTGGGACCTAGTAAACTGTACTTTGAACAAATGTCCCTTATGATTCTTACTGTTAAACAAGTTTAAAAACTATTGATTGATAGTTGTCTTTGAGTTTCACTGCTCTGCTTAAAAGATGCTTAAAATCACCTATTCCCAGCACTGCATCCTTTACCTCAAGATTTTAAAATCAAGATTATAAAATTACAATAATGTTTCATTCAGGCTCTTCAATACTATTTTCACCCTGATTTTGAGGATTTGGGCAAGTGATGTATTATAAAGAGGTGAATGCTTTTGTATTTTATTGTAAAAAAAAAAGTGATATGTAAAGAAAGTATTTTGTGCTCTGTTACAGAAATATCCCAGTGAAATTCATACTACACAATGTAGTAAAAACAGATATAAAATGCTTTATCAGTTTAAAAGTACTGAAAATTCTAATTTGTATTTTAGGGATGCATATAAACTATTAACAATTCAAATATGATATGGCAATATTGAGTTAGTAAAATCTCTTATAACATAACTGATCCCAACTTTTTTAAAAGCATGTAATATTTTGCCTCACCAGCTTTACACTGCTGAAGTTTAAAAATGAACAAAGTACTGAAATCCAGTGACAACAGCTAGCAGAACATTTTCCTTTAAATCTAAAGTATTTATAGTGCTCTGTGTATTTAGATCTCTCTTCTCCTAGATATTAGGTATCCATATTAGGTATGAGTATTTTCATTTTTGCATTTTTTCAGAACAATTTAATTGTTTGCTCTACAGTCATTTTACCACAAGGTGGTGGTATAACCTTCTGTCTTAGATTCCTTGACACACCCAAAACCTTCTAACTGGATTAAAATTGCTTAGAGAAAAATATCCCATTACCTTTGTAACTATTTTAACAAACTTTAAGAGGTTTAATTAATTATTATGTGTTGCCAATGCACCTATAATTTATACCAATTTGACAAGTGATATTTTCTTAAAATGATAAAGAAAACCTAATGTTTTAAAATTCTTGTGTGCTGTACCAAGAGATGACACTAATCACCAGAAAAACTTCATCTAATTCTGGAACTAGC
The DNA here is from genome assembly GCF_028564815.1 of Eubalaena glacialis. Taxonomy (NCBI): domain Eukaryota; kingdom Metazoa; phylum Chordata; class Mammalia; order Artiodactyla; family Balaenidae; genus Eubalaena; species Eubalaena glacialis. The sequence goes on along the minus strand of NC_083717.1, from coordinate 94,660,510 downwards.
CAACATTAATGGAGATACTAAAATGGGAGTAGTAGGATGAGGTCTCTGAATGTTTTTCATTGCCTTGAACTTTACTTTTAGAACTTGGTAGTTTATCTATTTCATGTTTATTCTAAAACTGGATTTTTCAAAATTAATTTTTTCTTTTTTTTTTTTGTATTACTGGTAGCAGCCTTAATCCTAAGTGCCCCGTACTGAAACATTTATATAAGTTACTGTGGTAGATATTTGAGTGTACCTTTCAGATGTGGTCTGCAGACAGCCTCTAGCTATCAGCTCCTTCTGTCTCAGCTGCAGAGAACCACCTATGTGGAGGTTAGGCCCTTCCCAGGGCAGCCCACTTCTACTGACTGAGCAAAGTGGCAGTATAAAGACCTGGCCATTTGGGCTCTATGCAGAATTTTTTTTTTTTATTGAGATATAAATGACATATAACATTGTATTAGTTTTAGTCATACAGTATAATTATCTGATACATGTTTATATTGCAAAATGATTACCATGAGTTTAGTTAACATCCATTACAGCACATAATAACAATTTTTTTCCTTGTGACGAGAACTTTTAAGATCTACTCTCTTAGCAACTTTTAAATATACAACACTGTATTGTTAACTGTACTCACCATGCTGTATATTACATTCCCAGGACTTATTTATCTTACAACTGGAAGTTTGTACCTTTGCACCACCTTGACTCATTTCTCCCATTTTCCCACACACCCCCCTACCCCACACACACACCTGCTTCTGGTAATCACAAATCTATTCTCTGTATCCATGAGTTTGTTTTTTTAAATTTTAACTTAGTTTTTAAGATTCCACATATAAGTGACATTATAAGTATTTGTCTTTCTCTGACTGTCTTATTTCACTTACCCTCCATATCCATCCATGTTGCCACAGATGGCAGGATTTCCTTCATTTTTATGGCTGAATAATATCTCATTGTGTATATACACTATATTTTCTTTATCCATTCATTCATCCATGGACACTTAGTTTGTTTCCATGTCTTGGCTATTGGAAATAATGCTGCAATCTATATGGGGATGCAGGTATCTTTTGGAGACAGTGATTCTGTTTCTGTTAGATAAGTACCCAGAAATGGAATTGCTAGACCATATGGCAGTTCTAATTTTTATTTTTTGAGGAGCCTCCATACTGTTTTCCACAGTGGCTGCACCAATTTACATTCCCACCAACAGTGTACAAGGTTTCCCTTTTCTCTACAGCCTTGCCAACACTTGTTATTTCTTGTCTTTTTGATAATAGCCATTCTAACATGCATGAAGCGATACCTAATTATGGTTTTGATTTGCATTTCCCTGATGATTAGTGATGTTGAGCATCTTTTCATGTGCCTGTTGGCTTTCCGTATGTCTTCTTTGGAAAAATCTCTATTCAGATATTCTGCCCATTTTTAAACTAGATTGTTTCTTGCTTCCTTATTCTGCTGATTTGTATGAGTTTAAATACTTTTTAGATATTTAACCCTTATCGGATACATAATTTGCAAATATTGTCTCCCATTCCATAGGTTGCCTTTTCATTTTGTTGATGGTTTCCTTTGCTGCGCAGAAGTCTTTTAGTTTGATATAGTCCTACTTGTTTATTTTTGCTTTTTTGCCTTTCTGTTTAGTGTCAAATCCAAAAAGTCATTGCCACAACTGATGTCAAGGAGCTTACCTCCTATGTTTTCTTTTAGGAGTTTTAAGGTTTCAGGTCTTCTGTTCAAGTCTTTAATCTATTTTGGGTTAATTTTTGTGTTAATTTTTGTGTATGGTGTAAGATAGGGCTTCATTCTCTTGCATGTGGCTGTCTAGTTTTACCAACACAATTTATTGAAGAGATTATCCATTCTCCATTGTATATTCTTGTCTCCTTTGTTGTAAATTAATTGACCATACATAGGAGAGTTTACTTTTGGGCTTTTGATTCTGTTCCATTGACCTATGTTTCCATTTTTGTGCCAGTACCATACTGTTTCAATTACTGTAGCTTTGTAATACGGTTTGAAAACAAGAAGCATGTTGCCTCCAGCTTTGTTCTTCTTTCTTAAGATTGCTTTGGCTATTCCAGGTCTTTTGTGGTTTTATATAAATTTTAGGATTATTTATTCTAGTTCTGTGAAAAATGCCATTGGTATTTTGATAGGAATTGCCTTGAATCTGTAAATTGATTTGGATAGTATGGACATTTTAATATCAATTCTTCCAATCCATGAACCTAGAATATTTTTCCATTTGTTTGTGTCTTCTATTTCTTTCATCAGTGTTTTATAGGTTTCAGTGTACAGATCTTTCACCTCATTGGTTAAGTTTATTCCTAGCTATTTTATTCATTTTGATGTAATTGTCAATGGATTGTTTTCTTAATTTCTCTTCATAATAACTTGTTATTAGCGTATAAAAATGCAACTGATTTTTATGTATTGATTTGGTATCCTGCAACTTACTGAATTCATTGATTAGTTCTAACTTTTTTTGGTGGAATCTTTAAGGTTTTCTATATATAATGTCATGTCATCTGCAAATAGAACCAGTTTTACTTCTTCTTTCCTTCCTTCCAAGCCTATACTGAATAAATGTGACAAGAGTGGGCATCCTTGTCTTATTCCTGATCTTAGAGAAAAAACTTTATGTTTTTCGCTGTTGAATATGAGATTAGCTGCAGGCTTGTCACATATGGCCTTTATTACATTAACGCATGTTCCCTCTATACCCACCTTTTTGAGAGTTTTTTCATAAATAAATGTTGAATTTTGTCAAATATTTTTCTGCGTCTATTAAAATGATCATATGATTCTTATCCTTCATTTTGTTAATGTGGTTTATAACATTGATTTGCAGATAGTGAACCATCCTTGAATCCCTGGAATAAATCCCACTTGATCATGGTGTATGGTCTTTTTAATGTATTGTTGACTTAGTTTGCTAATATTTTGTTCAGAATTTTTGCATCCATCTTCATCAGGGATATTGGCCTGTAAATTTCTTTCCTTGTAGTGTCCTTGTCTGGTTTTGGTATCAGGGTAATGGTGGTATCATAGAATGAGTTTGGAAGTGTTGCCTCCTGTTCTCTTTTTTGGAAGAGTTTGAGAAAGATTGGTATTAATTTTTCTTTAAATGTTTGGTAGAATTCACCAGTGAAGCCACCTGGGTGAGGACTTCTGTTTGTTGGTAGGTTTGATTATTATTTTTTTTTAATGTTGTGGCTGACTTGGTTTTTTCCCTACATGTTTTTTGGTTTTTGTTTTTCTTTGTTTTAATTTATTTATTTTTAAATTTTGGCTGTGTTGGGTCTTCGTTTCTGTGCGAGGGCTTTCTCCAGTTGTGGCAAGCAGGGGCCACTCTTCATCGCGGTGCGCGGGCCTTTCACTGTCGCGGCCTCTCTTGTTGCGGGGCACAGGCTCCAGACGCACAGGCTCAGTAGTTGTGGCTCACGGGCTTAGTTGCTCCGCGGCATGTGGGATCTTCCCAGACCAGGGCTCGAACCCGTGTCCCCTGCATTGGCAGGCAGATTCTCAACCACTGCGCCACCAGGGAAGCCCAGGTTTGATTATTGATTCAATCTCCTTACTAATAATTGGTCTGTTCAGATTTTCTGTTAATTCATGATTCAGTCTTGGTACGTTCTATGTTTCTAGGAATTTATCCATTTCTTGTAGATAGTCCAATTTGTTAGCATATAATTTTCATAGTAGTCTCTTATGATCCTTTGTATTTCTGAGGTATCAATTGTAACGTCTCCTCTTTCATTTCTGATTTTATTTATTTGAGTCCTCTCTCTTCTTTTCTTAATGAATCTGGCTAATGATCTATTTTGTTTATCTTATCAAAGAACCAGCTCTCAGTTTCACTGATCTTTTCTGTTGTCTTTTTAGTCTCGATTTCATTTATTTCTACTCTGACCTTCGTTACTTTCTTCCTTCTACTAACTTTTGTCTTAGTTTCTCCTTTTTCTAGTTCCTTGAGATACAAAGGTAGGTTGTTTGATATTTTCTTTTTTCTTCATGTAGGGGTTTATCCTTATGAATTTCCCTCTTAAAACTGCTACTACTGTATCCAATAAGTTTTGGTATATTGTATTTCCATTTTCATTTGTCTCAAGATATTTTTTTTAATTTCTTTTCAACCCACTGGTTGTTCAGTAGCATGCTATTTAATCTCCACATATTTGTGAATTTTCCAGTTTTCTTCTTGTAATTGATTTCTAGTTTCACACCACTGTTGTTGGAAAAGATACTTGATATGATTTCAATCGTCTTAAACCTAAGATGTGTTTTGTGGTCGAATACATGATCTATACTGGAGAATGTTCCATGTGTAAATGAGAAGTATGTGTATTCTATTGCTTTTGAATGGAATGTTGTGTAAACGTATGTTAAGTCCATCTGGTCTAACATATTATTTAAGTCTAATGTTTCCTTGTTGATTTTCTGTTTGATATTCTATATCTATCCATTGACGAAAGTGGGGTGTTTAAGTCCCTTACTATTACTGTTATTGCTGTCTTTTTTTCCCTTTTGTGTCATTAATATTATATATTTAGGTGCTCCTTTTTGGGGTGCATAAATATTTACAAATGTTACATTCTCTTGTTGGATTGACTGCTTTATAATTATATAATGACCTTCTTTGTCTCTTATTACAATCTTTGTCTTAAAGTCTATCTTGTATTATATATTACCTCAGCTTTCTTTTGGTTTCCGTTTGCATGGAATGCCTTTTTCCATCCCTTCACTTTCAGTCTGTGTGTGTCCTTAAAACTGAAGTGACTCTCTCACTTAAGGCAGAATATATAAATTGGGTCCTGTCCATAGACCTTTTATAACTCTCAATGAGGTCCATTTATCATGGAATAATATACTTTATAATATAAATGCAATTCACCATTAGCATTATTATGAAGAATAAGAAATATCAAAACAATTCCTATATTTATTTGGCTATTGTTATTGAAGGAAGTGATTTTTTAAAAAGAAAAGTCTGATCAAATAACTTATTGTTAAACTCTAGAAGGAAACAAGTGAAGAAGTCACTTCTCCATTCACTGTTCTCTCCTTTGCTCACTGTGCTCCAGCCGGACTGCCTTTCTTGCAAGCTTTCTAACACGCTGGAGACACTATCCTTGAACCTTTGTTCTGGAGGTTTCTTCTGTGGGTCTAGATGTGGTCAATCCAGGTTGCATCACAGCCCCTGAATGAATTTTGTAAGAATTTCTATCCCTCTCACTGTCTTTGTATCTCTTTTTTATTTTCTAATTTATTTTTATAATGGGGTTTGGCTGATTTTCAATGCTGTGTTTCTTCCTCCTGTACATCCACTTGATTCACTTACAGAGAGACATCAATCAGTTCCTTTTCAGATTCTTACCAGTCTTCTATATTCTCCTCCGGTGACGAGAGTGTGCTGACTAAAGTGCTTTGAGCTATAGAGTAGGTCTTGTCAATTACCTATTTGGTCTATGGAACGGTATCTATGCTAATTTCAACCTCCTGGTTTATGCCTCACACCACCCCAGCTTTCCCCTTTAGCAGCCATAAGTGTGTTTTCTAAATGTGTGACGCTGTTTCTGTTTTGTCATTTAGTTCATGTGTAGCCATTTTTAGATTTCACCTATAAGTGATATCTTATGATAAGTCTCTTTTACTGTCTGACTTATGTCACTGAGAATGATCATACTTAAGTCCACCCGAGTTGCTGCAACTGGCCTTCTTTCATTCATGTCATGGCTGAGTAATATTCCATTTTACCTAAGTACCAAATCTTCTTAATCCATTTTTTCCTTCCAAGGTCATTTACATTGTATGCCAGTCGAGGCTCTTGTAAACAGAGCAGCCCTTAACTTTGGGGTGCCTGTGTCTTGTTGATTTGTAGTTTTCCCAATTTATACGCCCATGAGTGGAAGTGCCCTATGCTCTCTAGCTGTGTTTTTTAGATATTTTGGGAAACACCATACACTTCTCCAAAGTGGCCGTTGGCAATTTCCATCCCGCCCATCAGCGTAACAAGGCTCCCACTTCTCCCTGGCCTGTCCTGCATTTCTGGTTTTTACACTTTTTTAGGATGGCCCTTTTGACCGCTGGGAGGTGAGACTTCTTTGTAGTGCTGATTTGCATTTCCGGCTTGCTTGGTTGGCCAAAAAGGGCGTATGCGTTTTTTCCTGAATATATTCAGGAAAAAACGCATACGCCCTTTTTGGCCAAGTGCATCATTGTCGACGTTTGGCCGCTTTTCATGTGCTTTAAAGGCGAGTCAAATCTACCTCCTGAAATCTGTTTCCTGCAATTCTGCCTTGCTTTCCAATCCTCTTCGTTGCCTTCCCTCAATATATTTGTGGACGAGAGTTATCATATATAACTCTGCAGGTTAGTGAATTGCAGTGCCCCTGAGCTCCATTTGTCAACTCTCTTGTTTGGGAGCTGGCCGCAAAAGCGCAGGATTGCTTCAGGCCCTATTCTGGTTCCGGGGGGGCAGGCTGAGCCTGTGGTTAATTCTTCTTCCTGATGGGAAATTAGACTGACCTGTGCTTGTCCCAACACCTAGAGCTAGTCTCTCATTGTTTCCCCCTCTTCCCGTTCATCCTCAGGACAAATTGCAACCTGTACGAAAGAGGAGGTTAAAGGTGCTGATTCTCCAAGTGGTGAGATTGTTACTAAAGCGGCTGGAATGGCGAACCCGAGCACCAGGAGATGAGAAATGAGGTGCGTTTTAGAAACCTTTCCCGATCACACGATGTACCATCCTCTGGGTTTCCCATGCATGTTTTCGCTGTAGGAAGATTCCCTTGAACCTGGAGATTTGGGACCCATGGAATGGGTACCACGTAGTACTATTTTAAAGGGTCTGCATTTGCTCCCCCAACCTCACCAATCCTCTCAGCCCCTAGAGTGTCCACCCTTATGTCACATCCAGCTGTGGGTCTAGATATTGTCAGTCCAGGTTGCATCACAGCCCCTGAACGAATTTTGTAAGAATTTCTCTCTCTTTCACTATCTTTGTTTTTTTTTTTTGTAATTTATTTTTATGAAGGAGTTTAGCTGATTTCCACTACTGTGTTTATGCTGCTTTACGCCCACTTGATTCACTTACAGGGAGATATCAATACATAGGTTTTAAGATTCTTACTTGTCAGATATATTCTTGTGCCGTAAATAGGGGGTGTTGAGTCTAGTTCACTGAGCAAGGAGTAGGTCTTGTCTGTTACATATTTGGTTTATGGAACGGTATCTGAGCTAATTTCAAACCCTTGTTTTATGCATCACCTCACCTCACCTTTCCCGTTAAGCAGCCATAGTGTGTTTTCTACGTGTGTGACTCTGTTCTGTTTTTTAATTCAGTTCATGTGTAGCGATTTTTACATTCCGTCTATAAGTGATATCTTATGATAAGTGTCTTTTTCTGTGTGACTCATTTCACTTAGAATCATCGTACCTAAATCCACTCATCCTGCTGCTACTAGCCTTATGACATTGATTTCATGGCTGAGTGATATTCCATTGTACATAAGTACCACAACTTCTTTATCCATTTTTCTCTTTCCTGGGATATTTAAGGTGTACCAAAATGGAGATTCTTGTAAACAGAGCAGCCCTACACTTTGGGGTGCCTGTGTCTTGTTGATTTGTAGTTTTCCCAATTTATATGCCCGTGAGTGGTAGTGTCCTATGCTCTCTAGCTGTGTTTTTTAGATGTTTTGGGAAACACCATACACTTCTCCAGAGTAGCCGTTGGCAATTTACATCCCGCCCATCAGCGTAACAAGGTTCCCTTTTCTCCCTGGCCTGTACTGCATTTCTGGTTTTTACAGTTTTTTAGGATGGCCCTTTTGACCGATGGGAAGTGAGAATTCTTAGTAGTGCTGATTTGCATTTCCCACTTCTGCAGCATGTGGGATGTTCCCGAACCAGGGATCGAACCTGTATCCCCCGCATTGGCAGGCAGATTCTTAACCACAGTGCCACCAGGCAAGCCCCCGTGTAAATTATTACAGAATGTTCCGTAGACCTCCCTTGTTATATGGTTGGTCTTTTTGACACATGTGTTTAATATGTATTTGTATACGTATGGTAACCCTAATCTTAATGTATCCATTCCTCCCACCTTTCCTTTTAGATAACCGTGGTTTGTTTTCTAAGTCTGTGAGAGTCTTTCTCTGTGGAAATATGTTCATATGTGTCAGTTGTTAGGTAACACCTAGAAGTGATATCACAGGATATTTGTCATCTGCTTTCCGACTTACCTCATGTTCTGTGATTATCTCTAGGCTCATCTAAGGTGTTGCAAACAGCAGTGTTTCATCCTTTTCCATGGCGAATATTCCACTGTGTCCATGGACCACTTCTTCTTTTTACATTCACCTGTTAATGGGCATTTTGGTTACTTCTAAGTCTTGGCTATGCTAAATATTGATGCAGTGCAAGGTTGCCAGCCTGTGTCTTTTGGATTCTGGTCTTCTCAGGGGTTCGGCCCAGCAGTGGGCCTACTACATCATATGGTAGTTCAATTTTTACCTTTCAACGCACCTCCATTCTCTTCTCACTACTGGCTGTTACCAGTTTATATCCACCAGCAACTAGAGGGTATACAGATCTCTAAAACCCCTTCAGCATTTATTGTTTGTAGACTTTTTAATGATGGCATTTTGAGTGTTGGGTGGTGATACCTTTTTGTAGTTTCGATTTGTATGCGTCTAATAATTCCCAATGTTGAGCTTTTATCTACGTCCGTTTTCTTTTTTTTTTCTTTTATGTGAAACACAGAAACTTACCTCTTCAAATTGTTTCCTTGAAAAATGTGCCATGTTCTGAATTCCTGTGGCCATTACCTGCACCAGGACATTTTTTGAGGGCAGGTGTCATTTACAGCCCAGTAGTAATTGTGAATATTACATGACCATTAGCTCTGGATTTAAAGCTGCTGTTGCAGGAAACGGCCACAAGGAGGCAGCATTTCTATATTCCCAACTCTGGTTACTAGAGCAACATAGCCTTCCTGGAAGTCCTGTTTGTAGGTTGTAAAGTAGAGTGGAATGTGCCAGGACAAACCCCCAAAAACTATGTCTACTTATTTGTTGTTGGTATTCTTAGTTTAATTTTCATTTTTCTCAGAGCAAATTTGATTGCAATGTTGTGTTTATTCTAGGTGTACAGAATCTCTTTCATTGATACATATATCTTTTCATGTTTGGATCCTGTTCCATATAGGTTATTACAGAATGTTGTGTAGACCTCTCTCGGTATTAGGTATGTCTTTGATGATTATATATTTTATAAGTATTAGCATATGTCTATTGAATCCAATATCCTCCGTTATACATTCCTCACACCTTTCCATTTGGTTAACCACAAGCTTGTTCTCTGAACACGTGAGTGTCCTTCTCTGTGGAAATAGGTTCATTCCTATCAATTTTTAGATAACACCTATACGTGATAACATAGGATATGTGTCTCTCGCTTTCTGACTTATTTCAAGTTGTGTGATTATCTGTAGACTCATCTATGGTGCTGCAAATGGCCTTGTTTCATTATTTTCTGTGTCTAATATTGCATTGTGTACATGGACCAATTTTTCATCCATTCATCTGATGATGGACATTTTTGTTGCTTCCAGGTCTTGGCTATTGTAAATACTGCTGCAGTGCACGATTTTCCATCCAGTGTCTTTGATTCTGGCTTTCACAGGTGACAGGCCCAAGAGTGGGCCTTCCGGATCATATGGTGACTCAATTTTTACCTTTAAACGCACTGCCATTCTGTTCCTATTATTGGCTGTTACCAGTTTACATCCCACTTAGACCGAGAGGTTGCGCTATTCTCCACAACTTTTCAACATCTATTGTTTGTTGACTTTTTGCTGATGGTCATTCTGACTGGTGTGAGGTGATACCTTTGTGTAGATTAGATTTGCCTGCGTCTAGTAATTCCTAATGTTTTGCATTTATCAATGTCCTTTTCATGTTTTTTTAAGATTGAGCTAAACTCACAACTTCAAATTGGCTTCTTGAAAAATTTGCCCCGTTTGAATTTTTATGGCCATTCCCTACCCCAGGATATTTTTAGAGGGCATTAGTCATTTACAGCCCTGCAGTCCTTGTGAATATTATTGACCATTAGCAGTAGATTTAAAGCTGTTGTTTGAGGAAACGGCCTTAGGGTGGTAGCATTTCTACGTTGCCAACTCTGCTTGCTAGGGAAACAGAACCTTGCTGCAAGTTGTGCTTTGAGGTTGCAGATTAGAGTGGAATGTGCCAGGACAAACCCCCATAAGTTTTAGCCTCCTTAATTCTTGTTTGTGTCTTTAAGTTGTAGTTTTTATCAAGCAAATTTGATTGAAAAATGTCTTTTGTTCTAGATGTACAGAACCTTGTTCATTTACACATATACATACATCTATTGATCTTTGGGTCCTTTTCCATGTCGGTTATTACAGAGTGTTGAGTAGACCACACTTGCTATTCCATAGGTCGTTGGGGATTATATATTTTATATGTATTAGTATATGTGTGTTAACCCCAGTATCCTAATTTATCCATGCCTCACACCTTTTCTTTGGCTTAACCATAAGTTTGTCTTCTCAATCTGAGATTGTCTTTCTCTATGGAAATATGTTCATTTTTATGAATTTTCAGATAACATAAGTGATATCATAGGACATTTGTCTTTTGCATTCTGACTTACTTCACGTTGTGTGATTATCTCTAGGCTCATCTGTGGTGCTGCATATGCCATTCTTTTATTTTTTTCGTGACTGATATTCCATTCTGTCCATATACCACTTCTTCTTTGTTCATTCATCTGGTTATGGACCTTATTTTTGCTTCCATGTCTTGGCTATTTCAATATTGCTGCAGTGCACATTTGCCTGCCTCTGTCTTTCCTATTCTGGTGGTCTTAGGTTATAGGCCCAAAAGGTGCCCTGCCGCATCATACGGTAGCTCAATTTTTACCTTTTAAAGCAGCTCCATTCAGTTTTCATTAGTGCTGTTACCAATTACATCCCACCAGCAGCTAGAAGGTACAGAGTTCTCTAAAACCACTTCAGCATTTATAGTTTGTAGACTTTTTGCTGATGGTCATTTCACTGGTGTGAGCTGAAATCTTTTTGGAGGTTGCATTTGCATGTGGCTAATAATTCCTTATACTGAGCTTTAGGCATGCCCTTTTTTTTTCTTCTCCTTTTTTTTAAAGATTGAGGACAACTTCCCTCTTCATATTGCCTTCTTCAAAAATTTGTCATGTGTTGAATTTCCTTGCCTATTCCCTACCTCAGGGCATTTTTTGTGGGCAGCTGTCATTTACAGCCCTGCAGTCCTTGTGACTATTAAGCAACCATTAGCACTGGGTTTAAAGCTGCTGTTGTGGGAAACAGCTACAAGGCGGCAGCATTATTACGTTCTCACCTCTTGTTACTAGGGTAACAGAGTCTTCCTGGAGGTAGTGTTCCGAGGTTGTAAATTAGAGGGGAATGTGCTGGGACAAGCCCCCAGAAGTTTATGTCTCCTTAGTAATGTTTGTATTTTTAAATTTAATTTATATTTCTTATCGGAGTAATTTTGATTAGAGTGTTGTGATTGTCTGGCTGTACAGAATGTGCTCAATGATTCATACATATGTCTGTTCATCTTCGGATCCTGTTACGATGTATGTTATTCAGAATGTTGAGTAGACCTCCCTCGGTATTTGGTAGGTGTTTTCTCATTATATATTTTATATGTATTGGTGATTATATAATTCATAGAGTTTATGTATTATATGTTTATATACATTTAACATACATTAGTATATGTATGTTAGCCCCATAATCCTAATTTATCCATCCTCCCACCTTTCATTTTGGTTAACCATTAGTTTGTTGTATAAGTGTGTGTTGTCTTTTTTTGTGGAAATATGTTGATTGGTAGCAGTCTTAGCATAACATGTATCAATGATATCATAGGATATTTGTCATTCCCTTTTGACTTACTTAACCTAATATGATTATTTCTAGGCTCATCTGGATTCCTCAAAATGGCATAGTTCATTTTTTTACAGAGGTTACCATTCCATTCTGTCCGTATACCACTTTTTCTTTCTCCATTCATTTGTTTTTGGACCCTTTTTTTGCTTCCATATCTTGGCTATTTCAATATTGCTGCAGTGCACATTTGCCTGCCTCTGTCTTTCTGATTCTGCTGGTCTTAGGTTATAGGCCCAAAAGGTACCCTGCCGCATCCTATGGTAGCTCAATTTTTACCTTTTAAAGTAGCTCCATTCAGTTTTCGTTAGTGCTGTTACCAATTACATCCCACCAGCAGCTAGATGGTACACAGTTCTCCAATCCCCTTCAGCATGTATAGTCTGTAGACTTTCTGCTGATGGTCATTTGACTGGTGTGAGCTGAAACGTTTTTGGAGGTTGGGTTTGCATTTGGCTAATAATTCCTTATACTGAGCTTTAGGCATGTCCATTTTTTTCTTTTCCTTGTTTTTAAAGAGTGAGTACAACTTCCCTCTTCATATTGCCTTCTTCAAAAATTTGTCATGTGTTGAATTTTCTTGCCTATTCCCTCCACCAGGGCATTTTTTGAGGGCAGGTGTCATTTTCAGCCCTGCAATCCTTGTGACTATTAAGCAACCATTAGCACTGGGTTTAAAGCTCCTGTTTTGGGAGACAGCCACAAGGCGCAGCATTATTACCTTCTCAACTCTTGTTTTTTGGGCCACAAAGTCTTCCTGGACGTAGTATTCCGAGGTTGTAAATTAGATGGGAATGTGCTGGGACAAGCCCCCAAAAGTTTATGTCTCCTTACTTTTGTTTGTTTTTTAAATTTAATTTCTATTTCTTATTGGAGTAAATTTGATTAGAGTGTTGTGATTGTCTGGCTGTCCAGAATCTGCTCAATAATTCCTACATATGTCTGTTCATCTTCGGATCCTGTTACCATGTATGTTTTACAGAATGTTGAGTAGACCTCCCTTGGTATTTGGTAGGTGTTTTGTCTTTATATATTTTATATGTATTGGTGATTCTATAATTCATATAGTTTATATGCTTTATGTTTATATACATTTAACGTACATCAGTATATGTATGTTAGCCCCATAGTCCTAATTTATCCATCCTCCCACCTTTCATTTTGGCGAACCATTCGTTTGTTTTATAAGTCTGTGAGTGTCTTTTTCTGTGGAAATATGTTCATTGGTAGCAATCTTAGGATAACATGTATAAATGATATCATAGGATATTTTGCATTCCCTTTTGACTTAACCTAATATGATTATTTCTAGGCTCATCTGTAGTCCTGAAAACGGCACTGTTCATTTTTTTCTGAGGCTAGTATTCCATTCGGTACGTATACCACTTCTTCTTTGTCCATTTATGTGTTGATGGACATTTTGTTTGCTTCCATGTTTTGGCTATTGTAAATAGTGCTGCAGTACACGATTCTCCATCCTGTGTCGTTTTGATTCTGGCTTTTACAGGTGACAGGACCAATAGTGGGCCTTCCGGATCATATGGTGACTCAATTTTTACCTTTAAACGCACTGCCATTCTGTTCCTATTATTGGCTGTTACCAGTTTACATCCCACTTAGACCGAGAGGTTGCGCTATTCTCCACAACTTTTCAACATCTATTGTTTGTTGACTTTTTGCTGATGGTCATTCTGATTGGTGTGAGGTGATACCTTTGTGTAGATTGGATTTGCCAGCGTCTAGTAATTCCTGATGTTTTGTGTTTATCAATGTCCTTTTCATTTTTTTTAAGATTGAGCTAAACTCACAACTTCAAATTGGCTTCTTGAAAAATTTGCCCCGTTTGGATTTTTATGGCCATTCCCTACCCCAGCATATTTTTTGAGGGCATGAGTCATTTACAGCCCTGCAGTCCTTGTGAATATTATTGACCAGTAGCAGTAGATTTAAAGCTGTTGTTTGAGGAAATGGCCTTAGGGTGGCAGCATTTCTACGTTGCCAACTCTGCTTGCTAGGGAAACAGAACCTTGCTGCAAGTTGTGCTTTGAGGTTGCAGGCTAGAGTGGAATGTGCCAGGACAAACCCCCGTAAGTTTTAGCCTCCTTAGTTCGGAAAGACATAATCGGAAAGACAGAGGCAGGCAAATGTGCAGTGCAGCAATACTGAAATAGCCAAGATATTGAAGCAAAAAAAGGGTCCAAAAACAAATGAATGGACAAAGAAAAAGTGGTATACGGACAGAATGGAATAGTAACCTCTGTAAAAAAATGAACTATGCCATTTTGAGGAATCCAGATGAGCCTAGAAATAATCATATAAGTTTAAGTAAGTCAAAAGGGAATGACAAATATCCTATGATATCATTGATACATGTTATCCTAAGACTGCTACCAATGAACATATTTCCACAAAAAAAGACAACACACACTTATACAACAAACTAATGGTTAACCAAAATGAAAGGTGGGAGGATGGATAAATTAGGATTATGGGACTAACATACATATACTAATGTATGTTAAATGTATATAAACATATAATATATAAACTCTATGAATTATATAATCACGAATACATATAAAATATATAATGAGAAAACACCTACCAAATACCGAGGGAGGTTTACTCAACATTCTGAATAACATACATCGTAACAGGATCCGAAGATGAACAGACATATGTATGAATCATTGAGCACATTCTGTACAGCCAGACAATCACAACACTCTAATCAAAATTACTCCAATAAGAAATATAAATTAAATTTAAAAATACAAACATTACTAAGGAGACATAAACTTCTGGGGGCTTGTTCCAGCACATTCCCCTCTAATTTACAACCTCGGAACACTACCTCCAGGAAGATTCTGTTACCCTAGTAACAAGAGGTGAGAACGTAATAATGCTGCCGCCTTGTAGCTGTTTCCCACAACAGCAGCTTTAAACCCAGTGCTAATGGTTGCTTAATAGTCACAAGGACTGCAGGGCTGTAAATGACCCCTGCCCACAAAAAATGCCCTGAGGTAGGGAATAGGCAAGGAAATTCAACACATGACAAATTTTTGAAGAAGGCAATATGAAGAGGGAAGTTGTACTCAATCTTTAAAAAAAAAGGAGAAGAAAAAAAAAGGGCATGCCTAAAGCTCAGTATAAGGAATTATTAGCCACATGCAAATCCAACCTGCAAAAAGATTTCAGCTTACACCAGTGAAATGACCATCAGCAAAAAGTCTACAAACTATAAATGCTGAAGTGGTTTTAGAGAACTCTGTACCTTCTAGCTGCTGGTGGGATGTAATTGGTAACAGCACTAATGAAAACTGAATGGAGCTGCTTTAAAAGGTAAAAATTGAGCTACTGTATGATGCGGCAGGGCACCTTTTGGGCCTATAACCTAAGACCACCAGAATAGGAAAGACAGAGGCAGGCAAATGTGCACTGCAGCAATATTGAAATAGCCAAGACATGGAAGCAAAAATAAGGTCCATAAACAGATGAATGGACAAAGAAGAAGTGGTATATGGACAGAATGGAATATCAGTCCCGAAAAAAATAAAAGAATGGCATATGCAGCACCACAGATGAGCCTAGAGATAATCACACAACGTGAAGTAAGTCAGAATGAAAAAGACAAATGTCCTATGATATCAGTTATGTTATCTGAAAATTCATAAAAATGAACATATTTCCATAGAGAAAGACAATCTCAGATTGAGAAGACAAACTTATGATTAAGCCAAAGAAAAGGTGTGAGGAATGGATAAATTAGGATACTGGGGTTAACACACATATACTAATACATATAAAATATATAATCCCCAAAGACCTATGGAATAGCAACTGTGGTCAACTCAGCACTCTGTAATCACCGACATGGAAAAGGACCCAAAGATCAATAGATGTATGTATATGTGTAAATGAACAAGGTTCTGTACACCTAGAACAAAAGACATTTTTCAATCAAATTTGCTTGATAAAAACTGCAACTTGAGGACACAAACAAGAATTAAGGAGGCTAAAACTTATGCGGCTTTGTCCTGGCACATTCCACTCTAATCTGCAACCTCAAAGCACAACTTGCAGCAAGGTTCTGTTTCCCTAGCAAGCAGAGTTGGCAACGTAGAAATGCTGCCACCCTAAGGCGGTTTCCTCAAACAACAGCTTTAAATCTACTGCTAATGGTCAATAATATTCACAAGGACCGCAGGGCTGTAAATGACTCATGCCCTCAAAAAATATCCTGGGGTAGGGAATGGCCATAAAATCCAAACGGGGCAAATTTTTCAAGAAGCCAATTTGAAGTTGTGTGTTTAGCTCAATCTTAAAAAAACATGAAAAGGACATTGATAAACGCAAAACATCAGGAATTACTAGACGCAGGCAAATCCAATCTACACAAAGGTATCACCTAACACCAGTCACAATGACCATCAGCAAAAAGTCAACAAACAATAGATGTTGAAAAGTTGTGGAGAATAGCGCAACCTCTCGGTCTAAGTGGGATGTAAACTGGTAACAGCCAATAATAGGAACAGAATGGCAGTGCGTTTAAAGGTAAAAATTGAGTCACCATATGATCCGGAAGGCCCACTATTGGGCCTGTCACCTGTGAACGCCAGAATCAGAAAGACACTGGATGGAAAATCGTGTATTGCAGCAGTATTTACAATAGCCAAGACATGGAAGCAACAAAAATGTCCATCATCAGATGAATGGATGAAAAATTGGTCCATGTACACAATGCAATATTAGACACAGAAAATAATGAAACAAGGCCATTTGCAGCACCATAGATGAGTCTACAGATAATCACACAACTTGAAATAAGTCAGAAAGCGAGAGACACATATCCTATGTTATCACGTATAGGTGTTATCTAAAAATTGATAGGAATGAACCTATTTCCACAGAGAAGGACACTCACGTGTTCAGAGAACAAGCTTGTGGTTAACCAAATGGAAAGGTGTGAGGAATGTATAACGGAGGATATTGGATTCAATAGACATATGCTAATACTTATAAAATATATAATCATCAAAGACATACCTAATACCGAGAGAGGTCTACACAACATTCTGTAATAACCTATATGGAACAGGATCCAAACATGAAAAGATATATGTATCAATGAAAGAGATTCTGTACACCTAGAATAAACACAACATTGCAATCAAATTTGCTCTGAGAAAAATGAAAATTAAACTAAGAATACCAACAACAAATAAGTAGACATAGTTTTTGGGGGTTTGTCCTGGCACATTCCACTCTACTTTACAACCTACAAACAGGACTTCCAGGAAGGCTATGTTGCTCTAGTAACCAGAGTTGGGAATATAGAAATGCTGCCTCCTTGTGGCCGTTTCCTGCAACAGCAGCTTTAAATCCAGAGCTAATGGTCATGTAATATTCACAATTACTACTGGGCTGTAAATGACACCTGCCCTCAAAAAATGTCCTGGTGCAGGTAATGGCCACAGGAATTCAGAACATGGCACATTTTTCAAGGAAACAATTTGAAGAGGTAAGTTTCTGTGTTTCACATAAAAGAAAAAAAAAAGAAAACGGACGTAGATAAAAGCTCAACATTGGGAATTATTAGACGCATACAAATCGAAACTACAAAAAGGTATCACCACCCAACACTCAAAATGCCATCATTAAAAAGTCTACAAACAATAAATGCTGAAGGGGTTTTAGAGATCTGTATACCCTCTAGTTGCTGGTGGATATAAACTGGTAACAGCCAGTAGTGAGAAGAGAATGGAGGTGCGTTGAAAGGTAAAAATTGAACTACCATATGATGTAGTAGGCCCACTGCTGGGCCGAACCCCTGAGAAGACCAGAATCCAAAAGACACAGGCTGGCAACCTTGCACTGCATCAATATTTAGCATAGCCAAGACTTAGAAGTAACCAAAATGCCCATTAACAGGTGAATGTAAAAAGAAGAAGTGGTCCATGGACACAGTGGAATATTCGCCATGGAAAAGGATGAAACACTGCTGTTTGCAACACCTTAGATGAGCCTAGAGATAATCACAGAACATGAGGTAAGTCGGAAAGCAGATGACAAATATCCTGTGATATCACTTCTAGGTGTTACCTAACAACTGACACATATGAACATATTTCCACAGAGAAAGACTCTCACAGACTTAGAAAACAAACCACGGTTATCTAAAAGGAAAGGTGGGAGGAATGGATACATTAAGATTAGGGTTACCATACGTATACAAATACATATTAAACACATGTGTCAAAAAGACCAACCATATAACAAGGGAGGTCTACGGAACATTCTGTAATAATTTACACGGGGGCTTGCCTGGTGGCACTGTGGTTAAGAATCTGCCTGCCAATGCGGGGGACACAGGTTCGATCCCTGGTTCGGGAACATCCCACATGCTGCAGAAGTGGGAAATGCAAATCAGCACTACTAAGAATTCTCACTTCCCATCGGTCAAAAGGGCCATCCTAAAAAACTGTAAAAACCAGAAATGCAGTACAGGCCAGGGAGAAAAGGGAACCTTGTTACGCTGATGGGCGGGATGTAAATTGCCAACGGCTACTCTGGAGAAGTGTATGGTGTTTCCCAAAACATCTAAAAAACACAGCTAGAGAGCATAGGACACTACCACTCACGGGCATATAAATTGGGAAAACTACAAATCAACAAGACACAGGCACCCCAAAGTGTAGGGCTGCTCTGTTTACAAGAATCTCCATTTTGGTACACCTTAAATATCCCAGGAAAGAGAAAAATGGATAAAGAAGTTGTGGTACTTATGCACAATGGAATATCACTCAGCCATGAAATCAATGTCATAAGGCTAGTAGCAGCAGGATGAGTGGATTTAGGTACGATGATTCTAAGTGAAATGAGTCACACAGAAAAAGACACTTATCATAAGATATCACTTATAGACGGAATGTAAAAATCGCTACACATGAACTGAATTAAAAAACAGAACAGAGTCACACACGTAGAAAACACACTATGGCTGCTTAACGGGAAAGGTGAGGTGAGGTGATGCATAAAACAAGGGTTTGAAATTAGCTCAGATACCGTTCCATAAACCAAATATGTAACAGACAAGACCTACTCCTTGCTCAGTGAACTAGACTCAACACCCCCTATTTACGGCACAAGAATATATCTGACAAGTAAGAATCTTAAAACCTATGTATTGATATCTCCCTGTAAGTGAATCAAGTGGGCGTAAAGCAGCATAAACACAGTAGTGGAAATCAGCTAAACTCCTTCATAAAAATAAATTACAAAAAAAAAAAACAAAGATAGTGAAAGAGAGAGAAATTCTTACAAAATTCGTTCAGGGGCTGTGATGCAACCTGGACTGACAATATCTAGACCCACAGCTGGATGTGACATAAGGGTGGACACTCTAGGGGCTGAGAGGATTGGTGAGGTTGGGGGAGCAAATGCAGACCCTTTAAAATAGTACTACGTGGTACCCATTCCATGGGTCCCAAATCTCCAGGTTCAAGGGAATCTTCCTACAGCGAAAACATGCATGGGAAACCCAGAGGATGGTACATCGTGTGATCGGGAAAGGTTTCTAAAACGCACCTCATTTCTCATCTCCTGGTGCTCGGGTTCGCCATTCCAGCCGCTTTAGTAACAATCTCACCACTTGGAGAATCAGCACCTTTAACCTCCTCTTTCGTACAGGTTGCAATTTGTCCTGAGGATGAACGGGAAGAGGGGGAAACAATGAGAGACTAGCTCTAGGTGTTGGGACAAGCACAGGTCAGTCTAATTTCCCATCAGGAAGAAGAATTAACCACAGGCTCAGCCTGCCCCCCCGGAACCAGAATAGGGCCTGAAGCAATCCTGCGCTTTTGCGGCCAGCTCCCAAACAAGAGAGTTGACAAATGGAGCTCAGGGGCACTGCAATTCACTAACCTGCAGAGTTATATATGATAACTCTCGTCCACAAATATATTGAGGGAAGGCAACGAAGAGGATTGGAAAGCAAGGCAGAATTGCAGGAAACAGATTTCAGGAGGTAGATTTGACTCGCCTTTAAAGCACATGAAAAGCGGCCAAACGTCGACAATGATGCACTTGGCCAAAAAGGGCGTATGCGTTTTTTCCTGAATATATTCAGGAAAAAACGCATACGCCCTTTTTGGCCAACCAAGCAAGCCGGAAATGCAAATCAGCACTACAAAGAAGTCTCACCTCCCAGCGGTCAAAAGGGCCATCCTAAAAAAGTGTAAAAACCAGAAATGCAGGACAGGCCAGGGAGAAGTGGGAGCCTTGTTACGCTGATGGGCGGGATGGAAATTGCCAACGGCCACTTTGGAGAAGTGTATGGTGTTTCCCAAAATATCTAAAAAACACAGCTAGAGAGCATAGGGCACTTCCACTCATGGGCGTATAAATTGGGAAAACTACAAATCAACAAGACACAGGCACCCCAAAGTTAAGGGCTGCTCTGTTTACAAGAGCCTCGACTGGCATACAATGTAAATGACCTTGGAAGGAAAAAATGGATTAAGAAGATTTGGTACTTAGGTAAAATGGAATATTACTCAGCCATGACATGAATGAAAGAAGGCCAGTTGCAGCAACTCGGGTGGACTTAAGTATGATCATTCTCAGTGACATAAGTCAGACAGTAAAAGAGACTTATCATAAGATATCACTTATAGGTGAAATCTAAAAATGGCTACACATGAACTAAATGACAAAACAGAAACAGCGTCACACATTTAGAAAACACACTTATGGCTGCTAAAGGGGAAAGCTGGGGTGGTGTGAGGCATAAACCAGGAGGTTGAAATTAGCATAGATACCGTTCCATAGACCAAATAGGTAATTGACAAGACCTACTCTATAGCTCAAAGCACTTTAGTCAGCACACTCTCATCACCGGAGGAGAATATAGAAGACTGGTAAGAATCTGAAAAGGAACTGATTGATGTCTCTCTGTAAGTGAATCAAGTGGATGTACAGGAGGAAGAAACACAGCATTGAAAATCAGCCAAACCCCATTATAAAAATAAATTAGAAAATAAAAAAGAGATACAAAGACAGTGAGAGGGATAGAAATTCTTACAAAATTCATTCAGGGGCTGTGATGCAACCTGGATTGACCACATCTAGACCCACAGAAGAAACCTCCAGAACAAAGGTTCAAGGATAGTGTCTCCAGCGTGTTAGAAAGCTTGCAAGAAAGGCAGTCCGGCTGGAGCACAGTGAGCAAAGGAGAGAACAGTGAATGGAGAAGTGACTTCTTCACTTGTTTCCTTCTAGAGTTTAACAATAAGTTATTTGATCAGACTTTTCTTTTTAAAAAATCACTTCCTTCAATAACAATAGCCAAATAAATATAGGAATTGTTTTGATATTTCTTATTCTTCATAATAATGCTAATGGTGAATTGCATTTATATTATAAAGTATATTATTCCATGATAAATGGACCTCATTGAGAGTTATAAAAGGTCTATGGACAGGACCCAATTTATATATTCTGCCTTAAGTGAGAGAGTCACTTCAGTTTTAAGGACACACACAGACTGAAAGTGAAGGGATGGAAAAAGGCATTCCATGCAAACGGAAACCAAAAGAAAGCTGAGGTAATATATAATACAAGATAGACTTTAAGACAAAGATTGTAATAAGAGACAAAGAAGGTCATTATATAATTATAAAGCAGTCAATCCAACAAGAGAATGTAACATTTGTAAATATTTATGCACCCCAAAAAGGAGCACCTAAATATATAATATTAATGACACAAAAGGGAAAAAAAGACAGCAATAACAGTAATAGTAAGGGACTTAAACACCCCACTTTCGTCAATGGATAGATATAGAATATCAAACAGAAAATCAACAAGGAAACATTAGACTTAAATAATATGTTAGACCAGATGGACTTAACATACGTTTACACAACATTCCATTCAAAAGCAATAGAATACACATACTTCTCATTTACACATGGAACATTCTCCAGTATAGATCATGTATTCGACCACAAAACACATCTTAGGTTTAAGACGATTGAAATCATATCAAGTATCTTTTCCAACAACAGTGGTGTGAAACTAGAAATCAATTACAAGAAGAAAACTGGAAAATTCACAAATATGTGGAGATTAAATAGCATGCTACTGAACAACCAGTGGGTTGAAAAGAAATTAAAAAAAATATCTTGAGACAAATGAAAATGGAAATACAATATACCAAAACTTATTGGATATAGTAGTAGCAGTTTTAAGAGGGAAATTCATAAGGATAAACCCCTACATGAAGAAAAAAGAAAATATCAAACAACCTACCTTTGTATCTCAAGGAACTAGAAAAAGGAGAAACTAAGACAAAAGTTAGTAGAAGGAAGAAAGTAACGAAGGTCAGAGTAGAAATAAATGAAATCGAGACTAAAAAGACAACAGAAAAGATCAGTGAAACTGAGAGCTGGTTCTTTGATAAGATAAACAAAATAGATCATTAGCCAGATTCATTAAGAAAAGAAGAGAGAGGACTCAAATAAATAAAATCAGAAATGAAAGAGGAGACGTTACAATTGATACCTCAGAAATACAAAGGATCATAAGAGACTACTATGAAAATTATATGCTAACAAATTGGACTATCTACAAGAAATGGATAAATTCCTAGAAACATAGAACGTACCAAGACTGAATCATGAATTAACAGAAAATCTGAACAGACCAATTATTAGTAAGGAGATTGAATCAATAATCAAACCTGGGCTTCCCTGGTGGCGCAGTGGTTGAGAATCTGCCTGCCAATGCAGGGGACACGGGTTCGAGCCCTGGTCTGGGAAGATCCCACATGCCGCGGAGCAACTAAGCCCGTGAGCCACAACTACTGAGCCTGTGCGTCTGGAGCCTGTGCCCCGCAACAAGAGAGGCCGCGACAGTGAAAGGCCCGCGCACCGCGATGAAGAGTGGCCCCTGCTTGCCACAACTGGAGAAAGCCCTCGCACAGAAACGAAGACCCAACACAGCCAAAATTTAAAAATAAATAAATTAAAACAAAGAAAAACAAAAACCAAAAAACATGTAGGGAAAAAACCAAGTCAGCCACAACATTAAAAAAAAATAATAATCAAACCTACCAACAAACAGAAGTCCTCACCCAGGTGGCTTCACTGGTGAATTCTACCAAACATTTAAAGAAAAATTAATACCAATCTTTCTCAAACTCTTCCAAAAAAGAGAACAGGAGGCAACACTTCCAAACTCATTCTATGATACCACCATTACCCTGATACCAAAACCAGACAAGGACACTACAAGGAAAGAAATTTACAGGCCAATATCC
Source organism: Eubalaena glacialis (assembly GCF_028564815.1). Classification (NCBI taxonomy): domain Eukaryota; kingdom Metazoa; phylum Chordata; class Mammalia; order Artiodactyla; family Balaenidae; genus Eubalaena; species Eubalaena glacialis. The sequence goes on along the minus strand of NC_083717.1, from coordinate 94,637,231 downwards.
CTGATGAAGATGGATGCAAAAATTCTGAACAAAATATTAGCAAACTAAGTCAACAATACATTAAAAAGACCATACACCATGATCAAGTGGGATTTATTCCAGGGATTCAAGGATGGTTCACTATCTGCAAATCAATGTTATAAACCACATTAACAAAATGAAGGATAAGAATCATATGATCATTTTAATAGACGCAGAAAAATATTTGACAAAATTCAACATTTATTTATGAAAAAACTCTCAAAAAGGTGGGTATAGAGGGAACATGCGTTAATGTAATAAAGGCCATATGTGACAAGCCTGCAGCTAATCTCATATTCAACAGCGAAAAACATAAAGTTTTTTCTCTAAGATCAGGAATAAGACAAGGATGCCCACTCTTGTCACATTTATTCAGTATAGGCTTGGAAGGAAGGAAAGAAGAAGTAAAACTGGTTCTATTTGCAGATGACATGACATTATATATAGAAAACCTTAAAGATTCCACCAAAAAAAGTTAGAACTAATCAATGAATTCAGTAAGTTGCAGGATACCAAATCAATACATAAAAATCAGTTGCATTTTTATACGCTAATAACAAGTTATTATGAAGAGAAATTAAGAAAACAATCCATTGACAATTACATCAAAATGAATAAAATAGCTAGGAATAAACTTAACCAATGAGGTGAAAGATCTGTACACTGAAACCTATAAAACACTGATGAAAGAAATAGAAGACACAAACAAATGGAAAAATATTCTAGGTTCATGGATTGGAAGAATTGATATTAAAATGTCCATACTATCCAAATCAATTTACAGATTCAAGGCAATTCCTATCAAAATACCAATGGCATTTTTCACAGAACTAGAATAAATAATCCTAAAATTTATATAAAACCACAAAAGACCTGGAATAGCCAAAGCAATCTTAAGAAAGAAGAACAAAGCTGGAGGCAACATGCTTCTTGTTTTCAAACCGTATTACAAAGCTACAGTAATTGAAACAGTATGGTACTGGCACAAAAATGGAAACATAGGTCAATGGAACAGAATCAAAAGCCCAAAAGTAAACTCTCCTATGTATGGTCAATTAATTTACAACAAAGGAGACAAGAATATACAATGGAGAATGGATAATCTCTTCAATAAATTGTGTTGGTAAAACTAGACAGCCACATGCAAGAGAATGAAGCCCTATCTTACACCATACACAAAAATTAACACAAAAATTAACCCAAAATAGATTAAAGACTTGAACAGAAGACCTGAAACCTTAAAACTCCTAAAAGAAAACATAGGAGGTAAGCTCCTTGACATCAGTTGTGGCAATGACTTTTTGGATTTGACACTAAACAGAAAGGCAAAAAAGCAAAAATAAACAAGTAGGACTATATCAAACTAAAAGACTTCTGCGCAGCAAAGGAAACCATCAACAAAATGAAAAGGCAACCTATGGAATGGGAGACAATATTTGCAAATTATGTATCCGATAAGGGTTAAATATCTAAAAAGTATTTAAACTCATACAAATCAGCAGAATAAGGAAGCAAGAAACAATCTAGTTTAAAAATGGGCAGAATATCTGAATAGAGATTTTTCCAAAGAAGACATACGGAAAGCCAACAGGCACATGAAAAGATGCTCAACATCACTAATCATCAGGGAAATGCAAATCAAAACCATAATTAGGTATCGCTTCATGCATGTTAGAATGGCTATTATCAAAAAGACAAGAAATAACAAGTGTTGGCAAGGCTGTAGAGAAAAGGGAAACCTTGTACACTGTTGGTGGGAATGTAAATTGGTGCAGCCACTGTGGAAAACAGTATGGAGGCTCCTCAAAAAATAAAAATTAGAACTGCCATATGGTCTAGCAATTCCATTTCTGGGTACTTATCTAACAGAAACAGAATCACTGTCTCCAAAAGATACCTGCATCCCCATATAGATTGCAGCATTATTTCCAATAGCCAAGACATGGAAACAAACTAAGTGTCCATGGATGAATGAATGGATAAAGAAAATATAGTGTATATACACAATGAGATATTATTCAGCCATAAAAATGAAGGAAATCCTGCCATCTGTGGCAACATGGATGGATATGGAGGGTAAGTGAAATAAGACAGTCAGAGAAAGACAAATACTTATAATGTCACTTATATGTGGAATCTTAAAAACTAAGTTAAAATTTAAAAAAACAAACTCATGGATACAGAGAATAGATTTGTGATTACCAGAAGCAGGTGTGTGTGTGGGGTAGGGGGGTGTGTGGGAAAATGGGAGAAATGAGTCAAGGTGGTGCAAAGGTACAAACTTCCAGTTGTAAGATAAATAAGTCCTGGGAATGTAATATACAGCATGGTGAGTACAGTTAACAATACAGTGTTGTATATTTAAAAGTTGCTAAGAGAGTAGATCTTAAAAGTTCTCGTCACAAGGAAAAAAATTGTTATTATGTGCTGTAATGGATGTTAACTAAACTCATGGTAATCATTTTGCAATATAAACATGTATCAGATAATTATACTGTATGACTAAAACTAATACAATGTTATATGTCATTTATATCTCAATAAAAAAAAAAAATTCTGCATAGAGCCCAAATGGCCAGGTCTTTATACTGCCACTTTGCTCAGTCAGTAGAAGTGGGCTGCCCTGGGAAGGGCCTAACCTCCACATAGGTGGTTCTCTGCAGCTGAGACAGAAGGAGCTGATAGCTAGAGGCTGTCTGCAGACCACATCTGAAAGGTACACTCAAATATCTACCACAGTAACTTATATAAATGTTTCAGTACGGGGCACTTAGGATTAAGGCTGCTACCAGTAATACAAAAAAAAAAAAAGAAAAAATTAATTTTGAAAAATCCAGTTTTAGAATAAACATGAAATAGATAAACTACCAAGTTCTAAAAGTAAAGTTCAAGGCAATGAAAAACATTCAGAGACCTCATCCTACTACTCCCATTTTAGTATCTCCATTAATGTTGGCTAGTTCCAGAATTAGATGAAGTTTTTCTGGTGATTAGTGTCATCTCTTGGTACAGCACACAAGAATTTTAAAACATTAGGTTTTCTTTATCATTTTAAGAAAATATCACTTGTCAAATTGGTATAAATTATAGGTGCATTGGCAACACATAATAATTAATTAAACCTCTTAAAGTTTGTTAAAATAGTTACAAAGGTAATGGGATATTTTTCTCTAAGCAATTTTAATCCAGTTAGAAGGTTTTGGGTGTGTCAAGGAATCTAAGACAGAAGGTTATACCACCACCTTGTGGTAAAATGACTGTAGAGCAAACAATTAAATTGTTCTGAAAAAATGCAAAAATGAAAATACTCATACCTAATATGGATACCTAATATCTAGGAGAAGAGAGATCTAAATACACAGAGCACTATAAATACTTTAGATTTAAAGGAAAATGTTCTGCTAGCTGTTGTCACTGGATTTCAGTACTTTGTTCATTTTTAAACTTCAGCAGTGTAAAGCTGGTGAGGCAAAATATTACATGCTTTTAAAAAAGTTGGGATCAGTTATGTTATAAGAGATTTTACTAACTCAATATTGCCATATCATATTTGAATTGTTAATAGTTTATATGCATCCCTAAAATACAAATTAGAATTTTCAGTACTTTTAAACTGATAAAGCATTTTATATCTGTTTTTACTACATTGTGTAGTATGAATTTCACTGGGATATTTCTGTAACAGAGCACAAAATACTTTCTTTACATATCACTTTTTTTTTTACAATAAAATACAAAAGCATTCACCTCTTTATAATACATCACTTGCCCAAATCCTCAAAATCAGGGTGAAAATAGTATTGAAGAGCCTGAATGAAACATTATTGTAATTTTATAATCTTGATTTTAAAATCTTGAGGTAAAGGATGCAGTGCTGGGAATAGGTGATTTTAAGCATCTTTTAAGCAGAGCAGTGAAACTCAAAGACAACTATCAATCAATAGTTTTTAAACTTGTTTAACAGTAAGAATCATAAGGGACATTTGTTCAAAGTACAGTTTACTAGGTCCCAATTCCAGACACTCGGAATTAGAATCTTCAGGTTAGGACTCTGCAAAAATTACTTATGGAAAAATGTACCCCCTGGAGATTACTGTCCTGCTAACTCAGGAAACATAGCTCTAATTCAACTATAAAGCCTAACATAAGACACAGTATTAAAAGACCAGATAAATAAGAATCCCTGTTAATATAAGTGTTGGTCTTCTTATCTGCAAAGAGGGTAGCAGTGATTGTATTTAAGTAATGATAGGACAGCGAGCACTGACTCGCTGTACATAAAACACCTCGCACAGTGCCTGGCACAAAATAAGGCCTTAGATAATGTTAGCTGTGATAACTGCATATCATCATCATTATCAGAGTGATTTCAATTCTTATAATTTATATATCATTTAAGAAAAATTCATTTGCAATAGAAATCTAATTTCTACAGTTATTAAAGCTGTAGAGAAATTAAACTATGAAACAAAAATAAGCCGTTCTCATGAGTTATATTTGTTTTTATAAATCTTGAAATTACACTTTTTGCAAGTTTTTTTTTTAACTTCAAAGAGTTATACCACCACCTTGTGGCAAAATGACCGTAGAGCAAACAACCATTTACCAGCTTGTTCCTTAGTCATCGCGGAGAAAAAAATTATTTATTCAAGTGAGGAAACAAAACGTAATTGTACAAATATTGGTCAATAAATGTAAATGTGTGAATGAATAAGTGAACAAATTAGCAAACTAATCCCTAAACAGAAAAGTAAAACTGAGAAATGCAACTCTCACTTGAAAATTGCATATCTTTCAGAGGCAGGAATCTGCCAACTTACTGTCTTGCCAGGTGTTCAAGTTGCCCTGGGCCTGCGGAGCCAAGTGAAGAGTCGCAGTTCAAGCTTTGAAAAGGCAGCGTTGTCAGGGCATTGGGTATCAGGTCCTGGTTACAGGCAACTCCCACGACATCTCAGACAGCTCACTGTAGGTAGGACAGTGGGCAGGTGTGTCAGCCAAGTGATGCTTGCCATAACACGTTTGCAGATAGATACGTTATACACAGAATGGGCATCCCTGAAATCCTAAGTGTGTTGTTCAAATCCTCTTAGAAAAATATTTTGGATGAATTTTACGTGGAATCCCATCTTCCTACCTCCCCTTCCCATCTTGACCATTTTCAAAATGATGGCATAACTGATTTAGAATGTCAGCACAGCTTTCATGAAAATTTTAGGTTATTTCAATTTTGTTGTTTGAAATGAATGTTCAAAAATCAAACATTTATCTAATCTACCTCAAATGTGAAACGTGTCGATATTTATTTCTCTTCTGACAATTTGTATCAGCTCAAATGTACATTTTACTGCTTATCCACTTTTTGTGACCATAATTTTAAAAAGCCATTTGGTGTAAAATAAGCAATTGATTGTAAGCTCCTCAGCATTTTCCTATTTTTTTCTTTAATGAAACGTCTCTGAACTCACCTTGACATTTCCTACTTAATTCTTACCCACTGGTATCCAATTATCACTCTATTAACATATACACCCAATAATAGCTTCCTTAATTTACTTCACCATGCTAATAATTAGCAGGAGATTACCCATGAATGTAGGGATGAGGAAGGGAACATTTACTAATATATATTTCTGAATTTAGAGACCCATGATAGTCCATAGACTAACATAATCAGAAAAAAGTTTCCCGTTTAAAAAAAAAAGCATCTTAAAAAGTAAAATGCAGGAAGATGAAACTTAATAAGAACATGAAAAAGCAACTACTGTATAGCACAGGGAACTATACTCAATATCTTGTAATAACCTATAATGGAAAAGAATCTGAAAAAGAATATATATATATTATATAATATATATAAAAATTAATCTTAATATATGTATATATAAAAATGAATCACTCTCCTGTATACCTGAAACTAGCACAACATTGTTAATTAACTATACTTCAGTAAAAAATCCAATCAAATCAAAGTATATTACAAACACTAAAAAAAAAGAAAGACAAGGCTTCAACAAAGCTTACTTATTACTCAATAATAATTTAAAACTTTCCAAATATAATGCACCAAGCCATCCACATACAGTGATCAAGTTGTACCTTATAAATGTGGTCTTCAATGAGCATCTCAGATAAGGAGAAGAAAAAAAAATACTATGGGAACAATTCACTGCCTAAGTAGCAAATGTGAGGAGACTTCAGAGATGAGAGAGGTGACTTCTGAGAGTAGTACTACTCCCCTGCTACTAACTCTTCTCTCCTTGCTAATCACTACTCAACACAGTGTGACCCTTCTCACCGCCTAGAAACTTCCTCTTTTTTGACTACCTTGACAGCCTCTTACCTGGTTACTGAAGAAGGGAAGAAAAAGAGCTGTTTCCTCTACCCTTCTAAGTTCTTGACAGAGACCCCTCTAACAAAAGACAGATTGACAAGAGAAAAGCATACAAATTCGTTTATTGTAAGTTTCACGTAACACCGGAAACTTCATTAGAAAAGGAAGACCTGAAGAAGTGGTTAAACCTGAGAGTGTTTCTGTTTGGTTGGAAGAAGAGTAGAAAGTCATGGAAAATATGATAGGACAAAAAGGGGTATGAGTTTAATGCGGTAAATTAGGGGAAATAGCAAAGCCTTTTCAGTCTAATTCCTCTTGACGTCTTGGAGATGAGGATGAACATTTTCTCTGGGTATAGAAAAGGCACCCCTCACATAAGGGTCTTACGATCTCCTGCAGGGGAAGGTCAGAGAGTCCTTTCTACATATGCTCTTTCTCAAATTCCTTCAGCTGAAAATATTCAGTATGCCACGGTGTCATATTTTGGGTTAGTGTGTCCTGAACCCCGATCAACAGATTCACACAATTAGTTTCATAACAAAATGGAATTTAATTGGCAGCTCTAAGTTCCAGAAGTAAGTTGTTCTGTAGACTTCTTCAAAGACACTGAGAATGTAATTTGAAATGAGATCTAAAGGGTGATTATTAGGTGGGCAAAGGGAAAAGCCTAGGCAAATGTTGTGGGGCAACATGGAAACAAGGGTGATTTGAGAAACTGCAAAGTCAGCATGGCTGCAGCAGAGAGAAAGAGCAGAGAGTAATGAGAGAAGAGGCGAGGCAGGGGCCCAGTCACATCAGCCTTTGTAGGATCGATCCTAAGCAATGGAAGCTCTATTTTTAGTAGTTTTTGTTGTTGTTGTTGTTTTAATGAGTCATCAATTTTATACACATCAGTGTATACATGTCAATCCCAATCGCCCAATTCATCACACCACCACCACCACCGCCCCGCAGGTTTTGTTTGTTTTTAAGGAACCTCCATATTGTTCTCCATAGTGGCTGTACCAACTTACATGCCCACCAACAGTGTACAAGGGTTCCCTTTTCTCCACACCCTCTCCAGCATTAATTGTTTTTAGAGCTACCATAAGTTCTAGCAATCCTACTCCCGGGCATATATCCAGAGAAGACCATAATTTGAAAAAGATACACGCACCCGAATGTTCATTGCAGCACTATTTACCATAGCCAGGAAATGGAAGCAACCTAAATGTCCGTCAACAGATGAATGGATAAAAAAGACATGATGTGTGTGTGTGTATACATATATATATGATGGAATATTACTCAGGCATAAAAAAGAATGACAAAAAATAGTAACATTTGCAACATGATGGACCTAGAGATTGTCATACTGAGTGAAGTAAGTCAGAGAAAGACAAATATTATATGATATTGCTTATATGTGGAATCTAAAATCATGGTACAAAACAGAAAGAGAGTCACAGATGTAGAAAACAATCTTATGGTTACCAGGGAGGATGGGAGGGAGGGATAAATTGGGAGATTGGGATTGACATATACACACTATATATATAAAATAGATAGCTAATAAGGACCTACTGTATAGCACAGGAAACTACTCAGTACTATGTAATGACCTATATGGGAAAAGGATCTAAAAAAGAGCAGATATATATATATATATATATATATACACACATGATTCACTTTGTTGTACAGCAGAGACTGACACAACATTGCAAATCAAGTATACTCTAATAAAATTTTTTTTTTAAAAAAGCAATGGAAAAACATTGAATCTTAAAACTGGGGAGGAAATGATGATATTTCCCTTCCAGGTAAAAGTTTTCCTTCAGACAATTCCTTCTTGCCTAGTGACCATGACGTGCAGCCCATCTCCAGTTGTCCTTCCTCCAGAGTTCATTGCTCAGGTGTGGGCATGTGACTAATGGGCAGCAGATCCAAAGGTGGCAGGTAACCAGTGAACTCGGTGGACAGGCTCATTAAGATTAGCTAGACCAAACCGATCCACTTTCCCAGGTATTTGAACTAATACATAAAAGTAATATTCCAGTTATCAGAAGCTGTCATGTGGTTGAGGATCTATCCCAAGAAGCCATGAATTAGTTGGTGATATTCATAAAGTTATTCTAGATTTTGACTTGGAAATAAAATTAGGTAATTTTATAATTTTAAAGTCATCTGTAGGGGGCCTCTTAAATTTACCAGCACACGTGCTACATTTTTATTCAATATCTGAAGTCACAGATTGTTGTCTGATTCTAAAATGGCAAAAATGTTCAATATGAGTTTATTTACTTCTACTTAATGAGGTTTGTATTTTTTTTCTTCCCCCCACACACTGACAAACTTCCTACTCTATTAAATAAAAGTGAATTTCATGAACACAGTGAAGGATTTGTGTGTGTCTGTGCACACGCATCTCAGTGTCACTTTTGAACCGATCTCAATTATTTTGGAAACTCACTCTTTGGTCCTCTGAACACCCCATTTCTAATGTGTGGAGGGAGGGTGTTTCCCACCACCAAGAAGTTTTCTGGACGCCAACTGGGTGTCCTACAGTTCAACTCAATTCTAACACTATATACTTGGAAACAGCATCAGATTCCACAGGTTATGGGCTCAGTCCTACCAGACCACATGGCCCTCCACTGCCACCCACCTCCTTACAAACACACACACAAACACACACACACACACACACACACACACTTCAGACGTGACTCTCAAGTCCAGGTTATCACCTGTGCTTCTGACTGATTGACTGTAGATCAGCAATTCCAGCGACCCTCCTTGGTTTGGGGTTAATTTGCTTGAGTGGCTCACAGAGCTCAGAGAAACATTTACTTAACTGATTGCTGGTTTATTATAAAAGAATATGACTCAGAAGTAGCCAGATAAAAGAGATGCCTAGGGTAAGGTATGAGAAAGGGCATGGAGCTTCCTTGCCCTCTTTGGGTGTGACTCCCCAAATCTCCACGTGTTCACCAACTCGGAAGCTCTTGGAACCCCTCCTTTTGAGTTTTTATGGAGGCTTCCTGAAAGGCATGACTGATTACAACACTGCTGGCTGAACTCAGTCTCCAGCCCTGTCCCCTCCCCTGAGGCTGGAAGTTCAGGGGTGGGGAGGAAAGTGAAAGTTCCAACATTCTAATCAAATCTTTGACTCAGCTAGCAACCAGCCCCCATCCTTAGGTTCTTTCCAAAAGTCACCTCATTCACGAAAAAACACACCTTTGTTGTCCTTATCACTTAGGAAATTCCAAGACTTTTAGGAGATTTGTGGCAGGAGCAGGGTTTGAACACTGAATATATACTTTTTATTGTAAATTGCAACATAACACTCACCAAAATAGCTTTCAACATTATAGACTGTGAACACTATGAGGAAGGACAACTTGATTTAGCCAATTAAGTTTTTGGTGCTGTAGTTTACAGAAAAAAATATAACCCTGAATTGTGGTGCTAATGCCACCTGGTTCAATTTTCTCTATCAGCTGACCTCAACTTCATAATCCCATACCTTATACACAGTTCTGTTAACTCCAAGATTTTACTTTTGTAACAGGCCCTCACAAACAGTAAAGTATTAAGGACATCACTGAAAAGAAAAATTCCGTTGAGATAATTTTTAAGTGCATGACACCTCTGCCTCCTAGTCATCCTAGTTCCTTCACATAAATTGTGTTCAAGTGAGAAAATGTAATTTTATTTATTATTTTTAAAAATATTTATTTATTTATTGGGCTGTGGCAGGTCTTAGTTGTGGCATGAGGGATCTTTTAGTTGCGGCATGTGAACTCTTAGTTTTGGCATGTGGTATCTAATTCCCTGACTAGGGATCAAACCTGGGCCCCCTGCATTGAGAGCACAGAGTCTTAGCCACTGGACCACCAGGGAAGTCCCAAGAGAATGTAATTTTAATAATAAATCACAAAATTGGATGTGTGTTAGCAAGCTGGGGAAAAAACAAATTCCCGAAGTAGCAACCAGGAGGATTCCCTCCAAGCAGGACAGAGGAAGACTTTGCTTGGGAATTTGAGCAGCCCCAGAGGAAAGCTCTAAATACGCCAACATCAGGATTTCCACAAGGAAATGTCCCCGCCAGATCACTCTACATAAAGACCACAGTTTAAGAAATTCATCTGCTCTCAGAGTTTCCGTTTGGGTTTCTAATGTACCACTCTTAACTATGAGCAAACAGGCAAGCAACAAAACAGGTAGAAAAAAAAGAAAAAGAAAATATGAATTAAGTGGAGAGAAGAAAAACATTATTAAAATAGCGTAAGTATCCTCAGAGCCATAAGATATTGCATTCATAAATTAAATGGATGCTTTGAAAAAGTAACATTCAAAGAACTAGTAGAGATATTTTGAAAATTGAAACTATTAGAGCAGAAAAGAAAAATTCACAAGATTTAGAATATGAAGTCAACAATTCTCGCATAAACTAGGGTAAAGAAGCAAATAAATAGGAAACAGTGAGGGGGAAAAAGAAAGGAAACAGTCCAAGAGATCTGATAGAAATTTCCAAAAAGAGAAAAAAGTCCATAGAAAGGATAAAGTCATGAATAAAATAATTTTCAAAAGATTAGCAGATCTGGAGAATATAAGTTTGCACTCAAAAGGGATTTACACACAGAGTGCCTAACATAATGGAAGGAAACAGAGCCCATCAAAGTATCTACCTGCGAAATAGAGGAATATTGACAAGGTGAGAGAGAAAGAGAGAGAGAGACAACCAGGTTTCAAAGAAAAGAATTTGAATGATTTCAGTCACATTTGGGCCTAGAAGACAGTGGAGAAATACCTTCAAAATTTTGTGAGACGCCACTTTCCAATCTAGTGTTCTATACCTTGCCAAACTATTAAGTAGAAAGATGACAGAATAAGGGAATATTCACATATGTAAATTCTCAAAAAATGTTTCCCATGCATCTCTTTATTAGGAATATGCTGGAAGATATACTCCACCCAAACAGGAAGTAAACAAACAAACAAACACTCCCTTCTTCCCCAACAGGAGATGGAACCCAGGAAATAGGAGATCCTACAAAAGAGACAGGTGAAGGGAATTAAAGTGATAGTGAAATGTGTCCAGGACCAAAGGTGGGCACAGAGAGGAACGAGTCCAGGTTGTAGCAGCTTAGAAGTTTCCAGGAAAGTTATTTTTTAGTAAGAAGAGAAAATTCGGAGAAGACCTAATGTGTTTGGATATAATAAGAAGTTTATTATACAACAGAAGGAGGCTTTGGAGTTGAATTAGTGAAGAGTACATATAAACTTGATAGAATATGAAAGAGAGAAAATATTAGCTCAAAGTTAAACAAAATGTACAAGAAAAAGTGATCATAGTATACTGGATTCAGTCCTAAAAAACAAAACCAAAATTTCACTCTTACCAAGTTGAAGGGGTGTGTGTGTGTGTGTGTGTGTGTGTGTGTGTGTGTGTGTGTGTGTAGTGGGGGTTGAGAAGGGATTGTAAAAAGATATAAATCCTCATCTTCCAAAAATGGGAAGTCAAAAGGTAATTTCAATGAGAAAATACAGGAAGTAGAAACATGTATAAACATGTTACATGGAGATACAGAGGTAAACACCAAAAGATCAAGTTGAAAAATTCAAAGTGGTTGCCACTTGGAAGCAGGAAGTGGGATGGTAGAAGCTTAATAGAGTCATTAGAAACTTCAAGTTTTGGGCCAGCATTTCCATAAATAACAACCTCAAATAAAGGGAGGAAAGGAAAAGGAAGTGAAAAAATAATAAAATCTGGAAGAATATAACGAAAAACGATTCTATGCCTTTCTCTATGGCTTGAATATGTAGCAACGAAGGTATATCATATTTATAATAAAAGACTTATTTTAAAAATTAAGTATATACATAAATAAACAAGTAATGCACAAACACACTGGCCTAGACAGCCTATGGTATAGTGAACATATCATTATTAGCAGCAGCTTTTGGAAACAAAACCTATTGTTCCTTTAGTTTTATCATTATGAGATTAACATTTTAAAAGGCAAAGAAGCATAAAGACATAGAAATTTTCTCCCACTGCTGTAAATACTATTCTTCTCTCATTGCCTTTCATGTGACAGTAACATGTTCTCCAATGATCACAGTGATTTGTGTACTTGAATAGTACTTTTACTTAATTGCCTGATTCTGCTCATGATACTTCTTTTAAAAATTACACTAGTTTTCTGATATGGGGGGAATTTTCACATTCTCTAAATTTCACTTTTTTAGGTGTATTGAGTATCAGAAAGTTATAGTCTTCCTATCTTAATACAGACATAGACTTTGGAACATGACGAGACAGGTTTAAATACTAGCTCTGCCATTCAATAGCTGTGTAACTCTGCTCAGATTATATTGTATTTCTGAGTTTCAATTTCCGTATTTTAAAAATGGCAATTATAATGCCTACATTGTAGGTGTGTTATAAAGATTATAAATAATTTGTGTAACACAGTAGGTGCTCAATAAATGATTACTTTTGCTATTAATTTAGGTTAGCTAGGAAAGGGAAAAAGTGCATCTTATATCCAAATTTTCTAAAACATGATGTCTCAAATTGATAGAGATCATGCTTTTTTTTGACATAAAATACAATGGAATAGTATTGGGGTGTTCTTCATGAACTGCAAACAGCCTGTTTTCTGTTTCCCACAGGAACTGCTTTTGGGATGCTTTTAGGACAGCCTGAGTGGCATATTGGTGGTACTAATGGTATATTGATTTGGGTTTATATTAAATGCAATTTTCTTTAAACATGGGAACCCCCTCCCCCCCACCCCCTCCAAATACACTCTCTGCATAAAGACAGAAGTCTCTACAAAATATTGAGAGGTAGAAGTAGGGAAGGGTGCATTTGTATGGGATGTTGACATCTTTTATCTATATAACTGTGTATAAGTGAATAGAAAACTAAAACACTTTAAATCTAGATTTTGCTATTAAGGACAAATGATGAAAGCAGAAAGTTGAAGACCCAAAGCTGTCAGAAAAATCTGACTAAGCCTCATTAGTCATTTAAGAAATAAATCATAAATAGATCACAATAGAAAGGCTGTCGACTCTGAGGGACTGCTGAGCATACACTTTGTGCATCTTTGTGCATATTTAAAGTGATGAAAGGGAAAAAGCCTACAACCAAGATTACTCTACCCAGCAAGGATCTCATTCAGATTTGACGGAGAAATTAAAACCTTTACAGACAAGCAAAAGCTGAGAGAGTTCAGCACCACCAAACCAGCTTTACAACAAACGCTAAAGGAACTTCTCTAGGCAAGAAACACAAGAGAAGGAAAACACCTACAATAACAAACCCAAAACATTTAAGAAAATGGGAATAGGAAAATACATATCGATAATTACCTTAAATGAAATGGATTAAATGCTCCAACCAAAAGACATAGACTGGCTGACTGGACACAAAAACAAGACCCGTATATATGCTGTCTACAAGAGACCCACTTCAGACCTAGGGACACATACAGACTGAAAGTGTGTTGATGGAAAAACATATTCCATGCAAATGGAAATCAAAAGAGAGTTGGAGTAGCAATTTTCATATCAGACAAAATAGACTTTAAAACAAAGACTATTACAAGAAACAAAGAAGAACACTACATAATGATGAAGGGATCAATCTACAAAAGAAGATATAACAATTGTAAATATTTATGCACCCAACATAGGAGCACCTCAATACATAAGGCAAATGCTAACAGCCACAAAAGCGGAAATTGACAGTAACACAATCATAGTGGGGGACTTTAACACCCCCTTTCACCAATGGACAATTCATCCAAAAGGAAAATAAATAAGGAAACACAATCTTTAAATGATACATTAAACAAGATGGACTTAATTGATATTTATACGACATTCCATCCAAAAACAACAGAATACACTTTCTTCTCAAGTGCTCATGGAACATCCTCCAGGATAGATTTTATCTTGGGTCACAAATCAAGCCTTGGTAAATTTAAGAAAATTGAAATTGTATCATGTATCTTTTCCGACCACAACACTATCAGACTAGATATGAATTACAGGAAAAAATTTGTAAAAAAAATACAAACACATGGACGCTAAACAATACACTACTTAATAACCAAGAGATCACTGAAGAAATCAAAGAGGAAATAAAAAATTACCTAGAAACAACTGACAATGAAAACACAATGACCCAAAATCTAAGGGATGCAGCAAAAGCAGTTCTAAGAGGGAAGTTTATAGCAATACAATCCTACCTCAAGAAAAAAGAAAAATCTCAAATAAACGACCTAAACTTACACCTAAAGCAATTAAAGAAAGAATAATAAAAAAAACCCAAAGTTAGCAGAAGGAAAGAAATCATAAAGATGAAATCAGAAATAAATGAAAAAAAAATGAAGGAGGGCTTCCCTAGTGGCGCAGTGGTTGAGAATCTGCCTGCCAATGCAGGGGACACAGGTTCAAGCCCTGGTCTGGGAAGATCCCACATGCCGCGGAGCAGCTAGGCCCGTGAGCCACAACTACTGAGCCTGCGCGTCTGGAGCCTGTGCTCCGCAACAAGAGAGGCCACGATAGTGAAGAGGCCCGCGCACCGCGATGAAGAGTGGCCCCCACTTGCCGCATCTAGAGAAAGCCCTCGCACAGAAACGAAGACCCAACACAGCCAAAAATAAATATAAAAATTTTAAAAAAAGTTTAAAAAAAAGAAATTAATAAAACAATGCATAAAGGCTGGATAGGGTGTGGAGAAAAGGAAACCCTCCTGCACTGTTGGTGGGAATGTAAACGGATACAGCCATTATGGAGAACAGTATGGAGGTTCCTTAAAAGCTAAAAATAGAACTATCATATGACCCAGCAATTCCACTACTGGGCATATACCCAGAGAAAACTATAATTCAAAAAGATACATGTACCACAATGTTCACTGTAGCACTATTTACAATAGCCAGGACATAGACGCAACCTAAATGTCCATCGACAGATGAATATATAAAGAAGACGTGGCACATATACACAATGGAGTACTACTCAGCCATAAAAACGAACAAAATTGAGTTATTTGTAGTGAGGTGGCTGGACCTAGAGTCTGTCATACAGAGTGAAGTATGTCAGAAAGAGAAAAACAAATACCGTACGCTAACACATATATATGGCATCTAGAAAAATGGTACTGACGAACCTAGTGACAGGGCAGGAATAAAGACACAGATGTAGAGAACGGACTTAAGGACACAGGGGGGAAGGGGAGACAGGGACGTAGTGAGAGAGTAGCACTGACATATATACACTACCAAATGTAAAATAGCTAGTGGTAAGCTGCCGCATAGTACAGGGAGATCAACTCGGTGCTTTATGTCCCCCAGAGGGGTGGGATAGGGAGTGTGGGAGGGAGGCTCAAGAGGGGGGGGTATCGGGAATATATGTATACATATAGCTGATCCACTTTGTTGTAAAGCAGAAACTAATACAATGTTATAAAGCAATTATACTCCAATAAACATGTATTTGAAAAACCCACAGCATTGTAAATCAACTACACTTGAAGATATTTCTTTAGTGCAAAAAAATTTGGGAATGTAAGTTTTATTGTGTGTGTGTACCACAGGTTCAATATATATGAATTATGTCAAATTGATTACATTGTTTTTCAACATAAAGAATTTTTGATACTTTACATCAGCTTCATAATATAAATGCAGAAAAACTATATTAATTCTTTCTAAAGTTCAGAAATAGCCATTTTGCTCATTCGGTATACTATAAACCACTAACTTTATTGAAAAGGGATTCGTGACCGACCTCTTCCTTCCAAAGAAATATTTCTCCACTCACACAAGTTTAATAGAATGTTCCGCCATGAACTGACTTCCCACCTTAGAGGCACGAGATTTGCATCCTGAAATCTCTTTCTTGCAAAAATGTCCAATTAGCATCCTAGCATTACAGAAAAGAAATGCTTTTTTTCCAGATCTCAAAGTCCATACAGCTTTAGTCAAGACATCATGTATTTTTTTTACACACACACACTGTATTTTATTTTTACAAGAGATAAATCAACTGACACCAAGCATTGTAAATGGATGACCACAACAAAAGCAACAATGATTGCAATTACCAAACACGAAACACACTCATACTATGTCATGATATTGACATTCAGTCCAGTAATCCTCCACTGTAACTGCTCCTTTACTTTGCAGTGAAAGACATCATGTATTTTTAAATTATCAGCACTCACCTGAGGTCTTTAAAAATCAACAAAAACATAATTTTGTCTTCTCTTTCATTTATTCTGATTCTAAGTGGTCATTTCTAAATGAAAGTGTTTAAGTATGTTAACGTCATCTTATAACATCATATTTCCAATGACTACCGTGTCTCCAAAGATGAAATATGAGGAACTCACAAGTAGGCTCTACAAAGTTTTACTCTCTGAATCTGTATGACCCTTCTGCTGAACTCCACACTGTTCATTATTCTCTGAGAATCTTCTTTTTCTTGTATGGCCATCTCACATGCTCTTTCATTTCATGAAGTTTTTTCCTACAATTTTATGCCTAGTCTATTTCTGAGAAAATGCATTATTTCAGAGTGATATTTATAGACACAAAGACTTCTCTATAATTCCCTCAGAGTTTCAAGAACTCCTTCTTCTTCTTCTTTTTTAATACCTAGATTCTGAAGCTCTCCACAAAGCATTACTAAAATTGCATTTACATAAGTATCTACATATTAATCACACATTAATGCATTTACAATTGTATTATGATTTATTGTTAATTTTGGAGCATAAACATAGCTGTCTTATTTACCACCCTCTTGGAAATCACTTTAATATTTGCACTTAGGACTTGAAAGAGAATGGATAAATAAAAACCTGAAGAATATGCAGATACAATTTATATATTTCTCATAAAATTAGGTGATTATCTAAACTTTATCCAGAAAAAAGAAGAGCCCAGATACTTTGCAGGCATGATACTCGAGAATGTATGGTCTTCTAGCAGGAAAACATGCAGTAATCCATGTGGCAGAGTTTACCTGTGACCAGCTGGGGTTAGTGACCTATGCATTCCTTACATGCAACATATCAGGAGTGGAAAAAGGGAATTTGTCAGTTGTGGCAATAAGTATAATAAAGTTTTGTAGCAGGTCATGCTCATATATTCAACACAGGTACAATCAAAATTTTGCTCAATTCTGATAAATCTAAGTCTGTATCTGTTACCATGTCTTTAACGAGGAAATGTCAGAACTGACTAAAAAAAAAAGTGTTTTGTTTGTTTGTTTGTTTTAATTACAGTCACGGTGAGTAAGACATAGCTCAGAACAGCTAATGTGACGTAGTGATTCTCTCATCAGGAAATACAGTTTCTACTTCCCTGTTTATTCTTCACATCCTGTAGTAAGTAAAGTTTCAATGAAAGATAAATCTACAGGGCGAAAAGAAAAGAAAACTTACATGTGTGGATAAGATCATTTTGACAGGTTTTACCACGTATGTCAGTGTTTCTGGGGATGGACACAAGCCAGAGCTCCCTACTCTGACATTTTCACTGATGTCATTCCCCTTGATCCTCAATTTGAAAGTGGATAAAAATGTTTTCTATGTTTTCTTCTTTAAGAAATTAAATAAAGAATGCTTTCTAGACATGATTCTCTAATGATTTTCAGTCAGTGGTCATCAACGGAGGAAAAGCACAGAATCTCATCCCCACAGAAGGGTGACATTCAGTCAGGTAAGAAAATTCTCCCCGAAATCAGAGCTTCATCTTTAACATGCAATCAAAGGCTTTCACAGGTTCTTCATCACTCTGCACTCAGCCCTACCATATGGGATTGGCTCTGAGAATCTCACATCAGATGACTGACAAACATGGCATAGTACACTGATCTGGTACCAGATCCTGCCTCTCTTAATGATCTCCTGCAGGGACATTGGAATATTCTAGGATATTTCCTGGAGCCCTCTACTCTATACAGGTACACTTCCAAGTAGAAACAGAAGCTTTGATTTTCACTGGGACCCCTGCTCTGTCCAACCAACCTCTCTAGAAATATGATGTTCTAATCTCTCCTGATTAGAACATTTCAAGGTCTCTCCCTGTGCTAATTTAGTAAAGATAAAAGAGAAACAAGAAGGAGCAAACTATGCAGGGAGCACTGTATAAGATTCCTTTACTTAATGTATTTGCCTGATATACCCAAATGTTGAGAAATATAGATTCATTTCATAATGGTCAAGAAAAGAGGAGGAGGAACCTCCATGCCAACAGTATATATAAAATGGAATCAATATTGCATAAGCTCCAGCTTAAGCTTAGCTACGAGGTACTAACTCTTCTCATAAAGAAGCAATAGTTCTCCATCATTTGAAGCACACTGAGGACTCAGACAGCTGGACACTGAGGGTGTAGTCTCCTCACTCGAATTCTGTACCTGCATCACAGAGCCATGAAATATTCCCAAAGAATGATTAAGGATGTGGTGGGGAGCCGAAATAAAAAAGATGAATCCATAGTCTGCTCTACCATCTGTTCTGCTGGATATTACCACCATCTTGGCCCAATATGACCTTCCCACTTCTCTCTGGGCCTCCCTACTTTCCACCTCCATCCTCTCATTATATCTTACCTACACTTGGAAACGACTCTAGTTTTTCCATTTATCTTTATCAACAAGTAATCCAAATAGCAACTGTGTATATAACTCCTTAGGAACATCAGGTCTGATTCAGTAATAATACATGACCTTCGAAGTCCAAAGTTTTCCTAATTCACTTTATTATTTTTTTTCTAATTTCCATGTACTTACACTCTTAAGACCTCCACTCTTCTCAGGTTCGTCTTCCCTGCAAAATCTGTCAACCTAGACATAGACTTAAGTACCACCCTCTAATTATCTCCTAGGGAATCCAGTTTTTAAAAAAGCCTCAGCAAGCCTTATGGACTTTATTAAAGACTCTTTAAGATAACCCATGGGAGATAGCAGTGCACCCATAGATATCTATTTAATACACCCTCAGAGTAATTTTTTTTTAATAAAGACTCTTCTGGCCAATGAAGACTCTCAGCTCTTCTTCTTCAACATATGCAGTGTCTCACCCTTCTGATTACTCTCTGCTCTATCCCAGGTCCACTCCCTTTCCTGATATTACATTCTTTCCCAATTGTGTATGTTGGTAAAATCAAATAACATAAAATATAACATGTTAATTATTATAAAGTGCACCGTTCAGTGATATTAAATACATTCATATTATTGGGCGATCAACATCACCATTTATCTTTCTAATTCTTTTCTATGTTTTAAAACTGTAACTCTGTATCCTTTAAACATAACTTTCCTTTTTGTTCCATAACCACCTGAAAAGCATCATTACCCTCCCAATTTCTATGGTTTTGACTACACTAAGTACCCCATATAATTGAAATAAGTAGTTGTATTGTTATGACTCACTAAAAGTCACAAAAATGGCATTTTTGGTAGCTAAATTTCCTCAAGATTCATCCATGTTGTAGCATATTCCTAGATCTTTTCCTTCTTAAGGCTGAATAATATTGTATTATATGGGTATACCACACTTTGCTTATCCAGCAACTAGTGGATGAACACTTAGGTTGCTTTCATATTTTAGCTACTCTGATTATTACTGCTCTAAACACTGGAGTACAAATATTTCTCTAAGACCCTGATTTCAATTCCTTTGGGTATACCTCATAGTAAAATTCCTGGATCATGTAGTAATTCTATTTTTCAATATCTGAAAAATTGCCATACTCTTTTGCAAAACAGCTGTATCATTCTACATTCCCACTGACATAGCACAATGGTTCCAACTCCCTCACATCCTCACCAATACTTGTTTTCTGCTTGTGTATGCGTGTGTGTGCTTGTGTGTGTATGCATGCACACAAGTATATAAACATGCATTTAGTGATATGGAGCATCTATTCAAGTGCTTAGTCATTTGTACATCTTTTTGAAGAACCATCTATTCAAGTATTTTATCCATTTTTGAATCAGGGTGTTTGCTTTTTGTTGAGGTGTAGGAGTTCTCTGTATATTCTGAATAGAAATCTCGTGTCAGATACATGACTTTCAAATATTTTCTCCCATCTTGTGGGTTGCCATTTTATTCTGTTTACATTTCTTTGATACACATTTTTTTTTAAATTATGTACTGCAAATTGTTAATTTTTTTGTTAGCTGTACCTTTGTTGTTCCTTCGTTTCATATGGAGGAAAACACTGCCAAATCCAATGTCATGAAGCCCTTGTCTTGTGTCTTCTTCTAAGACTTTTTATTTTATTAGGTCTTATATTTAGTTTCTTGATACGTTTTCATTAATTTTTGCATATGATGTTAGGTAAGGGTCCATCTTCCTACTTTTGCATGTTGACAACATGACTTCCCAGCACCAATGTTGAAAATACTATCCTTTCTACTTTGAAAAGTCTTGGCAACTTGTCAAAAATCATTTGGCCATATATCAGGGTTTATTTCTGGGTGTTCTATTCTATTCTATTGGTCTTGAATAAGGGAGAAAATAGTATAACCTATCCAGGTTGATGAAGAACATAAAGAAAGACCAGGACTGAGAATTAGGAGGGCAATATAAAACAGCAGGGAGTAAAAGACAGTGTGAGAGAAGATCTTGTATTTGCGAGTTCATGAAAATAGGATCATGCTAAAACCACTAAACGCCTGACTTTGAACAATACGGTAAATGTGCTAGCAAGAAACATAACACTTACCCATCTCTGGGAAATATAGTATGGGCATAAAGATAAACTACACACAAATATATTAAACAGGGAAGGGTTTTCATGGTGTGAAAATATTGTGGGATTTGAAATACAATTTACTTCTGTTCTACCATTGTCTCTAAAATTTATCAAAGTGTACATACAAGCAATTCCAATTCTGGTAATGTGCTTGACAGGTTTATATATGAACTTCAGCAGACCAGTAAATGTACATTCATAGTAGGACTGTTCCCTAAACCAAAAAACAAAACTCAAAAACTGGAAAGACTAGAGTTCACTTTGTCAACACACATACAGATGCAATGATGGTTAACGGTCCAAAAACAGAAAGTGAACATGGGTACAAGAGGTTAATCCCTAGGCTGGGGTGGGGTGCAGAGTTTGAGGGTAACACAGGTAGAAAAGGCTTTTGTCCTATCCTTGATTTTTGAGGTATGGAAATTCACAGGTCACTATCTTCATTTCAAGATGAATGAATGCACTATTCAATTTTTTTAAACAGGCGAAGTAAACATGAGTGATAATAAATTTCAAACTGTTGCTAATCAAATAAGATACTAAGAAAAATTAAATAATATGATTTAAGAATGAAGTGTACAGATTGTCCAAGATGGTAGCATTCAAAGACCCAGAGCTTGATGCCTCTCATGGGCACACCAAAGTCACAAGTGTTTACAGAACAGCAATTGATGAAAAAGTCCGGGACCTACCGTAAAAGATGTTTTACAGCTAAAGACATAAGGAAGGCACCTCGACAAGACAGGAAGGAAGGGCAAAATCTCAATAGAGTCAAGACCCATACCACCAGGTGGGTGGCCCATAAATGGGAGAATAATTACAATTTCAGAGGTGCTCCCAGGTAGCAAGGGGTATGAACCCAACATCAGGCTCCCAAGCCCAGGGATCCTGTTCTGGAAAGAAGAGTTCCTAGAAAGTTGGGCTTTGAAGACCAGTAGTGCTTATTTTCCAGAGAGCCAGAGGGTTGTGGGAAATAGAGATTCCACTCTTAAAAGATGCTCACAAAATCCCACATGATCCGAGAATCAGAACAGAAGCAGTCATTTGAAAGGATCCCGGGTCACACCTACCTCCTGATCTTGGAGAGTCTCCCAGAGAGGCAAGAGGCAACTACAGCACAGCCTCAGGGACAGAGACACTGGCAGCAGCCATTCGGGGGAGCTCCTTCTACCTCGTGGACACTGGTGCCAGCAAGCATAATTTCAGAATCCTCCCTCTATCTTTTTAGCCTCAGGACCTAGCCCTACCCATTTCCACCAGACTAGAGACACAAGTACTAGGATGCTGCAGGCCAAGCAACTAACTGAGCAGGGGCATAGCCCCACCCACCAGCAAACAGGCTACCTTCAGACCCTCTCAATGCACAGCTGCCCCTGGGTATGGGCCCAGCCACCAAAAGCCCCAGGACCAGCCTCCACACCTCAGTGGACAGACACCAGCCCCAGAGTCCCTGGCCCCTCTGACAAGTGAGCTTACTCTGGCCTTGGAGTCAGCCTCACCATCGGCAGGTGATAACTGCACAGGGACTGGATGGAGCTTGGACCTACCCAACAGCAAACCTGCTCTAGCATTGGGATCAGCCTCATACACCAACAGGCACACACCAGCTCCAGGAATACCACAGCCCAGCAGCCTGTGTGACCAGAACACTCACTTGCAGGCCAGAAGCAGCCATGGACTCAGCTGGGTCCTGACCCTGCCCATCAGAATGTCAACACAAGATTAGGGATACCCCAGACCCTGCAGATAGCTGTGTCAGGAACAGTGATCCAACACTAACTCTGCGACTCCTGGGCCCTGCAGCCAGAACTCAGGACCTGTCTCTTCCTCCCAGTAGCCAGCATAGCCCCAGGACCAGTGACTGGGCACTAGCCCTGATATCACCTGGACTGCAGTTCTACCCATAAGTGAACCAGCACTAGATTTGGTGTCCCCCAGAGTTGTGCAGCCAGCTGCCTTATGATTTAGTCTCACCAAGCAGCACAGACAGCCTCCATACAAGGCAGAGCCTGGCAAACAAGCAGTCTCGGGGCAGCCAAGCCTACCAGACCACCCACAGTAGTCAGCCCACCACAACAGAAGAGCCCAAGCAGCCCACATAGGGGGTACACCTAGAACATATAGTTCTAGTGACCAGGGGACACTGGGCTGCTGGGACACATAGGACCTCTCCTACAAAAGGCCACTTCTCCAAGGTCAGGAAATGTAACGAACCTACTGCATACATAGCAATAAAAACAGCAAGTTAAGAAAAATGAGGTGACACAGAAACACGATCCAAATGAAGGAACAAGATAAGAACTCAGAAGAAGATCTAAGTGAAGTGGAGATAGCCAATCTACTCAAGAAAGAGTTCAAGGTAATGACGGTAAAATTGATCAAAGAACTCAGGAGAAGAATGGACGACCAGAGCAAGAAGTTAGAAGTTTTTCAGAAAGAGTTAGACCATTAAAGAACAACAAAACAGAGATGAGGAATGCAATAACTGAAATGAAAAATTCACTAAAAGGAAACTACTGTAGACTAAATGATACAGAGGAATGAATCAGAAAACTGAAGGACAGAGTACTGGCAATCACTGAAGATGAACGGTAAAACAATAGATTAAAATGACATGAGGAAAGTTGAACAGACTTGTGAAACAACATCAAGTGTACTAATATTTGCATTATACTGGTCCCAGAAGCAAAAAGGGAAGAGAAAGCAGTGTAGAACATACCTGAAGACATACGAGCTGAAAACTTCCCTAACCTGGGAAAGAAAACAGACATCCAAGTCCAGTAAACACAGTAAGGCCAAAACAGGATCAACCCAAAGAGGACCACACCAAGACTCATTGTAATTAAAATGGAAAAAAAATAAAGATAAAAAGACACTATTAAAAGGAGCAAAGGAAAAGCAACAAGTTACAAACATGGGAACTTGCATAAAGTTACCAGCTGACTTTTCAGGATAACCTCTGCATGCCAGAAGGGAGTGGCATGGTATATTTAAAGTCATGAAAGGGAAAAGCCGATAACCAAAAATACTCTACCCAGCAAGGCTCTCCTTCAGATTTGATGGAGAGATATAAAGTTTTACAGAGAAGCAAAACTAAACGAGCTCAGCATCGCCAAACCAGCTTTATGAGAAATCTTAAAGGGGCTTTTCTAAGTGAAAAAGAAAAGGCCACGACTGAAACATAAAAATTAGGAAAGGAAACTTACTAAAGGAAAAAGCTCATTGGTTAAGGCAAATATTCAACAAAGGTACTAAATCAACCATGTACACAGCTAATAGGAAGGATGAAAGAAAACAGTAATAAAATCATCTATATTCACAATAAGAAGTTAAGGGACACACAAAACAAGTAGATGTAAAATATAAGGTCAAATTCCGTAACTGTGGGGGAGCAGAGTAACAATGCAGGGTTGGTAGTGTCCATGTGAAATTAAGAGCTCAGCAACTTAAATAATTACACACATACACACTCACACAAAATTGAAAGAAATCCAAACATAATATTAAAGATAGTCCTCATGTCACAGATGAAGGGAATAAAAGGGGAAGAAAGGAAGACTGAAGAAATTAAAGAGGGATTCTAAAAATACCCAAGACAAATGAAAATGAACACACAATGATCCAAAATCTATGGAACACGGCCAACGCAGTTCACGGGGGAAGTTATAGTGACACAAGCTTATTCTTAGGAAACAAGAAATATATCAAATAAACAACCTAACATTACACCTGAAGGAATTAGGTAAAGAAGAAAAAACAAAACCCAAAGCTGTCAGAAAGAAAAATTAAGAAAACTATACCATATGCAATCACATCAAAAAGAATAAGATACCTAGGAATAAACACACCTAAGCAGGTAAAAGACGTGTGCTCAGAAATCTATCAGCCATTGGTGAAAGAAGTTGAAGGCAACACAAAAAGATGGAAAAACATAGCATGTGCATAGACTGGAAGAATTAATACTCTTAAAATAACCATACTACCAAAGACAATCTACAGATTTAATGCAATCCCTATCAGAATACCAAAGCATTTGCACAGAACTTGAAAAAGTAATTTTAAAATTTGTATAGAAACACAAAGACCCCAAATAGCCAAACAATCTTGAGAAAGAACACAGCTGGAGGCATCACGCACCTTGACTTCAGACTATATTGCAAAGTGACAGTAATCAGAGAGAATCGTACCAGAGCAAAAACAGACACAAAGATCACTGGAAGAGAACAGAGATCCCAGAAATAAGCCCACACACTTATATTTAATTGACTTATGACAAAGCAGGCAATATGGAGAAAAAACTGTCTCTTCAATAAGTGGTACTAGGAAAACTGGTCAGCTCCATGGAAAAGAATAAAATTAGATTATTTTAGCACACCATATATAAAATAAATGCAAAACTGAATAAACACCTAAATGTAGGACCAGAAACCATAAAACCCCTAGAGGAAAATATACAACATTCTTCAACATAAATGATAGCAACAGTTTTAGGTTCAGTCTACTAAGGCAAATGAAACAAAAGCAAAAATAAACAAATGGGACTTCACTAAACTTAAAAGATTTTGCACAGCAAAGGAAACCAAAGACAAAATGAAAAGACAACCTGCTGAAGGAGAGACAATATTTGCACATGATAAGAGGTTAACACCAAAAAGATGACTAATCAAGGGTTCATATCTAAACTACAGAAACAGCACATACAACTCAATATCAAAAAAACACCCAAAATCTTTTTTTTTTTAAATGAGAAGACCTAAATAGACATTTTTCCAAGGAAAAAGTACAGATAGACAGCCAGAACTCACAAAGATGCTAAACATAGCTAATCGGCAGTAAAATGCAAATCAAAACTATGAGATATACCACCTCAGTCTTGTCAGAATGGCTGTCATCAAACAGATCACAAATGACAAAGGTTAGTGAGGATGTGGAGAAAGGGAAACTCTTGCACACTCTTGATGTGAATGTGAATTAGTGCAGCTACTGTGGAAAGCAGAATGGAGGTTCCACAAAAAACTAAAAATAGAACTACCATAATATCCAGCAGTTTCACTCTTGGGTATATCAGAAGAAAACAAAAACACTATTTCAAAAAACTAACTGCACCCCAATGTTCATAACAGTGTTATTTGCCATAGCCAAGATATAGAGTCAAACTAAGTGTTCATCAATAGCTTAGTGGATAAAAAAGATTTTTTTATGATGACTTCAGCAAAAAATGAAATTTTGCCTTTTGCAAGAACATGGATGGACTTGGAGGGTATTATGCTTAGTAAAATAAGCCGCAGAGAAAACAAACATGGTATGTTATGAGAAAACAAGCATGGTATGTTATCACTTACACGTGGCATCTGAAAAATTGAATACAACAACAACAACAAAAAAACAGACTCACAGATTAAAAAACAGACTAGTGGTTACCAGCAGGGAGAGATAGGGTGGAGGAGCAAAATAGTGGTAGGAGATTTTGAGGTACAATCCACTATGTATAAAATCAATAATCTACAGTGGTGTACTGTATAGCATGGGGAATATAGCCACTCTTTTATAATAACTATAAATGGAGAAGAACCTAAACATTTATGAATCACTGTTGTACCTCTGAAACTAATATAATAATGTAAATTAACTATAGATCAATAAAATATAAAGTAAGAAACAATAAAGGGGAGACACAGATTATTAGATTGAAATCAATTAAATAAACACAAGTTTTGGAAATCAAGGAATTAAAACACAACATGTAAGACACAACATTGGCATTTAAAGTGTACAATCTATTCATTTAAAAGAAATCATTTAAGTGGTAAAAAATGGTACCCATTCTCACAATTTTGTATATCTAGGATAAATTATTATCTACAAAATATGTTACAAATATTCACTCAAAAAGAAAGAGAAAATTTGGATAAACCCATTTTAGTATACAAATTTAATATCAAAGTCTCTATGTAAAATTGATTTGAATAAGTTCTGTTAGCCACTTCTAGTTTCTTTGTGATGTAAAATCTTTTAAAGCATAAAAATCAGCCTTTCTACATTATTCCATTAGACATTCATAGAAGTTAAAAGAAATGAGAAGACAGAACAATCAACCAGGAAGGTGAATTTACTGAGAAACAGTCATTCGTTCTCCCTCCTCCTTTTCTTTTCCTCCTTTTCCAGGTCTCTTTCGGTTCCAATCAAGAGAAGTCTTGAGAGTTCTGAGAATATTTCTTTGAGGGCTTCAAATCACCATACCTACATCCTCTGACACAACTACACACATGGGAACAAAAATAAACATCTGCTATCTACTCATGTAGGAGGGATTCATGCAAAATTAACTCCTACATGGAGATCAACAGGTGAGCTTTCTACCTGTTCTTTATAATGTCCTTCCATTATAGTAAATCCCACACATTATGAGGCAGAAGTGGTTACATGAGCTTTTCCTTGAAGTCAAAAATCTTGCATTCATTTCAAGCACCTGGTGATCATAGGATACAGCCAGGGAAGGTGCCATCCCCCCTGGGGGTGGGGGGTGGCGGTGAATGGGCTCCCACACCCATGCAACGCCTGATGTACAGATTCTGGAGAAACGAAGGGCGATCACACCGCAGTCAGCCTGTCAGGCTGTCGGGCCACTGGGCAACCCGACCAGCCTGGAAGTGTCCCATCAGTTGCTGAAAGCAAAACTCTGTCCCCCCTGTGACGTCAGGCAATTTGGGCCAGAGAGTCAGAGGGTAATCAAATCAGAGAGTCAGAGGATAATCAGAGGTAATCAACTCCTCCTCTCTGCTCACCTCCTTGGGGTTACAGCAACCCCATCTCCAAACCCAAATCTGACCCTGGAGTGCCAAACTGGGAGTGGCAGGTGGGCTCTGCCGGTGCTTCAGCGCCCTCTGGAGGTTGTCTGCTCTAATGGCAACTCTCAGCCCTTCCTCCTCCTCCTTCCCTAGTCCTGGGGGCTGCCTTGGCCTCCTGCAGCTGCTGGCCTGATTTCATTCTTCTTTTTTCTCCAATTACAATGAAGTGTCTTACAGAGGTTTGGAATCTCTTGAAGAAGGAAGATCTTTTAGTCAATACACCTTAACTGTGAGAAGTTGGTATCAAGAATGAACCTGAAATACTGTATTTTTCTCCTGATGATTCCAAGGAGATACAGCCCAAGTTTTCTAAAGCATAAGAAGAACCAAGGTAAATATGATATTCTGAGCCAGAGATGAAAAAGCAGTTTCTAGCACCCCTTCCTCATGTCATTTAACTGGGATTTAAATCAATCAACTGCCACTGGTTTTTAAATCACATGACCCAACTTTAAATCAATCAGCTGCTTCCCTGTAGCTCACGTGACTTGGCTTTGAATAGTAAGAAATGCAGAGGTATAAAAAGGATGTTCTGAACAATAAATGGAAAAACAACATTTTAGAAAGTTTTTTTCTTTTCGAATGGACCATTCATTGCCTACAGAATAAAGGATTCTCTTGTGGATTTCTTGAACTGTAAACACATACAATGTCTCCGTTGGCTTGATTGACTTAGATTTTGGGGTTTTGTTGTTGTTGTTGTTAACATATTTCTTGGAGTATAATTACTTTACCTTGTTGTGTTAGCTTCTGCTGTATAACAAAGTGAATCAAATATTCGTATACATATATTCCCATATCCTCTCCCTCTTGTGTCTCCCTCCCACCTTCCCTATCCCACCCCTCTAGCTGGTCACAAAGCACTGAGCTGATCTCCCTGTGATCATATATGCAGCTGCTTCCCACTAGCTATCTATTTCACCTTTGGTAGTGTATATATGTCCATGCCACTCTCTCACTTCATCCCAGCTTACCCTTCCCCTTCCCTGTGTCCTCCAGTCCATTCTCTACATCTACGTCTTTATTCCTCTTTAGTGACTCCTGCTAGGGATGGATACTTCCTTTTATGCTCAGGGAAATCCCTTAGTTTGTATATGATTTGAGTTTGATCCTGTGAAACCATCAGAACTTCCCACCAGAGATAAATGAGGAGATTCTGGCCTTTATTAGTATGCACGATGAACACGGGTGTCCTGGCTGTACTTGCCAACCCTCCTATTTTACCCACCTATTTTTATCCACCTTCCTCCCTGTGAATACCTTTGACCAACCCTGAGCTCAGACTCCTGACCTATTCCAGTGACTTTGTCAGTCTTTCTTTAAAACTGGACAGGTAATAAAATGAATTTAACCTAGAAGCAGCAGCTCAGTAAGGGAAATAAAATCATCAGAAGTTATCTAATCACAGCCACAGCCATCCAGGGCTCTGTCTTCTCTGCTGGGTCATAAGAATGGGACCTTCCTAAACTTGAAGGGCATCCAATCAAATAAGTAAAGGTGTTGCTCACCTCTGGCTCTTGGAGGGATTGCTAGGCAGTCTACCCAGTGTATACTAACTGCAAAACACTGTCATGGTTTTGAAACACCTATGATCCAGGAAAGCTTTTTGGGGTGCATGGGGAAGGTTTCTTTTTGACATCAAGCAAAAAATAAATCACCAAGCTCTTTGAGCACAGGGGTTCTTAAGAGGGAAGTAGAAGGAAGGAATGGGCAGAAAAGATGATCTCCAATGAAGTGAAGGACATTTTTCCAAAAGAGTAGAATTTAGTCTCAGTTTAAGGAGGACACTTTTAAATAGCTGGGACAGCTCCAAACTGCAGTTTAGGGAATGAGTGCTTCAAAAGAACAGTGCTTTAAAAGTCCTGGCAAGGCAGCAAGAGGATGAAGAGTTGGTTTTGCATAGTTTTGAACACAGGAGTAAAGAAGCAGAGGCATCTCTGACTAAAAGGCCCTGAGATCCTATGACATCAATGGGTCAGTTGCAGGGGCAGGGGCTGTGGGGGGCGATATCTCTCTCTCAACGTCTCCCAGGGCAGCCACCCCTCAGTACCCAACACCCCCACTCCCTTCACCCTTCCTCCCTCCACTGTTGGGTCCCCGGGGACAGCACTTCTTAAGCTGGAGTGCTCAGGCACCATCTCTGCAGTCTGGATTCTTCCTGGAGCCTGGCAAGTTCTGGGACAGGAAGGCAGGTCTGCAAGGCCGCTGCGGTGCAGTCGGACCTGGAGGCCTGGAGAGGAACTGAAGCCCTGAAGCCCACCCACGTCCTTGAAGCTGAGGGAGGAACACATCCTCCTAACAGTACTTCTCAGGGGTCAGGCTGCTCCCCACCCGACGGTGATCCATACTCACTTGAGGCAGCAAACGCTGCCTCTAGCTGGCCCCCTCGATCCCGCCTTAAGGGTCCTCGCACATGTGTGATAGCGCAGGCCCCGGATCTCTTTAGTCAGCTGAGGCCAGTGCTGCCGGGATCCCTCCAGTCTCATCCCCCAGCCCCTCCCTCTGGGACTGTATCTAATAGAAGAAAGAGCACAGAGGAATTGGCTGAATCAAGGGACCTGGAAGCCTGGGTATGAGTTTGAAGACCGAGAACCTAAGGCACAATTACATATTATTGGAAACTCTTGTGGGGTGTGTGGGGGGAGGTTAGCAGGCTGAGAGGCTGAGTCGACCTGGTGAGTCCAGCCCTAGGACACCACACAGCCCTGCCCCCCTTTCCCTGCCATCAGACAAGGGTGCCGCAACTCCAGCTGGGACTCTGCACTTCCCCCTCCCTGATTCTCCAGAAGAGCAGGTGGCCCCCCTCTGAGGGCAGGGGGAAGACAACGGACCAAGTCCCCCTGCACTAAGGCGCTACTGGAAGCTCTTCCTGAACAGCAATGCTGGCTTGGAGCGAACCCGTGCACCACCAAAGCTGGTCTCATCCTGCAGCTGAGGGACGCAGGCTTTAAGTCAGCTGCCTTGGCTTTAAATCAATCAGTCTCCCCTAAGTCAGGTGACCTGACTTTAAATCACTGTATGCCCCTCAAGCCTGCAACTTCAAAAGTTGGGAACTTCACTTTGATCCCAGCACCTCACACAGCTGAATGCACACTGTAGTCACCCCCAACCCTGGCTTAGAGGCAGGATATAAGGTAAGGGGATGGGCGTGCACACATGGTGATGAGGGTGTACTTCATGTACCAGAAGGGTCCAGGTACTCTGGGTACAGCAAGCAGTGCACGATACAGCAGCTCCCTGGCAAAGCTGGTGATGCACAGGGGGAGCAGGCACACCCAGGCATGCAGAGGCTCCAGGGCGGGAGCTGGGGCACAGCCAGCCGGGAGGGTGTGAAAGCGGAGGATCTGAGCCTTCTTGAGAAAGGCAGACACAGAGGATGGATGAGAAACAAAGACCAGATGAAACATGGATTTGAAAAACACACCCTGCTCTTGAAACTGGGGTGTGGGGCACCCCGGATTTGAGTTTTCTTACTCCCCAGTAGCTAGTGCTTTGTCATTTGCCCAATTACTTATAAAATGTGACTGATAATATCTAACCCATAGAATACAGCATTTGGAGTGGTTTGCGTGTTTATGTTTCTATAGGGGAATAAACTTTTCTACAAGAAAAATGTCTATTTTCTGAAATAAATTAAAACCCCTTTTTAAAAAGTACTATATCGGACTTCCCTGGTGGCGCAGTGGTTAAGAATCTGCCTGCCAAGGCAGAGGACATGGGCTCGAGTCCTGGTCAGGGAAGATCCCAAATGCCACGGAGCAGCTAAGCCCATGCGACACAACTACTGAGCCTGGAGGCCACAACTACTGAAGCCCGCGCGCCTAAAGCCGGTGCTCCACAACAAGCACAACAAGAGAATCCACCGCAATGAGAAGCCGCAACAAAGAGTAACCCCCGCTCACTGCAACTAGAGAAAGCCCACACGCAGCAACGAAGACCCAACGCAGCCAAAAATAATTAAATTAATTATTTTTTTTAAAAAAACTACTATACCTTCTTTACATCTTCTCTGGGAAGAACAGAGAGAAGGAGTGGGAGAGTGAGAAAGACCAATACTTAGTGCACATCCCTGATGCAGGTGCTCTGCTGGCTCAGATAGTTTTATCCCCACTTTACAAAGGAGGAAGTAAGCTCAGAGAGGTTTAGTAATTTTCCCAAAGCCAAACAGCTATCAAGTGGCAGAACCAGGATCTGAACCAAGTCTGTTACCTTCAAAGCCTAAGCCCTCATCACAACAAAACTCAATTAATATTTACATTTATCGAATTACATTGCAACCTGGGGAGTTCTTGGCACAGTCCTGAATAAGAGTGAGAAAGAAAGAAATAGCATTGTTCATCCAGTCAACCAAATTTTTTGAATCAGCTGTTAGATGCCTGGCCCTGTTTGGAGTTCAGCAGTGATCAAGACAGGAAGAGTCCTGCTTTCATGAACCATGTAGTGGGGAGGAGAGACAGGTGCAACTTGGGTGAGGGATTTCACCTTGCTGGGCTTCTGTTTTCTCATCTGGAAAATGGGATGGGTGTTTCTCATTTTCTGGGATTGTCCAGCCCTCACATTCTCTGATTCCATAAGAAGCATTTGTTTTCCTGTTTCTTTAAAATTCAATCAGGCCATGAGCTGTGATGAATGTCGTTAGCTGCTCCCCAAATCACTCTATTTCCACCCATTTCCTGTGATCAGGTCTTTCCCCCAACATGACTCACAATCAATCAAGTCACAGAAGCTAAGGGGCACCCAGCAGAAGAATTCCAACCCTGGCTTCTCAGGAGCTCTGCGGTCTACCTGGCCAGGTAAACTTCACTCACCTGGCACAAGGTGGCCATCCCTGGTTTCACATCAACATGATCTCAGGCACAAACCTCCTTGTTTTTCCATTTTGTCTTTAAGTTACTTGCTGAAACAACTGCACAAATGTGACAAAGATATAAAATCAGGCATCCTCTGCCCTCAGTGCCTACTAATAAATGATTTTCTGCCACTTTAATGATAAAGATACAACATTTCAGCATTCCGCTGCCCTTATTATTTTTCATTTTGTTGATATTTCTACTGAATACACCTTTCAATATTTTAACAATGGAACATGTATTTAGGTTGTTCCACACACAGCCTTTGGTGGTAAGGGTTTTGTTGTTATATTTCTATTATGTTTCCTTTAAAAATCATTATCCTGTTTAAATGGATTATGTCAATTTTATAGGCATTTATCATGATAAATATCAATCATATCATGATATGATATTGAGGAAATTAATACATAGAGGGCAGTAGTACAAATTGATTGGAATTGAGCGCCTCCATTAGCACAGTTAAATATAAATATTATATATATATATATATATGCCAAATTACATGCTGAGTGAGATTCTCCTACTCTTTTTCACTCTCTGCCCCTCAAGCCTGTGAGAAATGGAATATTTCTTGCCATATCAGTAAAAAAAGGATGTCACAGTCATCAGCACTTGCAGAACTCCAATGTGAGCCCGTGGGCCCTGAGGAACTCAGGATATGCAAATACAGAATGCTGGCCCCAGAGAGCTGAGGTGCATATCAAAGGAATGATTTCAGTGAGCCCAGACTCTTGCATCTTCCCATACAAAGAAAAACGCTACATTCCTCACCTTGGGAGAGCTGGTTTTCCTTAGTTAACAATCATTTTTGATGTTCCCCATTACCTGCGCCATTGCCCTCCCCTGTCCCCTCCCCCCGGTACTTTAGCTCAGGGAGGAAGGAGCGCAGAGAGAATCGGCTGAACAAGGGGGCTGTGAGACTGGGGATGCGTTTTCAGCCGCTTTCCCCGCAGTCAGGAGGAGGGGCGCTGACGCTCCAACCGGGCCCTGCACCTCCCTTTCCCCGTTTCCCCTCAGGACGCTCAGGCCGACCCACTCCCCACGCCCACCAGGCCCCGCGAGCCAGGCCGAGGGCAGGGGCGAGAGGAGGGACCGAAGTTCCCCGGGACCAGAACGCTGGGGGCCACTCTTTCTGCACAGCAGCGGCGGGTGGCAGCGAACCCCTGCCCCTCAGAAGCTGGTCTTGCACTGACGCCCGGGCACCGGACCAGGAGGAGGGTCGGCACCCACTTACCCGGCCCGCGGTCCCCAGGACTGTCAAGGCTTCGGCCGCCGGGGCCCCTCCAGAGCTGGCAGCCTCAGTGAGGACGCCCTCCCCTCGGGCTCCGGGGCACTTCAGTGACGGCGGAGGGAAGAGACCCCGAGCCGGGAGTTCCAGCTCTGCGGAAACGCGGGCTCCATTCTGGGCGAGGAGGTGGGACCGCTCTGCCCCGAGGCCTTCCGGGAGGGAGGGCGGCGCCAGGGGAGGAGCCGCCTGGAGCGGCCAGGAGCCCTTCTGGGGGTCCTGGAGGGGCGGCCTGGCCTGGGGGCCCCGCCCACTGTGGCCGCAGCCCAGGCCTTTTCCCTGGAATCCTACACGAAAAAGAAAGATACACAGTCTATAGTAAATATTCACAAATGATTGTTGCTGCTGTGCTTACTATTCTATTAAAGGTGAAAAATCCATAAAACACTTTAAGTTCAAAGTTAAATATGAATTTTTACCTTTCTAATTATCTCTCTGCTATTCCCAACTGTGGTTAATGAATCAGGGACTGTGGCATCACTAGTTAAAAATGAGCTTGAGAAAAAAATAGAACTCAGGCCCACCAGACCTACTGAATCACGAGCTGCACTTTTACAATCTCCCCAGTGTACTTGTGTACCCATGAATAGTTGAAAGGTACATTTCTACCTCGACATGTCTTTTCTGTCTGAGAAATACACACATTTTATCCAGTTTGATATAAATAAAACACTCAAAAATGCATATGCCTGTGTTGAAACCATCATTTTATCATTTCTTTTCCAGATAAGTATAGTCTCTACACTGGTTTTGTGGATCACATGCCATACTCTTTTCTTGTAGTTAGAAATAAGGTAGAGAAAGTTACTTTGTAAATATATATATATATATATATATTAGTGGATAATTGAAGACAGTCTTCTAAATTAAAACCAGTTCTCTTAACTTGCTGTTTTCTTCTTGGGTCACATTATGAACTCTTCCCGTGGCCACATGGCATGTGTACTTTTAATTTCAGGGACTGCTGACATTCCAGGATGTGGCCATAGATTTCTCTCAAGAGGAGTGAGAATGACTGGACCAAGATCAATGGGAATTGTACAGGGATGTGATGTTAGAGAAGTATACGAACCTGCTCTCCTTGGGTGAGGATACCTTCCTTCCAGAATTCCTTATCCAACCACAGGGTTTAGAGTCCTTCATTTGTAGAATGTCTCCTGGAATCTTCTGCTTCCTACAATAGGGTTTCAGATTGCAACGTTTCAGGAAAGATTGGGAGTTTGTGGGTATAATTTATCTTATTCTTTTAAAATTGCAGCCTCCCTTTTAATATACTTTGTAACTGCTTGGGATATGTCTATATGAACTGTGTACTATATGCTTCTGTTATAGTCCTTACAATATTTTATTGTCTTATTTTCAGTAACAATATTCCATGGATTCTTTGGGCTTAAGGTATATTAAAAGGGAGACTGCGATTCTGGGACTTCCCTGGTGATGCAGTGGTTAGGAATTCACCTGCCAATGCAGGGGACAGGGGTTCGATCCCTGGTCCGGGAAGATCCCATGTGCCACGGAGCAACTAAGCCAGTGGGCCACAACTACTGAGCCTGCGCACCACAACTACTGAAGCCGGTGCGCCTTGAGCCCGTGCGCCATTTATTTTTTGGAGAATAAAACCGCCTCTGAGTGATTAAAATTTAGACCAGCTGGTCAAAATGCTTTATCACCTGTTCTTCTAAAACACTGATCAACGGAACAAGTTTTACTAGGGATAACAGTGTGATTGTATTCTGGAGTTCATATGGGCAATATGGTTTATGACCTTGATGCTGGATCACGACATTTCAATGGTATAACTGCTATGAATTGTCTGTTTGTTCAACGATTAAAGTCTTACGTGATCTGAGTTCAGACTGGAGTCATCCTGGTTGGTTTCTGTCTATTGCAGATTTCTTCCAGTATGAAAGGACAAGAGCAACACGGCTTACTTTACAAAATGTCTTCAAACTAAATGATGATATAATCTACATTCAATTAATTTATACATACCCTACTGTAGAACAGGGTTTGTTACGGTGGCAGAGCCCGGTAATTAAGTAAGACTGAAACATTTATCTGCAGTGGTTCAAGTTCTCTTCCTAAGAATATGTTTATAATCAACATGCTTTCACAAAGTACCCAATTTAATTCACCATAACATTCCTCATATTAACTAAATGGAGAATCCTAGGCTATATACAAATCCAGAAAGGGCCAAAAGTCAGCAGCCCCTATGGATTATTACAACCCATTACTGAGACATTCAAATTATTTATTAAAGAACCACCATGACCATCAACATCATCAATTTATATATTATTGCCTCAATGCTAGCCTTAACCGTGGCTCTCACAACATGAATTCCTCTTCCCATATCTTATCCACTAATTAATATAAATGTAGGCATACTGTTTATATTAGCCATATCAAGCCTAGCCATTTATTCCATCCTCTGATCTGGATGAGCTTCAGATTCAAAATACTTACTCACTGGAGCTCTACAGACAGTAGCACAGACAATCTCATATGAAGTCTTGTTAGCAGTTATTCTATTCTCAGTCCTACTGCTAAATGGATCATTTACAATTTCAACAGTATTTATTACACAAGAACACCTATGACTAATTTTCTCCTGACCCCTACCCAGAATTTGATTATCTCCGCAGTAGCAGAAATCCAATGAACCCCACTTGATTTAACAGAAGTAGAATCAAAACCTGTATATGTCTTCAATGTAGAAACTGTAGCAGGCCCATTCACCCCGTCCTTCCTAGAGAATATGTCAATTTCCTTATAATAAACATTTCCACAACATTCTATTTTTAGGAGCATTCAACAATCCCTACGTGCCAGAATTATATACAGCCCAAGTCATCATTAAAACACATCTAACAATCTCCTTTCTATGAATTCGAGCATCCTACCCACAATTTTGATATGATCAACGTATACATCTCTCATAAAATTTTTTTACTACTAACATTAGCCCTATGTATATGAGAGTTTTCACTACCTGTCATCATACCAGGCAACCCACAGCAAACTTAAGAAATATGTTTCACTAAAGAGTTACTTTGATAAAGTAAATGATAGAGGTTTAAATGCGCTTATTCCTGGAATTGAACTTATTTCTAAGAATTTTACATTCTCCATGCTACCACATTACACCACAATGCTATATAGTAAGGTTCTCTAAGAAAGCTTCAAGGCCCATACCCCCAAAATATTGTTGTATATCCTTCCTGTACTAATAAACTCTCATTGTTTTTACTATCATTCTACTGACCATTATTTCAGGAAATATAATTGTAGTAACAAGCTCACACTGGTTAATGGTATCCCCATTCTAATAAAAAACATGAACCCATAAGCTACAGAAGCATCCCACAAATATTTTCTAAAACAATCCACCACATCAATACTACTTATAATGGCTATTATCATTAATCTAATATACTCTGGTCAAAGAACACAATGAATTACAAAAATCTTTAATCCAGCAGCATCCACTATCATGACAATCGTCCTTGTCACTAAAGTAGGACTTTCCCCATTTCACTTCTGAGTGCCCAAAGTAACTCAAGGCATTCCATGAACAGCAGGCCTGATGCTATCAACATGACAAAATTGCACCCCTATCAGTTTTATACCACATGTCACCATCC
Source organism: Eubalaena glacialis (assembly GCF_028564815.1). NCBI lineage: Eukaryota > Metazoa > Chordata > Mammalia > Artiodactyla > Balaenidae > Eubalaena > Eubalaena glacialis. The sequence continues at coordinate 94,599,463 of NC_083717.1, read as the reverse complement.
ATCAACCTAAACATACTGTTAATCATAGTGATATTATAAACCATAGTTGGACGCTGAGGCAGACTTAGCCATACTCACCTGGAAAAAATTACAGCCTCCTCATCAATTGCCCATATAGGATGAATAACAGCTATTATCATGTATATTCCAAGTATAACAATCCTAAACATACTAATTTATATCATAACAACACTATCTTCTTCCTATTTATACCCAGATCATGTACTACAAGAGTATCATTATCACACACATGAGATAAAACACCTCCCATCAGGATCCTTATCCTCAGCATTATAGTGTCATTAGGAGGTCGCCCACCATTATCAGGGTTTTGACCCAAATGAATAATTATCCAAGAGATAACAAAAATGATAACATCATTCTACCAACACTAATAGCCATCACAGCAGTCCTCAGCATATATTTCTACTTGAAGCTAACATAATCCACATCACTAACTATATTCCCTTCATTAAACAACACAAAAGTACAACAATTTGAACATACAAAACAAATAACTTTCCTATCATTACTCATCATAATAGCCACACGATTACTACCCATAACACCCGTCCTATCAGTGCTGGACTAGGAATTTAGGTTAGTTTAGACCAAGAGCTTTCAAAACCCTAAAAAAGTACAATTTACTTAATTTCTAAAAATAAGGACTGCAGGACTTTATCCTACATCAACTGAATGCAAAGCAAACATTGTAACTAAGCCAAATCCTTACGAGATTGATGAGTTTTAACCCCAGGAAATTTTAGTTAACAGGCAAATCATCTAGTCAACTGGCTTCAATCTACTTCTCCTGCCTTTGAGAAAGAAAAAAGAAGAAAAAAAAAAGGCAGGAAAATCACCGGCAGAATTGAAGCTGCTTCTCTCCAGTTACAATTCAATTTGTTGATTCACCACAGGGTTTGCCAGAAAGAGGGCTCAATCTCTGTCTTTAGATTTAGAGTCTAATGCTAACTCAGTCATTTTACCTCTGTTCATACACTGCTGATTATTTTCAACAAATCACAAAGATATCGGCATTTTATCTTTACTATTTGGTGCTTGAGCTGGAGTAGCAGGCAGCGCCTTAAGTATATTAATCCTGGCTGAGCTATGCTAACCTGGAGCGCTACTTGGAGATGCCCAAATCTGTAAGGTAGTCATAACAGTCCCTGCACTTGTAATAATTTTCTTTATAGTTGTACCCATTATGATTGCAGGCTTTGAAAACTGACTTGGGCCACTAATAACTCGGACACCAAAAGTAGCATTTCTCCAAATAAATCATATAAACTTTTGACTACTTCCCCCATCATTCTTACTCCTACTCATATCACCAATAGTAGAAGCTGGTTCTGGTACAAGTGGAACCGTATATTCAGCTCTAGCCTGCAATCTGGCCCATGAAGGAGCCTCTGTCGACCTAACCATTTTCTGCTTACATTTAGCAGGTGTCTCTTCAATTCTTGGTGCTATTACTTTTATTACTATAGTCTTTAATACAAAACATCAGTCATATCCCAATACCAAACACCAGTATTTGTTTAATCTTTCCCAACTATAGCCGTATTACTATCATTACCACTCTCAGTCTGAGCAGCCAGAATTGCCATACTGTTAAGAGACAGAAATCTAAACACTACTTTCTTTGACCCTGCAGGAGGAGACCGAATCCTATACCAACACCTATTTTGACTCTTTGGTCACCCTGAAGTCTGTATTCATGGCCTACCAGGATTTGTTATAATCTCACATATCATTACATACTATTTAGGACAAAAAGTGCCTTTCAGCTATTTGGGACTAGTATGAGTCATGTCCACTGGCTTTTTAGGATTTCTCTCGTGGGCCCATCATATGTTTACCATAGGGATAGCTGTCGACTCAGGAGCATACTTTGCATCAGCTACCATAATTACTTCTATCCCTACAGGAGTAAAAGTATCTAGCTGATTAACAACTCTTTATTTAATTTTTTTTCTCTTTTCTTTTTTTTTTTGGCTGCGTTGGGTCTTGGTTGCTGCACGTGGGCTTTCTCTGGTTGTGGTGCACGGCCTTTTCATTGCAGTGGCTTCTCTTGTTGCAGAGCACAGCCTCTAGGCGCGTGGGCTTCAGTAGTTGTGGCTTGTGGGCTCTAGAGGGCAGCTCAGTAGTTGTGGCGCACGGGCTTTTTGCTCCACGGCATGTGGAATCTTCCCAGACGAGGGCTCGAACCCATGTCCCCTGCATTGGCAGGCGAATTCTTAACCACTGCGTCACCAGGGAAGTCCCTGGTTAGCAACTGTTCACGGAGGTAATATTATATGACTTCCCACTATACTATGAGTTTTAGGCTTTAGTTTTTCTTTTTACAGTAGGTGGTTTGACAGGAATCATCTTAGCCAACTCACCCCCAGGCATTGTCCTCCAGCATACATACTATGTAGTAGCACACTTCCATGACCTAATGTCCATGGGAGCAGTCTTCACTATTATAGGAGGCTTCCTACACTGATTCCCACTATTCTCAGGTTATACAGTTAACTCAGCATGAGCAAAAATTCACTTCACAAGTATATTTGTAGTAGTAAATATGACTTCCTGCAGCACTTTCTTGGCCTCTCAGGGATGTCACTACGTTAGTCTGAGTACCCTGAGGCACACACCACATGAAATATTTTGTCTTTAGGCTCATTCATCTCAGTAGCAGCAGTAATGCTAATAATCTTCATACTTTGAAAAGCATTTGTGTCTAAACAAGAAGTCTTAGCAGTGGAAATTGCTACTCCTAACCTAGAAAGGTTACACGAATGCCCTCCACCATATCCTATGTTTCAAGATCCTACCTATGTAAATGTAAAATAAGGAAGGACTCAAGTCCTTCTCAACCAGTTTCAAGCCAACACCATAACAATTATGTCTTTCTCAATAAATGAGATAAAAGTAAAAAGTGATGTAGCTTTGTCAAAGTTAAATCATAGGCTAAAATCCTGTATATCACTAAGGCATATCAATTTCATCTACGCTCTCAAGATATAACATCACCGATAATGGAAGAACGTTTACATTTTCATCATCACACATGAATAGTGATTTTTAAAATAAGTTCTCTAGTCATCTATATCATTTCACTAATATTGACATCTAAACTAACTCATATGCATACAATAGATGCACAGGTAGAGAAAATGTGAACAATTTACTAGCCATTATTGTAATCTTAATTGCCCTATCATCATTGTGAATCCTTTACATGATACATGAAATCAATAACTCTTCCCAAACCATAAAAACTATGGGTCAGTAATGATACTGAAGCTACAAATACACAGATTATGAAGATTTAAATGTTGACTCCTCTGTAATTCCCACATCAGAGCTAAAACCAGGAGAATAATGACTAATAGAAGTCAACAACCGAGTAGTTGGAGATAGTCATTGAATATTAGTTTCATCTGAAATTGTTGTACACTCCTGAGTTGTTCCTTCTCAGGCCTAAAAAGAGCTATCCCAGGACGCCTAACTTAAAGAATCCTAATACCAACAGGACCAGGCCTATGTTGTGGACAAGAGAGCTCGTTTTCCTGAGTTCAAAGACAGGACAGAGGGAAATGGCTGAGATATGGGGTGAATCTGGAGCCCATGGGGATGCACTCTCCAAGCTCCAGGATAGGAATGGGGCCTCTAGGGTCCCAGGCCACCCACCACACCCTCCCGAGCAGGATCTGGGCAACATTCCCTGTCAGTGATGAGGCAGCCCTAATACTTGTCACTCCCCAATGTTGTGTCCTATGTGGGCCCCATGCTCTTGGGACCACACCCCACACTCTGCAGGTCCATGCTACAGGGTCCTTCGTGCCTCAGGAGTAGAGACACACAGCAAGCAGTTCCCTCCCCAACCAGCAGGAGGAGGGGAGGAGAGCAGGGGCACCAGGGGAATCTCACTCAGACAACAACACCCCAGGGGTGCCAGCGGGGACAGTGAAGATGCAGATGAAGCACACACCAAGAGATGGGACCAAAGGACCCAAAAGGCAGCTGGTCAGGTCCTGGCTCATCTGCACCGCGGACACCTTTGTCCCTCCTACACCCCCTTCCTCATACACCCTCTCCTTAAATGCAGATTCTTCAGATGCAAACAGGCAGAGCTTCAGACTGAAAGTCAGCTCTTCCAAAATGACCCATCAGCAAACACTGCAGGATTCCACTCCCTGTGCTTTGTGGTTGCTTCCCACTAGCTAGCTATTTTACATTTGGTAGTATATATATGTCCATGCCACTCTCTCACTTCATCCCAGATTACCCTTCCCCCTCCCTGTGTCCTCAAGTCCATTCTCTATGGCTGAGTCTTTATTCCTGTCCTGCCCCTAGGTTCTTCATAACATTTTTTTCTTTTTTTTTTAGATTCCATATATATGTGTTAGCATACGGTATTTGTTTTTCTCTTTCTGACTTACTTCACTCTGTATGACAGTCTCTAGGTCAATCCACCTCACTACAAATAACTCAATTTCATTTCTTTTTATGGCTGAGTAATATTCCATTGTATATATGTGCCACATCTTTATCCATTCATCTGTCGATCCTGCCAACACTTTTACTTTACTCAATTGAGACCAATGTCAGACTTGTAAGGTAATAAATTTATGTTGTTTTGAGTCACTCAATTTGTGGTAATTCGTATGAAAGCAATAAAAAACAAATACAGAGGTCCTACAAGAGCCAGGCTATATATTTATATTTAAGTATTTCTAAAATGAATTTAACCTTGTGATTGACAGCAGCAGCAGCTTCCAAGGGATCCCACCACACACTTGAGGCAAAAGCAGCCTAATAAAGAAACAGTGACAGCAGCAGGTCACTGCCCCACACTTGGGGTAGAGGGGGATTTGATCTACTGTAGCAGCAGCATAGCCTGAGTGGGAATGCATTCTCCTGTGGCACTAGTCCCATCAACATTAGTCTAATCTGCTAGCATCTGCTGTGCCAACAGGCCCAACATATACAAACCCTCCAACTCAGTAGCATCAAGTGAGCCAGGCTCAGTGTTTCCTGAAACTCATATCCAATGGCACTGGAAAGCCCAGATATCACCTACTGTTATGAAAACATAAAAAAACAATAACAGAAGACTGGGAACTTCAGAAAGAAAAGGGGAACAATGGAATGGGTGAAAACAAATGGGGTAAATATAAGAGACTATCATTAGCCTCATGAGTTTCTTAAATTCTATATGATGGTCAAAGCAAAAATTATGACACCATCTGATGTGGTTCTCAATGTACATAAAGGAAATACTACAGAAAATCATACTTTAAAACTGGGGAATATTAAGAGACCTAAATGGAAGTAAAATTTTTTTTTTTTTTTTATAAATTTATTTATTTATTTGTTTTAGCTGTGTTGGGTCTTCATTTCTGTGCGAGGGCTTTCTCCAGTTGTGGCAAGCGGGGGCCACTCTTCATCGCGGTGCGCGGGCCTCTCACTGTCGCGGCCTGTCCCGTTGCGGAGCACAGGCTCCAGACGCGCAGGCTCAGTAGTTGTGGCTCACGGGCCCAGTTGCTCCGCGGTATGTGGGATCTTCCCAGACCAGGGCTCAAACCCGTGTACCCTGCATTGGCAGGCAGACTCTCAACCACTGCGCCACCAGGGAGGCCCGGAAGTAAAATTTTGAAACTTCACTTGAAGTAATAAAACACTGATTCCAGTAGGCTATGATAAGTTACATATGTATAGTGTAATGCCAAAAGCAACCACTAAGAAAACTATACAAACAGTATACACAAATGATTATAAATAAATTAGATTAAAATGCACTTATTAAAAAATGTTTAAGTAACGCACAAGAAGGCAAAATAAGAGAAACACAGGATTGAGAAACTAAGGTAAAAGACAAAACAAAAAATAAAATGGTAGACCTAATCTTTAACATAGCAATAATTATATTAACTGTAAATGATCTAAATAACCAAGTCAAAGACAGAGATTGGAAGAGTAGATGAAAAAATCACAAGCATGATCCAACTATATACTGTCTATAAGAAGCTTACTTTAAACATCATGATATAGGTAGTTCAAAGTAAAAGGATGAAAAAGATATATCATATGAACATTAATCAGAAAAAGCAGGAATAGCTATATTAATATCAGATAAAGTAGATTTCAGAGCAAAGGAAATTAATAGGGGCAAAGAGGGTCATTACATAAAGATAACAGGAATAATCCACCTAGATGACCTAGTGATACTAAATGTGTGTGCACCAAACAACAGAACTTCAAAACACATGAAGCAAACACTGAAAAAGGTAAAAGGAGAAAATTTTAAATCCACAATTATTATTTGAGACTTCAACACAGCAATTTATAGAACTACCAGAGAGAAAAATCAGCAAGGATATGGAAGAACTGAAAACATCATCAATCAACAGGATATAACTGACATTTAAAGAACACACTCAATAAAAGCAGAATACATATTCAAGTGTCCATGGACCATTCACTCATATACCATATACTGGGTGATAAAAAAATTAGCAGATTTAAAAGAATTAAAATCATAGAGAGTATGTTCTCTAGCCATAATGGAATCAGACTAGAAATCAATAACAGAAAGACAACAGGAAAATCTTCAATCACATGAAAACTAAACATCACAATTCCCAATAACTCATGGGTAAAAAGTCAAGGAAAAATTTTTAAATGCATAGAATAAAAGAAAATGGAGATATAACGGATCAAAGTTTGTGGAATGAAGTGAAAGCAATGCTGAAAGGGAAGTTTATAGGACTAAATTGGGAAAGAAAATATTTCAAAGCAATAATCTAATTTTCTATATTAAAATAGTAAAAATGGAAGAGGAAAAAACACTAAACAAGCAGAAAGAAGGAAATAATAAGGATGAAACAAAAATCCATGAAACTGAAAACAGGAAAATAGGGGGGAAAAATCAATGAAACAAAAGGCTGGTTCTTTGAAATAAACAATCTAATCAATAAAGATGTAGCAAGACTGATAAAGATAAAAAGAGAGATGGCACAAATCACAGATATCAGAAATGCAACCAGGGATACCATGACATATCCTGCAGGTTAATAAGGGACAAGCTATTATGAACAAGTCTACACTATAAATTCAAAAATGTGGATGAAATGGACCAATGCTTCTACACCCAAAACTACTAAAACTCAGCCAAGATGAAATAGATAATCTCAATTTTCCTGTAACCATTAGAAACACTGATTTTTCATTTAAAAACTCCCAAAAGAAATATTCAGGCTTAGATGTTTCACTTTCACCCAAGACTTAAAGAATTAACACCAATTTTACATGACTTGATAAGAAATAGAAGTAGAGGGAACAGTTCCTAATTAATTTTATGAAGCCAGTATTACCTTGATACCAAAACCAGACAGGGATAGTATAGAAAGAAGAAAACTACAGACCAATATTTTTTATGAAATTGGCTGTAAAAATCCTCAGCCAAATATTAGCAAATTAAATCCAGAAATATATAAAAAGAATAATATACCATGACCAAGTGGTATTTATTCCAGTTATGCAAAGTTGGTTAAATATTTGAAAATCAAACAATGTAATCCACCATATCCAATAGATTAAGGGGGAAAAGTCATGTGATCCTATCCATTAATGCAGAGAAAGCATTTGACAAAATCCAATCCCATTCATGATTTTAAAAAAAGAAGAAAAAAAACTCCAAGCAAACTAGGAATAGAAAAGGAACATCCTGAAACTCATAAAGATGATCTACAAACAACCTATACCGACATTATATTTAACTGTGAAAGACTGAATGCTTTCTCTGTAAGATCAGAAACAAGGCACCGATATCTGCTCTCACCACTTTTATTAAATATATTACTGGAGGTTCTAGTAAGAAAATAAAGCAAAAATAAATAAATACATAAATTGAAAAGTGAAATTTTTTAAAAATGTATTTAAAAGATAAAAGGACTATTCCTACTATGTTGAATAGGAAGGAATATATCCTACTGAATGTTGAATAGTAATATATCCTATTATATTGAATAAGGAAAACTAAAACTGTCTATATCTGAAGATGAGATGATAATCTAAATGGAGAAAATACCAAGGAATCCACAAAAAGCTTGAGAAATAATACTAGTTTGTAAATGTTTTAGAGTACAAGATCAACACAATTTTATCAAATTATATATTAATAACAAATGTGTAGAAGCTTAAATAAAAATATGTGATGCCATTTACAACTGACTTAAATAAATACTTAAATATAAGCCCAATAAGACATTTATAGGACCTCTATACTGAAAATTACAAAATGCTGATGAAGAAAATTTTAAAAGTCCCAAACAAATAGGGAGATATACCTTGTTCATGGATTAGAAAACACAACATAATAAAGATGTCAATTCTCCCCAAGTTAAGAGGCTTAACACAATTACTCTTAAAATGACCTCAAGGTTTTTGTGGATATAGACAAGCTTATTCTAAGATTTATATGGTAAGAAGAGGCTGAAGAATAGCTAAAACAATTTGTAAAGGAAGATTAAAATGGGAGGAATTAATCCACCCAATTTCAAGATTTTGCAGTAATGATGGAGGGTAGATACATAGATCAATGGAATGGAACAGAGAACCCAGAAATAGACTGACATAAATACATTTAACTTGTTTTTGACAGCAGTGCAAAAGCTATCAAGGAAGAATAGACTTTTCAAAAAATGGTACTGAAACAGTTGGACATCCCTCGACAAAAACAAACAAACAAAAAATGAACCTTAACCTAAACCTTACACACCTTACACAAAAATTAAATCAAAGTGGATCATAATCTTAAATGTAAAAGCAGGACATTTTTAGAAAAAAAAATAGGAGAAAATCTTTGGCATCTAGAACTAGGTGAATAATTCTTAGACTTGACACCGAAAGTATGATCAATAAAAGCAAAAACTGATAAATTGGATCTCATCAAAATGAGTTAAAAATGCTTCATAGAAGATCCTTTTAAGTGGATGAAAACTCAAATTACACAATGGGAAAACATATTTGAAAATCCCATATGAGACAAATGACTTGTATCTATAATATACAAAGAACTCTCCAAACAACTTAAAAAAATCCAACTAGAAAATAGGCAGAAGACAGGAACAGACATTTCATGGAAGAGAATATACACATGGCAAAGAAGCACATGAAAAGATGTTCAACATCGTTAGCCATCAGGGAAATGCAAATTAAGACCATAATGAGATATCAGAGAATAACTAAAATTAAAGTATAGTGACAACATCAAATGCTGGCGAGTACGTAGAAAAATTATATCACATCACTGGTGGGAAAATAAAATGGTTTAGCCACTCTGAGAAACAGCTTGACAGTCTCTTTTAATCCTAAAAGTAGATTCACCCTACAATGCAGTAATTGTACTCTTGAGCATTTATCCAAAAGAAACAAAAACTTAACGAAGTTCCCACAGAAACTTACACATAAATGTTCATAGCAGTTTTATTTATAATAGCCAAAAACTGGCAACTACCCAAATGTCTTTCAATGGGTGAATGTTGAAACAAATTGTGATAAAATCTTATGATAGAATACTACCGAGCAACAAAAAGGAACAAATTATTAATATATGCAAAAATTGAAATGAACTTCAAGGGAATGATGCCGAGGGAAAAATTTTAAAAAGCCAATCTCCGAAGATTAAGTAATTCATGATTATGTTTACATATTATTCTTAAAATAACAAAACTGTGGAGATGGAGAACAGATTAGAAGTTGCCAAGGGTTAGAGATGGAGGTAGAAGGTACAGCGGGGGAACTTTGTGAGGTTTTTGTGGTCCCAGTACAAATAATACAGCAATCTTGGTTTTAATCCCTAAAGATTTTTAAAAGCAATTCCTAATAAGAGGTGTCCAGATATTTAGCAATGGCAGCAGATTAGAGGTATAGCTCCCCAACATGACAACTTCGAGAGAGATCTATACTATCAATACTAATTTAATGCATATGTTAATTTTTAAAAGGCCAGTCACAATACTTAAATGGTATATATCTTAACGATATTATTCTGGGTATCCAGCTATACCAGATGGACTAGCAGGATTTTCTGTACATTCAATCTTATTTAAGACAATAAATCTTATAATAAGACAGTTAAAAAAAGAAAAAGAAAAAAACAAACCTCAACTACAGTTGGATATTCTCATAGGAAGATGAGGTGAAAATATGTAGCAGCGGTTCAAAAGCTTAAGCAGTGACACCTAAATTTGGTTGCACATTAGAATCATCTGAAGCACTTTTTAAAAACCCTCACACCGACAGTTGGTCATCCTAGACCAATAAAATCATTTTAAATCTCCTCAGACAATGCCAATGTCTAGCCAGAACTGAGAACCAGCGGACTAAGCAGAAGGGGATGTTTCTACAAAGATCTCTTAACAATAAGTCCTTTCACCCAATCAGATTTACCTCCCCGCAAGGGGGTAAAGAAGGCTAGATGTTGTCCATACTTGCTTAGCTTTAATTAGCACTTGTGACTTGCCCAAAACCTAGATCATGTTTCCCCTAAATTTCATGTTATTCCCTAAGTTTTTCAAACCCAGGGCTAAGGGGTTTGCCAGGATGAGATTTTAAGTGCTCACACAGGGGAAGTCCCTGGCAAACCAGGACAGCGGTCACTCTACATTGAAATGTAAAGCATCCTAAATAACCCTGCCACTGCTCCCAGATACTAGTCTGTGCCAACCAGTGGAGAAAAGGCATTCTCCATTACTACCATGGCAAATGCTGCTGTACTTGCCTTGGCTAGTCCCTATCTTTTCCAGGCGCCACTCCCCTTCACCTGCTGGTGGACGCTTTGGCCAGCTGACGATGCAGATATTTTCAAACTTTAAGGTGAATAAAAATCATCTGGAGGGCCTGTTATAACAGAGATCACTGAGCCCCACCAGAGTTGCTGATTCCATAGGGCTGGGACCGGGCCCTAAAACTTGAATATCTAACACATTATCAGGGGACGTGGGTAAAGCTGGTCAGGTAAAGTCTGGTAAAGCTGGTCAGGAAAAAGAAACCCGACGTGTCAGATCATAAAGTACGGAAGGGCAAGCCTGCCAGCAGTCCAGGCCGGGGGGGACCGGGGTCCTCAGACCTACAGAGCCAACGGCAGACCAGCTCAGGCGCCCCTCGGAAGCGCGGGGTCCCCGCGGCCGAGTCTGCGCCCCCGGCCGGCCCCGGCTCCCCTCTGCCCACCCTGTGCGCGGGGGCTGGAAACGGCCGTGGAGAACCACAGCGGGGTGGGAAAGGGGTCTCCAAAGAGGGTCTGGCGACTCGAGTCGCTCCGTTTCTTGGTGGGCTCAGCGCGCGCCGTGGGGGAAGAGAGGCAGGGGTCCGGGAAGAGGGGACGGGCGGCACTCACGTAGACCGGCAGCGGCCACGGGTAGATGGCGGGCTCGGCCCCCACGGGCGACTGCAGCCTCAGTTTCTCCCCCATGTCTTCGCGTGCGGCCCCCGCACCAGGCTAGTCTGGCGATTGGGGGAGGGGCGGGGCGCCGCCGGCGGGGGCGGGGCAGGCGGGCGGGAGGCTGAGGGGAGGGGGCCTGGCCTGGGCCTCAGCCGCCGCCGCCGCGCTCCCGTCAGGCCCCCGGCTCCCTCTTTGTGGTCACAGGCCCGGGGCCTCCAGCGCTGCTGCCAACTGGGGCCGGCGTGAAGCAAGCACAATGGGCCAGGGCCGGACTGAACCACTCACTCGCGGCGAGCACCGCCCGCCCCGTGGACACGCCCCCTCTCACGCACGCACGTACGCACGCACGCAAGCACGTGTTCGGCTGCCCCCGGCCACACCCACCGGCCCGAAGTGGGGACCCGGGGAGATCCCTCGGGGCCTGGGGTGGCGGGTTCGACTCCCGCCCTTGACGTACCATGACACCTCCCCCCGAATAATAAGACTATAATTCCTCATTAAATATGACAGCTGGAATCCCGGCTTCTGTTCACAAAAATGCTGTGTATTTAGCCTATGCTAGGCACCAGACCCTGGACGCTCAGTACTGGCAAAAAAGGAAATGCCCTGTCCTCATGGCGCTGCCATTTTAATTGGAATAGTAGTGACAATGGTCAAGGGAGAAAATAAAGTGTCATCATCGCCACGGGGATGGTTAATCTCATGTGTGCACTGCGTGGGGCCCCGGCAACCACCAACATTATTCCAGATGTGGCCAGGAAGGTATTTTTCAGAAGAGATGAACACTGAAATTGGTCCACTTTGCGTAAAGGAGATTGTCAATGCCACGGCGTGGGTGGGCCTCGTCCATTAGTTGAAGGACTGGAGAGAAAAATGAGGTTCCGTAGAAAGAGGGAACTGTTCCTCCAATGGCCTTGGGACATCAGCTCTTCCCTGTGTCTCCAGCCCAGAGTCCTGCCCTGACTTGCCTGCCTCACGGTCACATGAGTCAACTCCTTAAAACAAAACTGTATATGTAAAAATACTGAATATATACAAGCCTATTAATTTGTATACGTGTGTATACGTATTATATATATGTATACACATGTTTATATGTGCGTGCGTTTGTAGTATATGTGTAAGTACTATATACAGTATACATACAAGCTTATATATTTGTGTGTATATATTGTATACATGTATGTATGTGTATATATATAGTATACATATTATAAATGTGAACATGCTGTATATATACAGACACCCATATATTGATATATGGGTGTCTGTATATATACAGTATATGTACACTGTATGTATGTATACAGTGTATATTTATATATAGGTGTGTATATATGTTGTATACCTGTATGTGTATATGTTTCTAGGTATTATATGTATATATGTATATACTATTATATACACACTTGCGTATGTATTTATATGTGTATGTACATGCGCATATTTACATATAGGTGTGTATGTGTGTGTATACATTGTATATATGTATGTGTATATATCTTATATATATGATATATGTATGTATATATACGATGAATCTATATATACAGTACATATATATTTTTATGCTATATGCTTTTATATGTAGGTGTATATGTGTGTCTATATGTATGTACGTGTATGTATTGCATATATTATATGTGTATGTACGTATACTGTCTAATACACACCTAGATATCTTTGTATGTGTGTATATATGTATGATATATATGTACCTAGGTGTGTATATTGCATATGTTATACGTATGTGTACATACTGTATATATACAAACTATGCATTTTATATGTGTGTATGTATAGTGTATATGTATGTGTGTATTGTATATATTATGTGTATATGTGTGTATACATACTGTATATATACAAACTGCATTTTATATGTGTGTATATATGTATGTGTGTATTGTATATACTATATGTGTATATGTGTGTATGCATACTGCATATATACACAGCTGTATATTTTTTTATGCGTGTACATATGTATGTGTGTGTGTATATACACACACACACCCTATGGATTCTGTTTGTCTGGAGAACCCTCACTGATACGGACACTTATGACAATTGAGTACCTGCTCTTCGCCAGCCAGGGAGCCAAAGGCTTGTCCTTTCGGTGTCTCCCTTAAGTGTCACAAATCCCAGGAGGGAAGGTGATGTGGCTCCTACCAGTTGAGGTGCCTCAGGATCAGAGAGGTGCACAGGGCGGGGGGCTGGAGCCTGGTGGAACCCAGGTGGAGTTCTAGCAGCAGTACAGCCTAGCAGTCCCACTTCCCCGCGTGCTTCTCACAAAGACGTCGAGGGAGAGATGGGATCTGAAGGAGCGGATGAGGAAGCTTTCGTGGGTCCGCAAGCCCAGACCAAGGCTGACTCGTCAAGGGTGTTAGAGGTCAGGACTGTGGTTACCCTGGGGGTGGGCTTACACAGAGCCATTCACATTCTGAAAAAGTATCCATTCTGCTCTTGTTTGTATGTTTACCCCCTCCCCCAAATCTTTTAAAAACAGATTCTCTTGGTTGCTGGGAACACACACAGGGAAGTTGTGTGTGAGGGGGTATGATCCAGGGGACAGGGAGGATAAGACCCCCACTCGTAGGGCCAGGAGTGGCTCAGCTTTGTGAGCTGAGGATGGCCCACGAGGTCCCCGAGAGAAGGGTCCCTGCTCCGTCCCTGCTCTGTGCACCCCATTCCCAGCCTGAGAAACCCAGAGCCACCCCCCCCCCACCAACACACACACACCAGGGAGGAGAGCCAGTCACCCTGGCTCCCAGGCTCTGGCTCCAAGGCTCCCGGCACTAGGAGCTATTTTCAGCTTTCATGCCCTAGCACACGGCCAGAGCTATTGTCTCTGGAAACTCTCTGCCTGTCTCTCGCCCGCCCTCCCTCCCTCCCTCCCTCCTCCGCTTCTTCCCCTCCCGCTCCATCTGTCCTCCCCTCCACAATGCATTTCTACACAGGATGGCTCACAGACAGCTGCTCCCCGTGCCCACCTGCCACCATTCGACGGATGTCAAAGCAAGCCCTAGGGACTTCCCTGGAGATCCAGTGATTAAGACTCCGAGCTTCCACTGCAGGGGGCGCGGGTTTGATCCCTGGTCAGGGAAATAAGATCTCACATGCCGCACAGCACGGCCAAAAAAAATAAATGAATAAAAAATAAAGTTATAGTGATGAAACAGCCCTAGTGGTGCAAGGATGGGACGTATAGCTCTATGGTATAGAATAAAGGTCCAGAAACAGATATATGAGAACTTGATATGATAGAAAGTGGGGAAATTAAGGAGTTTTCAATAAATGGCATTAGGACAATTGCATATCCATGTGGGAAAAAGTAAATTAGAAAAAAAAAAAGCAAACCCTGGTCAGGTGTGACCTTGGGCCCAGGGCCATTGGCACACGTTGTCATGTGGGACGTTCTTCCTTAGACTCCTCCCTCCTTCCTGTGTCACTGTCACTTCCTCCAGAACCTTCCTCCAGAACCTTCCTGGACTCCCCTACACAAGCCCGGGGTGTGCCCTCACCCGCCCTGGATCACCAGAATTCTGATCCTGGCCCACCCTTCCCCGCCAGGTAAAGAACTGTGCATGGTCAATAAGACCGTAGAGGTCATTGGCCATTGCTATTGCAGCTGGAATTGTTACTGTGTTTAGATAGGGTGACCAACACCCACCCCAAGTTTGCCCAAGACTGCTCAGGTTTCAGCGCTGGAACTCTGGGGAAACCCTCAGTCCCGGGGAACACCAGAAGGCTGGTCAGCCTATTTAGGATGGATCTTTCACTTGATCTCCCAACCACCGAGAGCCAGAAAGGGAATCTCCCCCCTCCTTCCATTGTAACCTTCATTCATTCATCCACTCATCCCTTTATTAAACTCCTTTATTCAGCAAGTATTTATGAAGCATCTACTACACAGCAGACACTCTTCTAGGTGCTGGGGACATAACAGAATCCCTGTCCTCAAAGAGCTCACATTCTAGCGAGGGCAGCAAACAGTAAACTGAGAAGGTGTGATTTATTACATGGGGATGATGTCTCGGAGACCACTGCAGGGCAGGGGAGGTGGGAGAGGAAAGGGGCAGTTCTAAATGCAGGCACTGACGGGATTGGGGCAGACCTTGCCCTGGGCCAGGCTGGTTGCTTCAACACAGCTGTCCTCACCCAGGGCCATCCTGCCCCCGCCTCACCCAGTTCTTCCGTGATGTGTGGGGAAAATCTGTGGTTGTCACAACTGGGGGGGAGGGGCCCCTGGAATCAAATGGGTGCGGCCAGGGATGCTGCTAAACCCCACACAGTGCCCAGGAGGGGCCCTCAGCAGAGGATGACCTGCCCCAAATAACCCCAGTGCCATGGGGGAGACCCTGCACTAATATTATTCAGACCCGCTGGTGCCCCCAGATTCCTGCACAGGCAGGGACTCTAACCGGGTCACCTCTGTATCCCGAGGTGACCTAGAGTGGGGCAGCCAGGAGGGCTGAGATAAGTATCGGGAGTGAAATGACAAATCTCTGTGCCCACTCTCCCCGCCGCACCCCAGGGGCGATGGTCTCTATCTCCTCCCTGTGCAGGTAGCTTTTCCCTGAGCCATTTCTTCTTGTCAAGGTCCCTGTCGCAGGTTGGGTTCCCCGAAGATGACGTTGAGAGCAAGGATTGGAGTGCAGGTGGTTGATGTGAGATGTGCAGGAACAGATACAGCTGCCATAGGGTCCCGCAATTCCACTCCTGGGCATAGATCCAGAGAAAACTCTAATTCAAAACTATACATACACCCCTGGGATTTCCCTGGTGGGCCAGTGGTTAAGAATCCGCACTTCCAGTGCAGGGGGCATGGGTTCCATCTCTGGTCAGGGAACTAAGATCTCACATGCCGTGTGACAATAAAAGAAGAAAGAAAGAAAAAAGAAAGAAAGAAAGAGAGAAAGAGAGAAAGAGAGAAAGAGAGAGAGAGAGAGAGAGAAAGAGAGAGAGAAAGAGAGAAAGAAAGAAAGAAAGAAAGAAAGAAAGAAAGAAAGAAAGAAAGAAAGAAAGAAAGAAAGAAAGAAAGAAAGATAGAAAGAAAAAAAGAAAGAAAGAAAAAGAAAGAAAGAAAGAAAGAAAGGAAGAAAGAAAGAAAGAAAGAAGAAAGAAAGAAAGAAAAGATACATGCACCCCAATGTTCATTGCAGCACTATTTACAATAGTCAAGACATGGAAGCTACCTAAATGTCCACTGATGGATGAATGGATAAAGAAGATGTGGTACATATATACAATGGAATATTATTCAGCCATAAAAAGAATGAAATAATGCTATTTGCAGCAACGTGGATGGACCTAGAGATTATCATACTAAGTGAAGTAAGTCAGAAGAGAAAGACAAATATCATATGATCTCACTTCTATGTGAAATCTAAAATACGACACAAATGAACTCGTCTACGAAACAAAAACAGACTCACAGACATAGAGAACAGACTTGTGGTTGCCAAGGGGGAGAAACAGTGAGGGAGGGTTGGATTGGGAGTTTGGGGTTAGCAGATGCAAACTATTAAATATAGGATGGATAAACTACAACGTCCTACTGTCTAGCACAGGGAACTATATTCAATATCCTGTGATAAGCCATAATGGAAAAGAAAAAAGTTTTATTTATAGGTTCCATCCCTAACTGAGCTGGCCCATCCCCTCCCATGGTTCTAAGTGCAGCCCGAAGCTGCAGACTTCCCAGCGTGGTCTTCAGCTCCAGAGCAAGCCACCTGCAAACCACCCACATCTTCCCAGGGGCTGGCAACTCTCCTTTGCTACTGATTCCAAGACACATCCAGATAGCAAAAATGTGACCATGAAAAGAAACTCAGGCATGTTCAAATCAGGGAAATAACATTCTTATCTCTGTTCAGTACTCGCTTAATTTTAGAATAGCTTGGAGTTACAAAAAAGTTGCAAAGATCTGTACAGAGTGTACAGAGTGCCGTGGACCCTGACCCAGTACCCCTATTTCCAACACGTTAGTACGTTAGTACGACATGTTTATCCAACTAAGGAACCAAGATGGATACATTGTTATTAACTAAAGTCCACACTTTATTAGACTTTCCCTAGTTTTCCCCTAACATCCTTTTTCTGTCCCAGTCTCCTCTGGGCTGTGACATTTCTCAGACGTCTCTGGGTTTTGATACCTTGAAAGTTTTGAGGAGGACTGGTCAGGTATTTTGTCCCTCAATTTGTTTGTCTGTTTGTTTTCTGATGTTTTCTTATGGTTGGTCCAGAGTTATGGGGTTTGGGGCGGAAGATCCAGACAGAGATAAAAATGCCATTCTCCTCAGGTCACATCAAGGATACACACCATCAACGGGACTTATGACAAACGATTTTACCCTTGATCACCTGGCCAGTATCGTCTTTTTTTTTTTGCTGCGTTGGGTCTTCGTTGTGTGCGGGCTTCTGTAGTTGTGGCACGGGGGCTCAGTAGTTCTGGCTCCCAGGATCTAGAGCGCAGGCTCAGTAGTTGTGGCCCACGGGCTTAGTTGATCTGCGGCACCTGGGATCTTCCCGGACCAGGGCTTGAACCTGTGTCCCCTGCATTGGCAGGCGGATTCTTTTCTTTTCTTTTTTCTGTTGCAACCAAAACTTTAATCCCAAGGATTCTCACAAAACATATTACAAATGACAGCATAAAAAAAATAATTGCACAGTAACTCAAAGTTCAGCTCTACAATATACTCTTAATCTGGCAGGACATTGGTATCTTGATAATCTCAAATTTCCAAAAAATATTACAAAGAGCTATGTATTCATGTACAGCAATCACAGAGGGGACTTATGACCTAACTCAAAGGTAAACTAACTTCCTTGAAACTTCTTAGATTCTAAACTCCCTGGACAACCTCTTGTCCAGTGTGAAGACTAGTGGAATTATTAAACCTCTAATCTAGGGTAAGGGTGCGGCTTTCATTTTTACCTGCTGGCTTGTGTTCACAGGACCTTTTAAAGACTGCTTGCTTAACTACAGCTGCATATCATATCCCAGCTACAGAAAGTCTTTTCAATGTTTGCCAGTGTTGTTTCCATAATAGTAAACATCACACTTTAGGTGGGCAGGAGTTAGAGTTTTATTATCAGTCTAGGCAAGACCAAAAATTCAAAGCAAATTCAATTTTGCTTAAGGGAACATTGTAAGGTAACAATTCTTCATATTACATGCCTCATATGACCCATTTCAAACCATAGAGAATGACACCTTTATGTGTCACTGTCCCAAGAGACAAACAAATGTGAACAACCAAAACATTTAAAAAGTGCACCAAGCTTCGGAAGTCCCAAAGAAAACTTGAATTTTCTGTACATACTCCTGCCAAATGAAGTTATTGCCTGTACACCACTCCTCTTGCAAAGTGGTCTTCTATTTCCTTTCATTTGACCTAGATCGGCTAGGAGACCTAGAGAAAGATCGGGACAGCTTGTGATTTCTCTCCTGGGACAGTGATCTCTCTCTTCTCCTATATCTAGAAAGGGACCTGCTCTGGCTGACAGAGAAGGCTCTCCATCTTGGAGATGTGTGGGAGGTGGAGGACTCCTCCTCCCATAATCATCTCGAGGGCGATGACCCCAACAAGGAGGCGGTCACGATTTCGACTTCTCTTTTCCCCATTCCACAGGTCCACACTTACTCGGCAGCCACATAGTGTTCTCCCATCTAGTTCTCGGACAGCATCGGCTGCATCTCGGGGATCTTCACATTCAACAAGACAGAAGCCGGGAGGGTTTTTAGCACCCCACACACTTCAGAGTGGTCCATAATAGCCTAAAGCTTGTTCCAATTCAGCCTTGTTACCACTGTTTCCAAGATTCCCTACATAAACTTTATAGTCCAACGGACCGGAATCACGATGCAAGACCCTCGTGGCTCCTTGGTTTCACGGGCTGCAGGGTCGTCCCGGGCCTCTAGAATCTGGCAGCTGAATCTGCTCACACAAGCTGTCCTGTGGGGATGCTTTTCCCCCTATGTGTCCAGCCCGGGGCCCTGCTGTCTTGGCCCGGCCTCCCGGGTGAGAGGGTGAACCCCAGCTCCCTGGAGCAGACACTCAGAGCCCTGGTGACCGGACTCACGGCTGACGGGGCTGGAGCGGCGGTTGGACATGGGTGGCCAGCCTGGTGGTGTTTGGCCCCCTCTGCAGTTCCAGTTCCAGCTGAGAAAGAGCCTCCCTGTGTTATTTTCTCCTGGTTGTGTAAGGATCCCCGGTGTCATTTGACAGAAGTGTAGATGGTGTGTTCTTTCTCTCTTTTCTCCCTGCTTCCTCTCCGCCCTCTATCCCTCCCTCTCTCCCTGTCCCTCTTTCCATGTTCTGCTCTCCCTCTACCTCTTTCCCTCTCCCTCTCTCTCTCTCCCTCTCTCTTTCTCCATGTGTCTCTCCCTCTCTCCCTCCCTCTCTCCCTCTCCCTCTCTCTCTTTCCTCTCCCTCTCTCCCTCTCCCTCTTTCCTCTCCCTCTCTCCCTCTGCCTCTCTCCCTCCCTATCTCCTGTGCCTGTTTCCCTGTCCTTGTTTCCCTGTCCCACTCTGCCTCTACCTCTTTCCCTCTCCCTCCCTCACTCCTTCTCCCTCTCCCTCCACCTCCTTCCCTCTCTGGGGATGGAAGGAGGTGGAGGGAGAGGGAGAGAGAGCAGGAGAGGGAGGGGGAGAGGGAGAGAAAGGGGGGGGAGAGGGAGAGAAAGGGGGGGAGAGGGAGAGAGGGATGGAGGGACGGAGGGAAAGACATCTCTCCCTCCCTCCCTCTATCCCTCTCTCCCTCCCTCTCTTCCTCTCCCTCCTTCCCTCTCCTCCCTCTCCCTCTCCCTCTAACTCTCCCTCTCCCTCCATCTCTCCATCTCCCTCACTCCCTCCCAGAGAGGGAGAGACTAGACGGAGGGAGAGGCAGAGACAAGGGAGAGGGAGAGAAGGAGAGGGAGAGGGAGGGGGGAGAGAGGGAGAGAGAGAGATGTCTTTTCCTCCCTCCCTCTCCCTCTCTCCTCCTTCTCTCCCTCTCTCCCTCACCCTCTCTCCCTCTCCCTCCCTCCATCACATTCCCTCCTTCTCACTCTCCCTCCCTCTCCCTCTCCCTCTCTCCCTCTCAGAGAGGGAGAGACAGAGGGAGAGGGAGAGGGGGGAGAGAGGGACACGGAGAGGGAGGCAGGGAGACAGAGAGGGAAGCAGTCACCCTCTCTCCTTCTCCCTCTCCCTACCTCCTTCTCCAACTCCCCCTCTCCTTCGCTCAATCCCTCTCCTCTCCCTCCATCTCTCCCTCTCCCTTCCTCCCTCTAGGAGAGGAAGAGGAAGGGAGGGAGAGAAAGAGGGAGGTGGAGGGAGAGGGAGAGGGAGAGACGTCTCGCTCCCCCTCCCTCTTCCTCCCTCGCCCTTTCCCTTCCTCTATCCCTCTCTCTCCTTCTGTCTCTCCCTCTCCCTCCGTCTCTCCCTCTCCCTCACTCCCTCCCAGAGAGGCAGAGACGGAGGGAGAGACAGAGACAAGGGAGAGGGAGAGGGTTAGAGGGACAGATGGAGGGAGAGGGAGAGGGAAGAAGGAGAGAGAGAGAGAAGGAGGAGAGAGAGAGAGAGAGGAAGGAAGAGACCTCGCTCCCTCTCCCTCTCTCCCCTCACTCTCGCCCTCTCCCTCTCTCCCCCTCCCGTGTCTAAGACTCTTCCTCCATATCTCCATCTCTGGGAGGGAGTGAGGGAGATGGAGACATGGAGGGAGAGGGAGAGGGAGAGGGAGGAGAGGGAGCGAGGGAGAGGGAAAGAGGGAGGGAGAGAGGGATAGAGGGAGGGAGGGAGAGACGACTATGTCTTTCCCTCCCTCCCTCTATCCATCTCTGCCACTCCCCCCTCTCTCTCCCTCTCCTCCCTCCTTCTCCTGCTCTCTGTCCCTCTCCTGAACCTCTTTCCTTTCTTCCTCCTGGCACGTTTAGGCCAACCAAGCAAGCCGGAAAGGCAAATCAGCACTACAAGGAAGTCTCGCTTGCCATCGGGCAAAAGGGCCATGCTGAAGAAAGTGTAAAAACCAGAAATGCAGGACAGGCCATGGAGACATGGGAGCCTTGCTACGCTGATGGGCGGGATGTAAATTGCCAACAGCCACTCTGGAGAAGTGTACGGTGTGTCCTGAAACATGTAATAAACACAGCTTAGAGAGCATAGGGCACTTCCACTCATGGGCGTATACATTGGGAAAACTGAAAATCCACAAGACACAGGCACCCCAAAGTGTAGGGCTGCTCTGTTTACAAGAACCTCCACTTCGGTACACCTTAAATAGCCCAGGAAAGAGAAAAATGGATAAAGAAGTTGTGGTACTTATGCACAATGGCATATCACTCAGCCATGAAATCAATGTCATAAGGCTAGTATCAGCACGATGAGTGGATTTAGGTACGCTGACTCTAAGTGAAATAAGTCACACAGAAAAAGACACTTATCCTAAGATATCACTTATAGAGGGAATGTCAAAATCGCTACCTTTGAACTGAAATACAAAACAGAACAGAGTCACACGTTTAGAAAACACACTATGGCTGCTTAACGGGAAAGGTCAGGTGGGGTGATGCATAAAACAAGGGTTTGAAATTAGCTCAGATACCGTTCCATAAGCCAAATATGTAATAGACAAGACCTACTCCCTGCTCAGTGAACTGGACTCAACACCCCCTATTCACCGCACAAGAATATACTTGACTAGTAAGAATCTTAAAACCTATGTATTGATATCTCTCGGGAAGTGAATCAAGAGGGTGTAAAGCGGCATAAACACAGCAGTGAAAAGCAGCTAAACCCCATTATAAAAATAAATTACTCCAAAAAAAACCCCATAAAACAAAGACAGTGAAAGAGAGAGAAATTCTTACAAAATCCGTTCAGGGGCTCTGATGCCACCTGGATTGACCATATCTAGACACACAGCTGGATGAGACAGAAGGCTGGACACTCTTGGGGCTGAGAGGATTGGTGAGGTTGGGCGAGCAAACGCAGACCCTTTAAAGTAATACTGCGTGGTACCCATCCCATGGGTCCCAAATCTCCAGGTTCAAGGGCATCTTCCTACATCGAAAACATGCCTGGGATACCCAGAAGATGGTACACCGTGTGATCGGGAAAGGTTTGTAAAACACACCTCATTTCTCCTCTCCTTGTGCTCGGGTTCGCCATTCCAGCCGCTTTACCAACAATCTCCCTACTTGGAGAATCAGCACCGTTACCCTCCTGATTCGTACAGGTTGCAATTTCTCCTGAGGATGAACGGGAAGAGGGGGAACCAATGAGAGAGTAGCTCTAGGTGTTGGGACATTCACAGGTCACTCTATTTTCCCATCAGGAAGAAGAATGAACCACAGGCTCAGCCTGCCCTCCCGGAACAAGAATAGGGCCTGAAGCAATCCTGCGCTTTTGCGGCCAGCTTCCAAAAAAGCAAGTTGACAAATGGAGCTCAGGGGCACTGCAATTCACAAACCTGCAGAGTTAGAAATGATAACTCTCGTCCACAAATATATTGAGGGAAGGCAACGAAGAGGATTTGGAAGCAAGGCAGAATTGCAGGAAACAGATTTCAGGAGGTAGATTTGACTCGCCTTTAAAGCACATGAAAAGCGGCAAAACGTCGACCATGATGCCCTTGGCCAAAAAGGGCGTATGCGTTTTTTCCTGAATATATTCAGGAAAAAACGCATACGCCCTTTTTGGCCAACCAAGCAAGCCGGAAAGGCAAATCAGCACTACAAGGAAGTCTTGCTTGCCAGCGGGCAAAAGGGCCATGCTTAAAAAAGTGTAAAAACCAGAAATGCAGGACAGGCCATGGAGACATGAGAGCCTTGCTACACTGATGGGCGGGATGTAAGTTGCCAACAGCCATTCTGGAGAAGTGTACGGTGTGTCCTGAAACATGTAATAAACACAGCTTAGAGAGCATAGGGCACTTCCACTCATGGGCGTATGCATTGGGAAAACTGAAAATCCACAAGACACAGGCACCCCAAAGTGTAGGGCTGCTCTGTTTACAAGAACCTCCACTTCGCTATAACTTAAATAGCCCAGGAAAGAGAAAAATGGATAAAGAAGTTGTGGTACTTATGCACAATGGAATATCACTCAGCCATGAAATCAATGTCATAAGGCTAGTAGCAGCATGATGAGTGGATTTAGGTACGCTGACTCTAAGTGAAATAAGTCACACAGAAAAAGACACTTATCCTAAGATATCACTTATAGAGGGAATGTCAAAATCGCTACCTTTGAACTGAATTACAAAACAGAACAGAGTCACACGTTTAGAAAACACACTATGGCTGCTTAACGGGAAAGGTCAGGTGGGGTGATGCATAAAACAAGGGTTTGAAATTAGCTCAGATACCGTTCCATAATCCAAATATGTAATAGACAAGACCTACTCCCTGCTCAGTGAACTGGACTCAACACCCCCTATTCACCGCACAAGAATATACTTGACTAGTAAGAATCTTAAAACCTATGTATTGATATCTCTCGGGAAGTGAATCAAGAGGGTGTAAAGCGGCATAAACACAGCAGTGAAAAGCAGCTAATCCCCATTATAAAAATAAATTACTCCAAAAAAAACCCCATAAAACAAAGACAGTGAAAGAGAGAGAAATTCTTACAAAATCCGTTCAGGGGCTCTGATGCCACCTGGATTGACCATATCTAGACACACAGCTGGATGAGACAGAAGTCTGGACACTCTTGGGGCTGAGAGGATTGGTGAGGTTGGGCGAGCAAACGCAGACCCTTTAAAGTAATACTGCGTGGTACCCATCCCATGGGTCCCAAATCTCCAGGTTCAAGGGCATCTTCCTACATCGAAAACATGCCTGGGAAACCCAGAAGATGGTACACCGTGTGATCGGGAAAGGTTTGTAAAACGCACCTCATTTCTCCTCTCCTTGTGCTCGGGTTCGCCATTCCAGCCGCTTTACCAACAATCTCCCTACTTGGAGAATCAGCACCGTTACCCTCCTCTTTCGTACAGGTTGCAATTTGTCCTGAGGATGAACGGGAAGAGGGGGAACCAATGAGAGACTAGCTCTAGGTGTTGGGACAGGCACAGGTCACTCTATTTTCCCATCAGGAAGAAGAATGAACCACAGGCTCAGCCTGCCCCCCCGGAACCAGAATAGGGCCTGAAGCAATCCTGCGCTTTTGCGGCCAGCTCCCAAAAAAGCGACTTGACAAATGGAGCTCAGGGGCACTGCAATTCACAAACCTGCAGAGTTAGAAATGATAACTCTCGTCCACAAATATATTGAGGGAAGGCAACGAAGAGGATTGGAAAGCAAGGCAGAATTGCAGGAAACAGATTTCAGGAGGTAGATTCGACTCGCCTTTAAAGCACATGAAAAGCGGCAAAACGTCGACAATGATGCCCTTGGCCAAAAAGGGCGTATGCGTTTTTTCCTGAATATATTCAGGAAAAAACGCATACGCCCTTTTTGGCCAACCAAGCAAGCCGGAAGAGCAAATCAGCACTACAAAGAAGTCTCGCTTGCCATCGGTCAAAAGGGCCATGCTGAAAAAAGTGTAAAAACCAGAAATGCAGGGCAGGCCATGGAGACATGGAAGCCTTGCTACGCTGATGGGCGGGATGTAAATTGCCAACAGCCACTCTGGAGAAGTGTACGGTGTGTCCTGAAACATGTAATAAACACAGCTTAGAGAGCATAGGGCACTTCCACTCATGGGCGTATACATTGGGAAAACTGAAAATCCACAAGACACAGGCACCCCAAAGTGTAGGGCTGCTCTGTTTACAAGAACCTCCACTTCGCTACACCTTAAATAGCCCAGGAAAGAGAAAAATGGATAAAGAAGTTGTGGTACTTATGCACAATGGAATATCACTCAGCCATGAAATCAATGTCAAAAGGCTAGTAGCAGCATGATGAGTGGATTTAGGTACGATGACTCTAAGTGAAATAAGTCACACAGAAAAAGACACTTATCCTAAGATATCCCTTATAGAGGGAATGTCAAAATCGCTACCCTTGAACTGAATTACAAAACAGAACAGAGTCACACGTTTAGAAAACACACTATGGCTGCTTAACGGGAAAGGTCAGGTGGGGTGATGCATAAAACAAGGGTTTGAAATTAGCTCAGATACCGTTCCATAAGCCAAATATGCAATAGACAAGACTTACTCCCTGCTCAGTGAACTGGACTCAACACCCCCTATTCACCACACAAGAATATATCTGACTAGTAAGAATCTTAAAACCTATGTATTGATATCTCTCGGGAAGTGAATCAAGAGGGTGTAAAGCGGCATAAACACAGCAGTGAAAAGCAGCTAAACCCCATTATAAAAATAAATTACTCAAAAAAAACCCCATAAAACAAAGACAGTGAAAGAGAGAGAAATTCTTACAAAATCCGTTCAGGGGCTCTGATGCCACCTGGATTGACCATATCTAGACACACAGCTGGATGAGACAGAAGGCTGGACACTCTTGGGGCTGAGAGGATTGGTGAGGTTGGGCGAGCAAACGCAGACCCTTTAAAGTAATACTGCGTGGTACCCATCCCATGGGTCCCAAATCTCCAGGTTCAAGGGCATCTTCCTACATCGAAAACATGCCTGGGAAACCCAGAAGATGGTACACCGTGTGATCAGGAAAGGTTTGTAAAACGCACCTCATTTCTCCTCTCCTTGTGCTCGGGTTCGCCATTCCAGCCGCTTTACCAACAATCTCCCTACTTGGAGAATCAGCACCGTTACCCTCCTGTTTCGTACAGGTTGCAATTTGTCCTGAGGATGAACGGGAAGAGGGGGAACCAATGAGAGACTAGCTCTAGGTTTTGGGACATTCACAGGTCACTCTATTTTCCCATCAGGAAGAAGAATGAACCACAGGCTCAGCCTGCCCCCCCGGAACCAGAATAGGGCCTGAAGCAATCCTGCGCTTTTGCGGCCAGCTCCCAAAAAAGCGAGTTGACAAATGGAGCTCAGGGGCACTGCAATTCACAAACCTGCAGAGTTAGAAATGATAACTCTCGTCCACAAATATATTGAGGGAAGGCAACGAAGAGGATTGGAAAGCAAGGCAGAATTGCAGGAAACAGA
Source organism: Eubalaena glacialis (assembly GCF_028564815.1). Classification (NCBI taxonomy): domain Eukaryota; kingdom Metazoa; phylum Chordata; class Mammalia; order Artiodactyla; family Balaenidae; genus Eubalaena; species Eubalaena glacialis. Next base: position 94,572,952 of record NC_083717.1, on the reverse strand, counting down.
TTTCAGGAGGTAGATTCGACTCGCCTTTAAAGCAAATGAAAAGCGGCAAAACGTCGACCATGATGCCCTTGGCCAAAAAGGGCGTATGCGTTTTTTCCTGAATATATTCAGGAAAAAACGCATACGCCCTTTTTGGCCAACCAAGCAAGCCGGAAAGGCAAATCAGCACTACAAAGAAGTCTCGCTTGCCATCGGTCAAAAGGGCCATGCTGAAAAAAGTGTAAAAACCAGAAATGCAGGACAGGCCATGGAGACATGGGAGCCTTGCTACGTTGATGGGCGGGATGTAAATTGCCAACAGCCACTCTGGAGAAGTGTACGGTGTGTCCTGAAACATGTAATAAACACAGCTTAGAGAGCATAGGGCACTTCCACTCATGGGCGTATACATTGGGAAAACTGAAAATCCACAAGACACAGGCACCCCAAAGTGTAGGGCTGCTCTGTTCACGAGAACCTCCACTTCGCTACACCTTAAATAGCCCAGGAAAGAGAAAAATGGATAAAGAAGTTGTGGTACTTATGCACAATGGAATATCACTCAGCCATGACATCAATGTCATAAGGCTAGTAGCAGCATGATGAGTGGATTTAGGTACGGTGACTCTAAGTGAAATAAGTCACACAGAAAAAGACACTTATCCTAAGATATCACTTATAGAGGGAATGTCAAAATCGCTACCCTTGAACTGAATTACAAAACAGAACAGAGTCACACGTTTAGAAAACACACTATGGCTGCTTAACGGGAAAGGTCAGGTGGGGTGATGCATAAAACAAGGGTTTGAAATTAGCTCAGATACCGTTCTATAAGCCAAATATGCAATAGACAAGACTTACTCCCTGCTCAGTGAACTGGACTCAACACCCCCTATTCACCACACAAGAATATATCCGACTAGTAAGAATCTTAAAACCTATGTATTGATATCTCTCGGGAAGTGAATCAAGAGGGTGTAAAGCGGCATAAACACAGCAGTGAAAAGCAGCTAAACCCCATTATAAAAATAAATTACTCCAAAAAAAACCCCATAAAACAAAGACAGTGAAAGAGAGAGAAATTCTTACAAAATCCGTTCAGGGGCTCTGATGCCACCTGGATTGACCATATCTAGACACACAGCTGGATGAGACAGAAGGCTGGACACTCTTGGGGCTGAGAGGATTGGTGAGGTTGGGCGAGCAAACGCAGACCCTTTAAAGTAATACTGCGTGGTACCCATCCCATGGGTCCCAAATCTCCAGGTTCAAGGGCATCTTCCTACATCGAAAACATGCCTGGGAAACCCAGAAGATGGTACACCGTGTGATCGGGAAAGGTTTGTAAAACGCACCTCATTTCTCCTCTCCTTGTGCTCGGGTTCGCCATTCCAGCCGCTTTACCAACAATCTCCCTACTTGGAGAATCAGCACCGTTACCCTCCTGTTTCGTACAGGTTGCAATTTGTCCTGAGGATGAACGGGAAGAGGGGGAACCAATGAGAGACTAGCTCTAGGTGTTGGGACAGGCACAGGTCACTCTATTTTCCCATCAGGAAGAAGAATGAACCACAGGCTCAGCCTGCCCCCCCGAAACCAGAATAGGGCCTGAAGCAATCCTGCGCTTTTGCGGCCAGCTCCCAAAAAAGCGAGTTGACAAATGGAGCTCAGGGGCACTGCAATTCACAAACCTGCAGAGTTAGAAATGATAACTCTTGTCCACAAATATATTGAGGGAAGGCAACGAAGAGGATTGGAAAGCAAGGTAGAACTGCAGGAAACAGATTTCAGGAGGTAGATTCGACTCGCCTTTAAAGCAAATGAAAAGCGGCAAAACGTCGACCATGATGCCCTTGGCCAAAAAGGGCGTATGCGTTTTTTCCTGAATATATTCAGGAAAAAACGCATACGCCCTTTTTGGCCAACCAAGCAAGCCAGAAGAGCAAATCAGCACTACAAAGAAGTCTCGCTTGCCATCGGTCAAAAGGGCCATGCTGAAAAAAGTGTAAAAACCAGAAATGCAGGGCAGGCCATGGAGACATGGGAGCCTTGCTACGCTGATGGGCGGGATGTAAATTGCCAACAGCCACTCTGAAAAAGTGTACGGTGTGTCCTGAAACATGTAATAAACACAGCTTAGAGAGCATAGGGCACTTCCACTCATGGGCGTATACATTGGGAAAACTGAAAATCCACAAGACACAGGCACCCCAAAGTGTAGGGCTGGTCTGTTTACAAGAACCTCCACTTCGCTACACCTTAAATAGCCCAGGAAAGAGAAAAATGGATAAAGAAGTTGTGGTACTTATGCACAATGGAATATCACTCAGCCATGAAATCAATGTCATAAGGCTAGTAGCAGCATGATGAGTGGATTTAGGTACGCTGACTCTAAGTGAAATAAGTCACACAGAAAAAGACACTTATCCTACGATATCACTTATAGAGGGAATGTCAAAATCGCTACCTTTGAACTGAATTACAAAACAGAACAGAGTCACACGTTTAGAAAACACACTATGGCTGCTTAACGGGAAAGGTCAGGTGGGGTGATGCATAAAACAAGGGTTTGAAATTAGCTCAGATACCGTTCCATAAGCCAAATATGTAATAGACAAGACCTACTCCCTGCTCAGTGAACTGGACTCAACACCCCCTATTCACCGCACAAGAATATACTTGACTAGTAAGAATCTTAAAACCTATGTATTGATATCTCTCGGGAAGTGAATCAAGAGGGTGTAAAGCGGCATAAACACAGCAGTGAAAAGCAGCTAAACCCCATTATAAAAATAAATTACTCCAAAAAAAACCCCATAAAACAAAGACAGTGAAAGAGAGAGAAATTCTTACAAAATCCGTTCAGGGGCTCTGATGCCACCTGGATTGACCATATCTAGACACACAGCTGGATGAGACAGAAGGCTGGACACTCTTGGGGCTGAGAGGATTGGTGAGGTTGGGCGACCAAACGCAGACCCTTTAAAGTAATACTGCGTGGTACCCATCCCATGGGTCCCAAATCTCCAGGTTCAAGGGCATCTTCCTACATCGAAAACATGCCTGGGAAACCCAGAAGATGGTACACCGTGTGATCGGGAAAGGTTTGTAAAACGCACCTCATTTCTCCTCTCCTTGTGCTCGGGTTCGCCATTCCAGCCGCTTTACCAACAATCTCCCTACTTGGAGAATCAGCACCGTTACCCTCCTGTTTCGTACAGGTTGCAATTTGTCCTGAGGATGAACGGGAAGAGGGGGAACCAATGAGAGACTAGCTCTAGGTGTTGGGACAGGCACAGGTCACTCTATTTTCCCATCAGGAAGAAGAATGAACCACAGGCTCAGCCTGCCCCCCCGGAACCAGAATAGGGCCTGAAGCAATCCTGCGCTTTTGCGGCCAGCTCCCAAAAAAGCGACTTGACAAATGGAGCTCAGGGGCACTGCAATTCACAAACCTGCAGAGTTAGAAATGATACCTCTCGTCCACAAATATATTGAGGGAAGGCAACGAAGAGGATTGGAAAGCAAGGCAGAATTGCAGGAAACAGATTTCAGGAGGTACATTCGACTCGCCTTTAAAGCACATGAAAAGCGGCAAAACGTCGACAATGATGCCCTTGGCCAAAAAGGGCGTATGCGTTTTTTCCTGAATATATTCAGGAAAAAACGCATACGCCCTTTTTGGCCAACCAAGCAAGCCGGAAGAGCAAATCAGCACTACAAAGAAGTCTCGCTTGCCATCGGTCAAAAGGGCCATGCTGAAAAAAGTGTAAAAACCAGAAATGCAGGGCAGGCCATGGAGACATGGGAGCCTTGCTACGTTGATGGGCGGGATGTAAATTGCCAACAGCCACTCTGGAGAAGTGTACGGTGTGTCCTGAAACATGTAATAAACACAGCTTAGAGAGCATAGGGCACTTCCACTCATGGGCGTATACATTGGGAAAACTGAAAATCCACAAGACACAGGCACCCCAAAGTGTAGGGCTGCTCTGTTTACAAGAACCTCCACTTCGCTACACCTTAAATAGCCCAGGAAAGAGAAAAATGGATAAAGAAGTTGTGGTACTTATGCACAATGGAATATCACTCAGCCATGAAATCAATGTCAAAAGGCTAGTAGCAGCATGATGAGTGGATTTAGGTACGATGACTCTAAGTGAAATAAGTCACACAGAAAAAGACACTTATCCTAAGATATCCCTTATAGAGGGAATGTCAAAATCGCTACCCTTGAACTGAATTACAAAACAGAACAGAGTCACACGTTTAGAAAACACACTATGGCTGCTTAACGGGAAAGGTCAGGTGGGGTGATGCATAAAACAAGGGTTTGAAATTAGCTCAGATACCGTTCCATAAGCCAAATATGCAATAGACAAGACTTACTCCCTGCTCAGTGAACTGGACTCAACACCCCCTATTCACCACACAAGAATATATCTGACTAGTAAGAATCTTAAAACCTATGTATTGCTATCTCTCGGGAAGTGAATCAAGAGGGTGTAAAGCGGCATAAACACAGCAGTGAAAAGCAGCTAAACCCCATTATAAAAATAAATTACTCAAAAAAAACCCCATAAAACAAAGACAGTGAAAGAGAGAGAAATTCTTACAAAATCCGTTCAGGGGCTCTGATGCCACCTGGATTGACCATATCTAGACACACAGCTGGATGAGACAGAAGGCTGGACACTCTTGGGGCTGAGAGGATTGGTGAGGTTGGGCGAGCAAACGCAGACCCTTTAAAGTAATACTGCGTGGTACCCATCCCATGGGTCCCAAATCTCCAGGTTCAAGGGCATCTTCCTACATCGAAAACATGCCTGGGAAACCCAGAAGATGGTACACCGTGTGATCGGGAAAGGTTTGTAAAACGCACCTCATTTCTCCTCTCCTTGTGCTCGGGTTCGCCATTCCAGACGCTTTACCAACAATCTCCCTACTTGGAGAATCAGCACCGTTACCCTCCTGTTTCGTACAGGTTGCAATTTGTCCTGAGGATGAACGGGAAGAGGGGGAACCAATGAGAGACTAGCTCTAGGTTTTGGGACATTCACAGGTCACTCTATTTTCCCATCAGGAAGAAGAATGAACCACAGGCTCAGGCTGCCCCCCCGGAACCAGAATAGGGACTGAAGCAATCCTGCGCTTTTGCGGCCAGCTCCCAAAAAAGCGAGTTGACAAATGGAGCTCAGGGGCACTGCAATTCACAAACCTGCAGAGTTAGAAATGATAACTCTCGTCCACAAATATATTGAGGGAAGGCAACGAAGAGGATTGGAAAGCAAGGCAGAATTGCAGGAAACAGATTTCAGGAGGTAGATTCGACTCGCCTTTAAAGGACATGAAAAGCGGCAAAACGTCGACCATGATGCCCTTGGCCAAAAAGGGCGTATGCGTTTTTTCCTGAATATATTCAGGAAAAAACGCATACGCCGTTTTTGGCCAACCAAGCAAGCCGGAAAGGAAAATCAGCACTACAAAGAAGTCTCGCTTGCCATCGGTCAAAACGGCCATGCTGAAAAAAGTGTAAAAACCAGAAATGCAGGACAGGCCATGGAGACATGGGAGCCTTGCTACGTTGATGGGCGGGATGTAAATTGCCAACAGCCACTCTGGAGAAGTGTACGGTGTGTCCTGAAACATGTAATAAACACAGCTTAGAGAGCATAGGGCACTTCCACTCATGGGCGTATACATTGGGAAAACTGAAAATCCACAAGACACAGGCACCCCAAAGTGTAGGGCTGCTCTGTTCACGAGAACCTCCACTTCGCTACACCTTAAATAGCCCAGGAAAGAGAAAAATGGATAAAGAAGTTGTGGTACTTATGCACAATGGAATATCACTCAGCCATGAAATCAATGTCATAAGGCTAGTAGCAGCATGATGAGTGGATTTAGGTACGCTGACTCTAAGTGAAATAAGTCACACAGAAAAAGACACTTATCCTACGATATCACTTATAGAGGGAATGTCAAAATCGCTACCTTTGAACTGAATTACAAAACAGAACAGAGTCACACGTTTAGAAAACACACTATGGCTGCTTAACGGGAAAGGTCAGGTGGGGTGATGCATAAAACAAGGGTTTGAAATTAGCTCAGATACCGTTCCATAAGCCAAATATGTAATAGACAAGACCTACTCCCTGCTCAGTGAACTGGACTCAACACCCCCTATTCACCGCACAAGAATATACTTGACTAGTAAGAATCTTAAAACCTATGTATTGATATCTCTCGGGAAGTGAATCAAGAGGGTGTAAAGCGGCATAAACACAGCAGTGAAAAGCAGCTAAACCCCATTATAAAAATAAATTACTCCAAAAAAAACCCCATAAAACAAAGACAGTGAAAGAGAGAGAAATTCTTACAAAATCCGTTCAGGGGCTCTGATGCCACCTGGATTGACCATATCTAGACACACAGCTGGATGAGACAGAAGGCTGGACACTCTTGGGGCTGAGAGGATTGGTGAGGTTGGGCGACCAAACGCAGACCCTTTAAAGTAATACTGCGTGGTACCCATCCCATGGGTCCCAAATCTCCAGGTTCAAGGGCATCTTCCTACATCGAAAACATGCCTGGGAAACCCAGAAGATGGTACACCGTGTGATCGGGAAAGGTTTGTAAAACGCACCTCATTTCTCCTCTCCTTGTGCTCGGGTTCGCCATTCCAGCCGCTTTACCAACAATCTCCCTACTTGGAGAATCAGCACCGTTACCCTCCTGTTTCGTACAGGTTGCAATTTGTCCTGAGGATGAACGGGAAGAGGGGGAACCAATGAGAGACTAGCTCTAGGTGTTGGGACAGGCACAGGTCACTCTATTTTCCCATCAGGAAGAAGAATGAACCACAGGCTCAGCCTGCCCCCCCGGAACCAGAATAGGGCCTGAAGCAATCCTGCGCTTTTGCGGCCAGCTCCCAAAAAAGCGACTTGACAAATGGAGCTCAGGGGCACTGCAATTCACAAACCTGCAGAGTTAGAAATGATACCTCTCGTCCACAAATATATTGAGGGAAGGCAACGAAGAGGATTGGAAAGCAAGGCAGAACTGCAGGAAACAGATTTCAGGAGGTAGATTCGACTCGCCTTTAAAGCACATGAAAAGCGGCAAAACGTCGACAATGATGCCCTTGGCCAAAAAGGGCGTATGCGTTTTTTCCTGAATATATTCAGGAAAAAACGCATACGCCCTTTTTGGCCAACCAAGCAAGCCGGAAGAGCAAATCAGCACTACAAAGAAGTCTCGCTTGCCATCGGTCAAAAGGGCCATGCTGAAAAAAGTGTAAAAACCAGAAATGCAGGGCAGGCCATGGAGACATGGGAGCCTTGCTACGCTGATGGGCGGGATGTAAATTGCCAACAGCCACTCTGGAGAAGTGTACGGTGTGTCCTGAAACATGTAATAAACACAGCTTAGAGAGCATAGGGCACTTCCACTCATGGGCGTATACATTGGGAAAACTGAAAATCCACAAGACACAGGCACCCCAAAGTGTAGGGCTGCTCTGTTTACAAGAACCTCCACTTCGCTACACCTTAAATAGCCCAGGAAAGAGAAAAATGGATAAAGAAGTTGTGGTACTTATGCACAATGGAATATCACTCAGCCATGAAATCAATGTCAAAAGGCTAGTAGCAGCATGATGAGTGGATTTAGGTACGATGACTCTAAGTGAAATAAGTCACACAGAAAAAGACACTTATCCTAAGATATCCCTTATAGAGGGAATGTCAAAATCGCTACCCTTGAACTGAATTACAAAACAGAACAGAGTCACACGTTTAGAAAACACACTATGGCTGCTTAACGGGAAAGGTCAGGTGGGGTGATGCATAAAACAAGGGTTTGAAATTAGCTCAGATACCGTTCCATAAGCCAAATATGCAATAGACAAGACTTACTCCCTGCTCAGTGAACTGGACTCAACACCCCCTATTCACCACACAAGAATATATCTGACTAGTAAGAATCTTAAAACCTATGTATTGATATCTCTCGGGAAGTGAATCAAGAGGGTGTAAAGCGGCATAAACACAGCAGTGAAAAGCAGCTAAACCCCATTATAAAAATAAATTACTCAAAAAAAACCCCATAAAACAAAGACAGTGAAAGAGAGAGAAATTCTTACAAAATCCGTTCAGGGGCTCTGATGCCACCTGGATTGACCATATCTAGACACACAGCTGGATGAGACAGAAGGCTGGACACTCTTGGGGCTGAGAGGATTGGTGAGGTTGGGCGAGCAAACGCAGACCCTTTAAAGTAATACTGCGTGGTACCCATCCCATGGGTCCCAAATCTCCAGGTTCAAGGGCATCTTCCTACATCGAAAACATGCCTGGGAAACCCAGAAGATGGTACACCGTGTGATCGGGAAAGGTTTGTAAAACGCACCTCATTTCTCCTCTCCTTGTGCTCGGGTTCGCCATTCCAGACGCTTTACCAACAATCTCCCTACTTGGAGAATCAGCACCGTTACCCTCCTGTTTCGTACAGGTTGCAATTTGTCCTGAGGATGAACGGGAAGAGGGGGAACCAATGAGAGACTAGCTCTAGGTTTTGGGACATTCACAGGTCACTCTATTTTCCCATCAGGAAGAAGAATGAACCACAGGCTCAGGCTGCCCCCCGGAACCAGAATAGGGCCTGAAGCAATCCTGCGCTTTTGCGGCCAGCTCCCAAAAAAGCGAGTTGACAAATGGAGCTCAGGGGCACTGCAATTCACAAACCTGCAGAGTTAGAAATGATAACTCTCGTCCACAAATATATTGAGGGAAGGCAACGAAGAGGATTGGAAAGCAAGGCAGAATTGCAGGAAACAGATTTCAGGAGGTAGATTCGACTCGCCTTTAAAGGACATGAAAAGCGGCAAAACGTCGACCATGATGCCCTTGGCCAAAAAGGGCGTATGCGTTTTTTCCTGAATATATTCAGGAAAAAACGCATACGCCGTTTTTGGCCAACCAAGCAAGCCGGAAAGGCAAATCAGCACTACAAAGAAGTCTCGCTTGCCATCGGTCAAAAGGGCCATGCTGAAAAAAGTGTAAAAACCAGAAATGCAGGACAGGCCATGGAGACATGGGAGCCTTGCTAGGCTGATGGGCGGGATGTAAATTGCCAACAGCCACTCTGGAGAAGTGTACGGTGTGTCCTGAAACATGTAATAAACACAGCTTAGAGAGCATAGGGCACTTCCACTCATGGGCGTATACATTGGGAAAACTGAAAATCCACAAGACACAGGCACCCCAAAGTGTAGGGCTGCTCTGTTCACGAGAACCTCCACTTCGCTACACCTTAAATAGCCCAGGAAAGAGAAAAATGGATAAAGAAGTTGTGGTACTTATGCACAATGTAATATCACTCAGCCATGACATCAATGTCATAAGGCTAGTAGCAGCATGATGAGTGGATTTAGGTACGGTGACTCTAAGTGAAATAAGTCACACAGAAAAAGACACTTATCCTAAGATATCCCTTATAGAGGGAATGTCAAAATCGCTACCCTTGAACTGAATTACAAAACAGAACAGAGTCACACGTTTAGAAAACACACTATGGCTGCTTAACGGGAAAGGTCAGGTGGGGTGATGCATAAAACAAGGGTTTGAAATTAGCTCAGATACCGTTCCATAAGCCAAATATGCAATAGACAAGACTTACTCCCTGCTCAGTGAACTGGACTCAACACCCCCTATTCACCACACAAGAATATATCTGACTAGTAAGAATCTTAAAATCTATGTATTGATATCTCTCGGGAAGTGAATCAAGAGGGTGTAAAGCGGCATAAACACAGCAGTGAAAAGCAGCTAAACCCCATTATAAAAATAAATTACTCAAAAAAAAAACCCTTAAAACAAAGACAGTGAAAGAGAGAGAAATTCTTACAAAATCCGTTCAGGGGCTCTGATGCCACCTGGATTGACCATATCTAGACACACAGCTGGATGAGACAGAAGGCTGGACACTCTTGGGGCTGAGAGGATTGGTGAGGTTGGGCGAGCAAACGCAGACCCTTTAAAGTAATACTGCGTGGTACCCATCCCATGGGTCCCAAATCTCCAGGTTCAAGGGCATCTTCCTACATCGAAAACATGCCTGGGAAACCCAGAAGATGGTACACCGTGTGATCGGGAAAGGTTTGTAAAACGCACCTCATTTCTCCTCTCCTTGTGCTCGGGTTCGCCATTCCAGCCGCTTTACCAACAATCTCCCTACTTGGAGAATCAGCACCGTTACCCTCCTGTTTCGTACAGGTTGCAATTTGTCCTGAGGATGAACGGGAAGAGGGGGAACCAATGAGAGACTAGCTCTAGGTGTTGGGACAGGCACAGGTCACTCTAGTTTCCCATCAGGAAGAAGAATGAACCACAGGCTCAGCCTGCCCCCCCGGAACCAGAATAGGGCCTGAAGCAATCCTGCGCTTTTGCGGCCAGCTCCCAAAAAAGCGAGTTGACAAATGGAGCTCAGGGGCACTGCAATTCACAAACCTGCAGAGTTAGAAATGATAACTCTCATCCACAAATATATTGAGGGAAGGCAACGAAGAGGATTGGAAAGCAAGGCAGAATTGCAGGAAACAGATTTCAGGAGGTAGATTCGACTCGCCTTTAAAGCACATGAAAAGCGGCAAAACGTCGACCATGATGCCCTTGGCCAAAAAGGGCGTATGCGTTTTTTTCCTGAATATATTCAGGAAAAAACGCATACGCCCTTTTTGGCCAACCAAGCAAGCCAGAAAGGCAAATCAGCACTACAAGGAAGTCTCGCTTGCCATCGGTCAAAAGGGACATGCTGAAAAATGTGTAAAAACCAGAAATGCAGGACAGGCCATGGAGACATGGGAGCCTTGCTAGGCTGATGGGCGGGATGTAAATTGCCAACAGCCACTCTGGAGAAGTGTACGGTGTGTCCTGAAACATGTAATAAACACAGCTTAGAGAGCATAGGGCACTTCCACTCATGGGCGTATACATTGGGAAAACTGAAAATCCACAAGACACAGGCACCCCAAAGTGTAGGGCTGCTCTGTTTACAAGAACATCCACTTAGCTACACCTTAAATAGCCCAGGAAAGAGAAAAATGGATAAAGAAGTTGTGGTACTTATGCACAATGGCATATCACTCAGCCATGACATCAATGTCATAAGGCTAGTAGCAGCATGATGAGTGGATTTAGGTACGGTGACTCTAAGTGAAATAAGTCACACAGAAAAAGACACTTATCCTAAGATATCCCTTATAGAGGGAATGTCAAAATCGCTACCCTTGAACTGAATTACAAAACAGAACAGAGTCACACGTTTAGAAAACACACTATGGCTGCTTAACGGGAAAGGTCAGGTGGGGTGATGCATAAAACAAGGGTTTGAAATTAGCTCAGATACCGTTCCATAAGCCAAATATGCAATAGACAAGACTTACTCCCTGCTCAGTGAACTGGACTCAACACCCCCTATTCACCACACAAGAATATATCTGACTAGTAAGAATCTTAAAACCTATGTATTGATATCTCTCGGGAAGTGAATCAAGAGGGTGTAAAGCGGCATAAACACAGCAGTGAAAAGCAGCTAAACCCCATTATAAAAATAAATTACTCAAAAAAAAACCCCTTAAAACAAAGACAGTGAAAGAGAGAGAAATTCTTACAAAATCCGTTCAGGGGCTCTGATGCCACCTGGATTGACCATATCTAGACACACAGCTGGATGAGACAGAAGGCTGGACACTCTTGGGGCTGAGAGGATTGGTGAGGTTGGGCGAGCAAACGCAGACCCTTTAAAGTAATACTGCGTGGTACCCATCCCATGGGTCCCAAATCTCCAGGTTCAAGGGCATCTTCCTACATCGAAAACATGCCTGGGAAACCCAGAAGATGGTACACCGTGTGATCGGGAAAGGTTTGTAAAACGCACCTCATTTCTCCTCTCCTTGTGCTCGGGTTCGCCATTCCAGCCGCTTTACCAACAATCTCCCTACTTGGAGAATCAGCACCGTTACCCTCCTGTTTCGTACAGGTTGCAATTTGTCCTGAGGATGAACGGGAAGAGGGGGAACCAATGAGAGACTAGCTCTAGGTGTTGGGACAGGCACAGGTCACTCTATTTTCCCATCAGGAAGAAGAATGAACCACAGGCTCAGCCTGCCCCCCCCCCGGAACCAGAATAGGGCCTGAAGCAATCCTGCGCTTTTGCGGCCAGCTCCCAAAAAAGCGACTTGACAAATGGAGCTCAGGGGCACTGCAATTCACAAACCTGCAGAGTTAGAAATGATAACTCTCGTCCACAAATATATTGAGGGAAGGCAACGAAGAGGATTGGAAAGCAAGGCAGAATTGCAGGAAACAGATTTCAGGAGGTAGATTCGACTCGCCTTTAAAGCACATGAAAAGCGGCAAAACGTCGACCATGATGCCCTTGGCCAAAAAGGGCGTATGCGTTTTTTCCTGAATATATTCAGGAAAAAACGCATACGCCCTTTTTGGCCAACCAAGCAAGCCAGAAAGGCAAATCAGCACTACAAGGAAGTCTCGCTTGCCATCGGTCAAAAGGGACATGCTGAAAAATGTGTAAAAACCAGAAATGCAGGACAGGCCATGGAGACATGGGAGCCTTGCTAGGCTGATGGGCGGGATGTAAATTGCCAACAGCCACTCTGGAGAAGTGTACGGTGTGTCCTGAAACATGTAATAAACACAGCTTAGAGAGCATAGGGCACTTCCACTCATGGGCGTATACATTGGGAAAACTGAAAATCCACAAGACACAGGCACCCCAAAGTGTAGGGCTGCTCTGTTCACGAGAACCTCCACTTCGCTACACCTTAAATAGCCCAGGAAAGAGAAAAATGGATAAAGAAGTTGTGGTACTTATGCACAATGGAATATCACTCAGCCATGAAATCAATGTCAAAAGGCTAGTGGCAGCATGATGAGTGGATTTAGGTACGGTGACTCTAAGTGAAATAAGTCACACAGAAAAAGACACTTATCCTCAGATATCCCTTATAGAGGGAATGTCAAAATCGCTACCCTTGAACTGAATTACAAAACAGAACAGAGTCACACGTTTAGAAAACACACTATGGCTGCTTAACGGGAAAGGTCAGGTGGGGTGATGCATAAAACAAGGGTTTGAAATTAGCTCAGATACCGTTCCATAAGCCAAATATGCAATAGACAAGACTTACTCCCTGCTCAGTGAACTGGACTCAACACCCCCTATTCACCACACAAGAATATATCTGACTAGTAAGAATCTTAAAACCTATGTATTGCTATCTCTCGGGAAGTGAATCAAGAGGGTGTAAAGCGGCATAAACACAGCAGTGAAAAGCAGCTAAACCCCATTATAAAAATAAATTACTCAAAAAAAAACCCCTTAAAACAAAGACAGTGAAAGAGAGAGAAATTCTTACAAAATCCGTTCAGGGGCTCTGATGCCACCTGGATTGACCATATCTAGACACACAGCTGGATGAGACAGAAGGCTGGACACTCTTGGGGCTGAGAGGATTGGTGAGGTTGGGCGAGCAAACGCAGACCCTTTAAAGTAATACTGCGTGGTACCCATCCCATGGGTCCCAAATCTCCAGGTTCAAGGGCATCTTCCTACATCGAAAACATGCCTGGGAAACCCAGAAGATGGTACACCGTGTGATCGGGAAAGGTTTGTAAAACGCACCTCATTTCTCCTCTCCTTGTGCTCGGGTTCGCCATTCCAGCCGCTTTACCAACAATCTCCCTACTTGGAGAATCAGCACCGTTACCCTCCTGTTTCGTACAGGTTGCAATTTGTCCTGAGGATGAACGGGAAGAGGGGGAACCAATGAGAGACTAGCTCTAGGTGTTGGGACATTCACAGGTCACTCTATTTTCCCATCAGGAAGAAGAATGAACCACAGGCTCAGGCTGCCCCCCAGGAACCAGAATAGGGCCTGAAGCAATCCTGCGCTTTTGCGGCCAGCTCCCAAAAAAGCGAGTTGACAAATGGAGCTCAGGGGCACTGCAATTCACAAACCTGCAGAGTTAGAAATGATAACTCTCGTCCACAAATATATTGAGGGAAGGCAACGAAGAGGATTGGAAAGCAAGGCAGAATTGCAGGAAACAGATTTCAGGAGGTAGATTCGACTCGCCTTTAAAGCACATGAAAAGCGGCAAAACGTCGACCATGATGCCCTTGGCCAAAAAGGGCCTATGCGTTTTTTCCTGAATATATTCAGGAAAAAACGCATACGCCCTTTTTGGCCAACCAAGAAAGCCAGAAGAGCAAATCAGCACTACAAAGAAGTCTCGCTTGCCATCGGTCAAAAGGGCCATGCTGAAAAAAGTGTAAAAACCAGAAATGCAGGACAGGCCATGCAGACATGGGAGCCTTGCTACGCTGATGGGCGGGATGTAAATTGCCAACAGCCACTCTGGAGAAGTGTACGGTGTGTCCTGAAACATGTAATAAACACAGCTTAGAGAGCATAGGGCACTTCCACTCATGGGCGTATACATTGGGAAAACTGAAAATCCACAAGACACAGGCACCCCAAAGTGTAGGGCTGCTCTGTTTACGAGAACCTCCACTTCGCTACACCTTAAATAGCCCAGGAAAGAGAAAAATGGATAAAGAAGTTGTGGTACTTATGCACAATGGCATATCACTCAGCCATGAAATCAATGTCATAAGGCTAGTAGCAGCATGATGAGTGGATTTAGGTACGGTGACTCTAAGTGAAATAAGTCACACAGAAAAAGACACTTATCCTAAGATATCCCTTATAGAGGGAATGTCAAAATCGCTACCCTTGAACTGAATTACAAAACAGAACAGAGTCACACGTTTAGAAAACACACTATGGCTGCTTAACGGGAAAGGTCAGGTGGGGTGATGCATAAAACAAGGGTTTGAAATTAGCTCAGATACCGTTCCATAAGCCAAATATGCAATAGACAAGACTTACTCCCTGCTCAGTGAACTGGACTCAACACCCCCTATTCACCACACAAGAATATATCTGACTAGTAAGAATCTTAAATCCTATGTATTGCTATCTCTCGGGAAGTGAATCAAGAGGGTGTAAAGCGGCATAAACACAGCAGTGAAAAGCAGCTAAACCCCATTATAAAAATAAATTACTCAAAAAAAAAACCCCTTAAAACAAAGACAGTGAAAGAGAGAGAAATTCTTACAAAATCCGTTCAGGGGCTCTGATGCCACCTGGATTGACCATATCTAGACACACAGCTGGATGAGACAGAAGGCTGGACACTCTTGGGGCTGAGAGGATTGGTGAGGTTGGGCGAGCAAACGCAGACCCTTTAAAGTAATACTGCGTGGTACCCATCCCATGGGTCCCAAATCTCCAGGTTCAAGGGCATCTTCCTACATCGAAAACATGCCTGGGAAACCCAGAAGATGGTACACCGTGTGATCGGGAAAGGTTTGTAAAACGCACCTCATTTCTCTTCTCCTTGTGCTCGGGTTCGCCATTCCTGCCGCTTTACCAACAATCTCCCTACTTGGAGAATCAGCACCGTTACCCTCCTGTTTCGTACAGGTTGCAATTTGTCCTGAGGATGAACGGGAAGAGGGGGAACCAATGAGAGACTAGCTCTAGGTGTTGGGACAGGCACAGGTCACTCTATTTTCCCATCAGGAAGAAGAATGAACCACAGGCTCAGGCTGCCCCCCCGGAACCAGAATAGGGTCTGAAGCAATCCTGCGCTTTCGCGGCCAGCTCCCAAAAAAGCGAGTTGACAAATGGAGCTCAGGGGCACTGCAATTCACAAACCTGCAGAGTTAGAAATGATAACTCTCGTCCACAAATATATTGAGGGAAGGCAACGAAGAGGATTGGAAAGCAAGGCAGAATTGCAGGAAACAGATTTCAGGAGGTAGATTCGACTCGCCTTTAAAGCACATGAAAAGCGGCAAAACGTCGACCATGATGCCCTTGGCCAAAAAGGGCGTATGCGTTTTTTCCTGAATATATTCAGGAAAAAACGCATACGCCCTTTTTGGCCAACCAAGCAAGCCAGAAAGGCAAATCAGCACTACAAGGAAGTCTCGCTTGCCATCGGTCAAAAGGGACATGCTGAAAAATGTGTAAAAACCAGAAATGCAGGACAGGCCATGGAGACATGGGAGCCTTGCTAGGCTGATGGGCGGGATGTAAATTGCCAACAGCCACTCTGGAGAAGTGTACGGTGTGTCCTGAAACATGTAATAAACACAGCTTAGAGAGCATAGGGCACTTCCACTCATGGGCGTATACATTGGGAAAACTGAAAATCCACAAGACACAGGCACCCCAAAGTGTAGGGCTGCTCTGTTCACGAGAACCTCCACTTCGCTACACCTTAAATAGCCCAGGAAAGAGAAAAATGGATAAAGAAGTTGTGGTACTTATGCACAATGGAATATCACTCAGCCATGAAATCAATGTCAAAAGGCTAGTGGCAGCATGATGAGTGGATTTAGGTACGGTGACTCTAAGTGAAATAAGTCACACAGAAAAAGACACTTATCCTCAGATATCCCTTATAGAGGGAATGTCAAAATCGCTACCCTTGAACTGAATTACAAAACAGAACAGAGTCACACGTTTAGAAAACACACTATGGCTGCTTAACGGGAAAGGTCAGGTGGGGTGATGCATAAAACAAGGGTTTGAAATTAGCTCAGATACCGTTCCATAAGCCAAATATGCAATAGACAAGACTTACTCCCTGCTCAGTGAACTGGACTCAACACCCCCTATTCACCACACAAGAATATATCTGACTAGTAAGAATCTTAAAACCTATGTATTGATATCTCTCGGGAAGTGAATCAAGAGGGTGTAAAGCGGCATAAACACAGCAGTGAAAAGCAGCTAAACCCCATTATAAAAATAAATTACTCAAAAAAAAAACCCCTTAAAACAAAGACAGTGAAAGAGAGAGAAATTCTTACAAAATCCGTTCAGGGGCTCTGATGCCACCTGGATTGACCATATCTAGACACACAGCTGGATGAGACAGAAGGCTGGACACTCTTGGGGCTGAGAGGATTGGTGAGGTTGGGCGAGCAAACGCAGACCCTTTAAAGTAATACTGCGTGGTACCCATCCCATGGGTCCCAAATCTCCAGGTTCAAGGGCATCTTCCTACATCGAAAACATGCCTGGGAAACCCAGAAGATGGTACACCGTGTGATCGGGAAAGGTTTGTAAAACGCACCTCATTTCTCCTCTCCTTGTGCTCGGGTTCGCCATTCCAGCCGCTTTACCAACAATCTCCCTACTTGGAGAATCAGCACCGTTACCCTCCTGTTTCGTACAGGTTGCAATTTGTCCTGAGGATGAACGGGAAGAGGGGGAACCAATGAGAGACTAGCTCTAGGTGTTGGGACAGGCACAGGTCACTCTATTTTCCCATCAGGAAGAAGAATGAACCACAGGCTCAGCCTGCCCCCCCGGAACCAGAATAGGGCCTGAAGCAATCCTGCGCTTTTGCGGCCAGCTCCCAAAAAAGCGAGTTGACAAATGGAGCTCAGGGGCACTGCAATTCACAAACCTGCAGAGTTAGAAATGATAACTCTCGTCCACAAATATATTGAGGGAAGGCAACGAAGAGGATTGGAAAGCAAGGCAGAATTGCAGGAAACAGATTTCAGGAGGTAGATTCGACTCGCCTTTAAAGCACATGAAAAGCGGCAAAACGTCGACCATGATGCCCTTGGCCAAAAAGGGCCTATGCGTTTTTTCCTGAATATATTCAGGAAAAAACGCATACGCCCTTTTTGGCCAACCAAGAAAGCCAGAAGAGCAAATCAGCACTACAAAGAAGTCTCGCTTGCCATCGGTCAAAAGGGCCATGCTGAAAAAAGTGTAAAAACCAGAAATGCAGGACAGGCCATGCAGACATGGGAGCCTTGCTACGCTGATGGGCGGGATGTAAATTGCCAACAGCCACTCTGGAGAAGTGTACGGTGTGTCCTGAAACATGTAATAAACACAGCTTAGAGAGCATAGGGCACTTCCACTCATGGGCGTATACATTGGGAAAACTGAAAATCCACAAGACACAGGCACCCCAAAGTGTAGGGCTGCTCTGTTTACGAGAACCTCCACTTCGCTACACCTTAAATAGCCCAGGAAAGAGAAAAATGGATAAAGAAGTTGTGGTACTTATGCACAATGGCATATCACTCAGCCATGAAATCAATGTCATAAGGCTAGTAGCAGCATGATGAGTGGATTTAGGTACGGTGACTCTAAGTGAAATAAGTCACACAGAAAAAGACACTTATCCTAAGATATCCCTTATAGAGGGAATGTCAAAATCGCTACCCTTGAACTGAATTACAAAACAGAACAGAGTCACACGTTTAGAAAACACACTATGGCTGCTTAACGGGAAAGGTCAGGTGGGGTGATGCATAAAACAAGGGTTTGAAATTAGCTCAGATACCGTTCCATAAGCCAAATATGCAATAGACAAGACTTACTCCCTGCTCAGTGAACTGGACTCAACACCCCCTATTCACCACACAAGAATATATCTGACTAGTAAGAATCTTAAATCCTATGTATTGCTATCTCTCGGGAAGTGAATCAAGAGGGTGTAAAGCGGCATAAACACAGCAGTGAAAAGCAGCTAAACCCCATTATAAAAATAAATTACTCAAAAAAAAAACCCCTTAAAACAAAGACAGTGAAAGAGAGAGAAATTCTTACAAAATCCGTTCAGGGGCTCTGATGCCACCTGGATTGACCATATCTAGACACACAGCTGGATGAGACAGAAGGCTGGACACTCTTGGGGCTGAGAGGATTGGTGAGGTTGGGCGAGCAAACGCAGACCCTTTAAAGTAATACTGCGTGGTACCCATCCCATGGGTCCCAAATCTCCAGGTTCAAGGGCATCTTCCTACATCGAAAACATGCCTGGGAAACCCAGAAGATGGTACACCGTGTGATCGGGAAAGGTTTGTAAAACGCACCTCATTTCTCTTCTCCTTGTGCTCGGGTTCGCCATTCCTGCCGCTTTACCAACAATCTCCCTACTTGGAGAATCAGCACCGTTACCCTCCTGTTTCGTACAGGTTGCAATTTGTCCTGAGGATGAACGGGAAGAGGGGGAACCAATGAGAGACTAGCTCTAGGTGTTGGGACAGGCACAGGTCACTCTATTTTCCCATCAGGAAGAAGAATGAACCACAGGCTCAGGCTGCCCCCCCGGAACCAGAATAGGGTCTGAAGCAATCCTGCGCTTTCGCGGCCAGCTCCCAAAAAAGCGAGTTGACAAATGGAGCTCAGGGGCACTGCAATTCACAAACCTGCAGAGTTAGAAATGATAACTCTCGTCCACAAATATATTGAGGGAAGGCAACGAAGAGGATTGGAAAGCAAGGCAGAATTGCAGGAAACAGATTTCAGGAGGTAGATTCGACTCGCCTTTAAAGCACATGAAAAGCGGCAAAACGTCGACCATGATGCCCTTGGCCAAAAAGGGCGTATGCGTTTTTTCCTGAATATATTCAGGAAAAAACGCATACGCCCTTTTTGGCCAACCAAGCAAGCCAGAAAGGCAAATCAGCACTACAAGGAAGTCTCGCTTGCCATCGGTCAAAAGGGACATGCTGAAAAATGTGTAAAAACCAGAAATGCAGGACAGGCCATGGAGACATGGGAGCCTTGCTAGGCTGATGGGCGGGATGTAAATTGCCAACAGCCACTCTGGAGAAGTGTACGGTGTGTCCTGAAACATGTAATAAACACAGCTTAGAGAGCATAGGGCACTTCCACTCATGGGCGTATACATTGGGAAAACTGAAAATCCACAAGACACAGGCACCCCAAAGTGTAGGGCTGCTCTGTTCACGAGAACCTCCACTTCGCTACACCTTAAATAGCCCAGGAAAGAGAAAAATGGATAAAGAAGTTGTGGTACTTATGCACAATGGAATATCACTCAGCCATGACATCAATGTCAAAAGGCTAGTGGCAGCATGATGAGTGGATTTAGGTACGGTGACTCTAAGTGAAATAAGTCACACAGAAAAAGACACTTATCCTCAGATATCCCTTATAGAGGGAATGTCAAAATCGCTACCCTTGAACTGAATTACAAAACAGAACAGAGTCACACGTTTAGAAAACACACTATGGCTGCTTAACGGGAAAGGTCAGGTGGGGTGATGCATAAAACAAGGGTTTGAAATTAGCTCAGATACCGTTCCATAAGCCAAATATGCAATAGACAAGACTTACTCCCTGCTCAGTGAACTGGACTCAACACCCCCTATTCACCACACAAGAATATATCTGACTAGTAAGAATCTTAAAATCTATGTATTGCTATCTCTCGGGAAGTGAATCAAGAGGGTGTAAAGCGGCATAAACACAGCAGTGAAAAGCAGCTAAACCCCATTATAAAAATAAATTACTCAAAAAAAAAACCCTTAAAACAAAGACAGTGAAAGAGAGAGAAATTCTTACAAAATCCGTTCAGGGGCTCTGATGCCACCTGGATTGACCATATCTAGACACACAGCTGGATGAGACAGAAGGCTGGACACTCTTGGGGCTGAGAGGATTGGTGAGGTTGGGCGAGCAAACGCAGACCCTTTAAAGTAATACTGCCTGGTACCCATCCCATGGGTCCCAAATCTCCAGGTTCAAGGGCATCTTCCTACATCGAAAACATGCCTGGGAAACCCAGAAGATGGTACACCGTGTGATCGGGAAAGGTTTGTAAAACGCACCTCATTTCTCCTCTCCTTGTGCTCGGGTTCGCCATTCCAGCCGCTTTACCAACAATCTCCCTACTTGGAGAATCAGCACCGTTAACCTCCTGTTTCGTACAGGTTGCAATTTGTCCTGAGGATGAACGGGAAGAGGGGGAACCAATGAGAGACTAGCTCTAGGTGTTGGGACAGGCACAGGTCACTCTATTTTCCCATCAGGAAGAAGAATGAACCACAGGCTCAGCCTGCCCCCCCGGAACCAGAATAGGGCCTGAAGCAATCCTGCGCTTTTGCGGCCAGCTCCCAAAAAAGCGACTTGACAAATGGAGCTCAGGGGCACTGCAATTCACAAACCTGCAGAGTTAGAAATGATAACTCTCGTCCACAAATATATTGAGGGAAGGCAACGAAGAGGATTGGAAAGCAAGGCAGAATTGCAGGAAACAGATTTCAGGAGGTAGATTCGACTCGCCTTTAAAGCACATGAAAAGCGGCAAAACGTCGACCATGATGCCCTTGGCCAAAAAGGGCGTATGCGTTTTTTCCTGAATATATTCAGGAAAAAACGCATACGCCCTTTTTGGCCAACCAAGAAAGCCAGAAGAGCAAATCAGCACTACAAAGAAGTCTCGCTTGCCATCGGTCAAAAGGGCCATGCTGAAAAAAGTGTAAAAACCAGAAATGCAGGGCAGGCCATGGACACATGGGAGCCTTGCTAGGCTGATGGGCGGGATGTAAATTGCCAACAGCCACTCTGGAGAAGTGTACGGTGTGTCCTGAAACATGTAATAAACACAGCTTAGAGAGCATAGGGCACTTCCACTCATGGGCGTATACATTGGGAAAACTGAAAATCCACAAGACACAGGCACCCCAAAGTGTAGGGCTGCTCTGTTTACAAGAACATCCACTTAGCTACACCTTAAATAGCCCAGGAAAGAGAAAAATGGATAAAGAAGTTGTGGTACTTATGCACAATGGCATATCACTCAGCCATGAAATCAATGTCATAAGGCTAGTAGCAGCATGATGAGTGGATTTAGGTACGGTGACTCTAAGTGAAATAAGTCACACAGAAAAAGACACTTATCCTAAGATATCCCTTATAGAGGGAATGTCAAAATCGCTACCCTTGAACTGAATTACAAAACAGAACAGAGTCACACGTTTAGAAAACACACTATGGCTGCTTAACGGGAAAGGTCAGGTGGGGTGATGCATAAAACAAGGGTTTGAAATTAGCTCAGATACCGTTCCATAAGCCAAATATGCAATAGACAAGACTTACTCCCTGCTCAGTGAACTGGACTCAACACCCCCTATTCACCACACAAGAATATATCTGACTAGTAAGAATCTTAAAACCTATGTATTGCTATCTCTCGGGAAGTGAATCAAGAGGGTGTAAAGCGGCATAAACACAGCAGTGAAAAGCAGCTAAACCCCATTATAAAAATAAATTACTCAAAAAAAAACCCCTTAAAACAAAGACAGTGAAAGAGAGAGAAATTCTTACAAAATCCGTTCAGGGGCTCTGATGCCACCTGGATTGACCATATCTAGACACACAGCTGGATGAGACAGAAGGCTGGACACTCTTGGGGCTGAGAGGATTGGTGAGGTTGGGCGAGCAAACGCAGACCCTTTAAAGTAATACTGCCTGGTACCCATCCCATGGGTCCCAAATCTCCAGGTTCAAGGGCATCTTCCTACATCGAAAACATGCCTGGGAAACCCAGAAGATGGTATACCGTGTGATCGGGAAAGGTTTGTAAAACGCACCTCATTTCTCCTCTCCTTGTGCTCGGGTTCGCCATTCCAGCCGCTTTACCAACAATCTCCCTACTTGGAGAATCAGCACCGTTACCCTCCTCTTTCGTACAGGTTGCAATTTGTCCTGAGGATGAACGGGAAGAGGGGGAACCAATGAGAGACTAGCTCTAGGTGTTGGGACATTCACAGGTCACTCTATTTTCCCATCAGGAAGAAGAATGAACCACAGGCTCAGGCTGCCCCCCCGGAACCAGAATAGGGCCTGAAGCAATCCTGCGCTTTTGCGGCCAGCTCCCAAAAAAACGAGTTGACAAATGGAGCTCAGGGGCACTGCAATTCACAAACCTGCAGAGTTAGAAATGATAACTCTCGTCCACAAATATATTGAGGGAAGGCAACGAAGAGGATTGGAAAGCAAGGCAGAATTGCAGGAAACAGATTTCAGGAGGTAGATTCGACTCGCCTTTAAAGCACATGAAAAGCGGCAAAACGTCGACCATGATGCCCTTGGCCAAAAAGGGCGTATGCGTTTTTTCCTGAATATATTCAGGAAAAAACGCATACGCCCTTTTTGGCCAACCAAGCAAGCCAGAAAGGCAAATCAGCACTACAAGGAAGTCTCGCTTGCCATCGGTCAAAAGGGACATGCTGAAAAATGTGTAAAAACCAGAAATACAGGACAGGCCATGGAGACATGGGAGCCTTGCTACGCTGATGGGCGGGATGTAAATTGCCAACGGCCACGCTGGAGAAGTGTACAGTGTGTCCTGAAACATGTAATAAACACAGCTTAGAGAGCATAGGGCACTTCCACTCATGGGCGTATGCATTGGGAAAACTGAAAATCCACAAGACACAGGCACCCCAAAGTGTAGGGCTGCTCTGTTTACAAGAACCTCCACTTCGCTACACCTTAAATAGCCCAGGAAAGAGAAAAATGGATAAAGAAGTTGTGGTACTTATGCACAATGGCATATCACTCAGCCATGACATCAATGTCAAAAGGCTAGTAGCAGCATGATGAGTGGATTTAGTTACGATGACTCTAAGTGAAATAAGTCACACAGAAAAAGACACTTATCCTAAGATATCCCTTATAGAGGGAATGTCAAAATCGCTACCCTTGAACTGAATTACAAAACAGAACAGAGTCACACGTTTAGAAAACACACTATGGCTGCTTAACGGGAAAGGTCAGGTAGGGTGATGCATAAAACAAGGGTTTGAAATTAGCTCAGATACCGTTCCATAAGCCAAATATGCAATAGACAAGACTTACTCCCTGCTCAGTGAACTGGACTCAACACCCCCTATTCACCGCACAAGAATATATCTGACTAGTAAGAATCTTAAAACCTATGTATTGCTATCTCTCGGGAAGTGAATCAAGAGGGTGTAAAGCGGCATAAACACAGCAGTGAAAAGCAGCTAAACCGCATTATAAAAATAAATTACTCAAAAAAAAAACCCCATAAAACAAAGAGAGTGAAAGAGAGAGAA
The DNA here is from genome assembly GCF_028564815.1 of Eubalaena glacialis. Taxonomy (NCBI): domain Eukaryota; kingdom Metazoa; phylum Chordata; class Mammalia; order Artiodactyla; family Balaenidae; genus Eubalaena; species Eubalaena glacialis. The sequence continues at coordinate 94,548,955 of NC_083717.1, read as the reverse complement.
ATTCTTACTAAATCCGTTCAGGGGCTCTGATGCCACCTGGATTGACCATATCTAGACCCACAGCTGGATGAGACAGAAGGCTGGACACTCTTGGGGCTGAGAGGATTGGTGAGGTTGGGCGAGCAAACGCAGACCCTTTAAAGTAATACTGCGTGGTACCCATCCCATGGGTCCCAAATCTCCAGGTTCAAGGGCATCTTCCTACATCGAAAACATGCCTGGGAAACCCAGAAGATGGTACACCGTGTGATCGGGAAAGGTTTGTAAAACGCACCTCATTTCTCCTCTCCTTGTGCTCGGGTTCGCCATTCCAGCCGCTTGACTAACAATCTCCCTACTTGGAGAATCAGCACCGTTACCCTCCTGTTTCGTACAGGTTGCAATTTGTCTTGAGGATGAACGGGAAGAGGGGGAACCAATGAGAGACTAGCTCTAGGTGTTGGGACAGGCACAGGTCACTCTATTTTCCCATCAGGAAGAAGAATGAACCACAGGCTCAGGCTGCCCCCCCGGAACCAGAATAGGGCCTGAAGCAATCCTGCGCTTTTGCGGCCAGCTCCCAAAAAAGAGACTTGACAAATGGAGCTCAGGGGCACTGCAATTCACAAACCTGCAGAGTTAGAAATGATAACTCTCGTCCACAAATATATTGAGGGAAGGCAACGAAGAGGATTGGAAAGCAAGGCAGAATTGCAGGAAACAGATTTCAGGAGGTAGATTCGACTCGCCTTTAAAGCACATGAAAAGCGGCAAAACGTCGACCATGATGCCCTTGGCCAAAAAGGGCCTATGCGTTTTTTCCTGAATATATTCAGGAAAAAACGCATACGCCCTTTTTGGCCAACCAAGAAAGCCAGAAGAGCAAATCAGCACTACAAAGAAGTCTCGCTTGCCATCGGTCAAAAGGGCCATGCTGAAAAAAGTGTAAAAACCAGAAATGCAGGACAGGCCATGCAGACATGGGAGCCTTGCTACGCTGATGGGCGGGATGTAAATTGCCAACAGCCACTCTGGAGAAGTGTACGGTGTGTCCTGAAACATGTAATAAACACAGCTTAGAGAGCATAGGGCACTTCCACTCATGGGCGTATACATTGGGAAAACTGAAAATCCACAAGACACAGGCACCCCAAAGTGTAGGGCTGCTCTGTTTACGAGAACCTCCACTTCGCTACACCTTAAATAGCCCAGGAAAGAGAAAAATGGATAAAGAAGTTGTGGTACTTATGCACAATGGCATATCACTCAGCCATGAAATCAATGTCATAAGGCTAGTAGCAGCATGATGAGTGGATTTAGGTACGGTGACTCTAAGTGAAATAAGTCACACAGAAAAAGACACTTATCCTAAGATATCCCTTATAGAGGGAATGTCAAAATCGCTACCCTTGAACTGAATTACAAAACAGAACAGAGTCACACGTTTAGAAAACACACTATGGCTGCTTAACGGGAAAGGTCAGGTGGGGTGATGCATAAAACAAGGGTTTGAAATTAGCTCAGATACCGTTCCATAAGCCAAATATGCAATAGACAAGACTTACTCCCTGCTCAGTGAACTGGACTCAACACCCCCTATTCACCACACAAGAATATATCTGACTAGTAAGAATCTTAAATCCTATGTATTGCTATCTCTCGGGAAGTGAATCAAGAGGGTGTAAAGCGGCATAAACACAGCAGTGAAAAGCAGCTAAACCCCATTATAAAAATAAATTACTCAAAAAAAAAACCCCTTAAAACAAAGACAGTGAAAGAGAGAGAAATTCTTACAAAATCCGTTCAGGGGCTCTGATGCCACCTGGATTGACCATATCTAGACACACAGCTGGATGAGACAGAAGGCTGGACACTCTTGGGGCTGAGAGGATTGGTGAGGTTGGGCGAGCAAACGCAGACCCTTTAAAGTAATACTGCGTGGTACCCATCCCATGGGTCCCAAATCTCCAGGTTCAAGGGCATCTTCCTACATCGAAAACATGCCTGGGAAACCCAGAAGATGGTACACCGTGTGATCGGGAAAGGTTTGTAAAACGCACCTCATTTCTCTTCTCCTTGTGCTCGGGTTCGCCATTCCTGCCGCTTTACCAACAATCTCCCTACTTGGAGAATCAGCACCGTTACCCTCCTGTTTCGTACAGGTTGCAATTTGTCCTGAGGATGAACGGGAAGAGGGGGAACCAATGAGAGACTAGCTCTAGGTGTTGGGACAGGCACAGGTCACTCTATTTTCCCATCAGGAAGAAGAATGAACCACAGGCTCAGGCTGCCCCCCCGGAACCAGAATAGGGTCTGAAGCAATCCTGCGCTTTCGCGGCCAGCTCCCAAAAAAGCGAGTTGACAAATGGAGCTCAGGGGCACTGCAATTCACAAACCTGCAGAGTTAGAAATGATAACTCTCGTCCACAAATATATTGAGGGAAGGCAACGAAGAGGATTGGAAAGCAAGGCAGAATTGCAGGAAACAGATTTCAGGAGGTAGATTCGACTCGCCTTTAAAGCACATGAAAAGCGGCAAAACGTCGACCATGATGCCCTTGGCCAAAAAGGGCGTATGCGTTTTTTCCTGAATATATTCAGGAAAAAACGCATACGCCCTTTTTGGCCAACCAAGCAAGCCAGAAAGGCAAATCAGCACTACAAGGAAGTCTCGCTTGCCATCGGTCAAAAGGGACATGCTGAAAAATGTGTAAAAACCAGAAATGCAGGACAGGCCATGGAGACATGGGAGCCTTGCTAGGCTGATGGGCGGGATGTAAATTGCCAACAGCCACTCTGGAGAAGTGTACGGTGTGTCCTGAAACATGTAATAAACACAGCTTAGAGAGCATAGGGCACTTCCACTCATGGGCGTATACATTGGGAAAACTGAAAATCCACAAGACACAGGCACCCCAAAGTGTAGGGCTGCTCTGTTCACGAGAACCTCCACTTCGCTACACCTTAAATAGCCCAGGAAAGAGAAAAATGGATAAAGAAGTTGTGGTACTTATGCACAATGGAATATCACTCAGCCATGACATCAATGTCAAAAGGCTAGTGGCAGCATGATGAGTGGATTTAGGTACGGTGACTCTAAGTGAAATAAGTCACACAGAAAAAGACACTTATCCTCAGATATCCCTTATAGAGGGAATGTCAAAATCGCTACCCTTGAACTGAATTACAAAACAGAACAGAGTCACACGTTTAGAAAACACACTATGGCTGCTTAACGGGAAAGGTCAGGTGGGGTGATGCATAAAACAAGGGTTTGAAATTAGCTCAGATACCGTTCCATAAGCCAAATATGCAATAGACAAGACTTACTCCCTGCTCAGTGAACTGGACTCAACACCCCCTATTCACCACACAAGAATATATCTGACTAGTAAGAATCTTAAAATCTATGTATTGCTATCTCTCGGGAAGTGAATCAAGAGGGTGTAAAGCGGCATAAACACAGCAGTGAAAAGCAGCTAAACCCCATTATAAAAATAAATTACTCAAAAAAAAAACCCTTAAAACAAAGACAGTGAAAGAGAGAGAAATTCTTACAAAATCCGTTCAGGGGCTCTGATGCCACCTGGATTGACCATATCTAGACACACAGCTGGATGAGACAGAAGGCTGGACACTCTTGGGGCTGAGAGGATTGGTGAGGTTGGGCGAGCAAACGCAGACCCTTTAAAGTAATACTGCCTGGTACCCATCCCATGGGTCCCAAATCTCCAGGTTCAAGGGCATCTTCCTACATCGAAAACATGCCTGGGAAACCCAGAAGATGGTACACCGTGTGATCGGGAAAGGTTTGTAAAACGCACCTCATTTCTCCTCTCCTTGTGCTCGGGTTCGCCATTCCAGCCGCTTTACCAACAATCTCCCTACTTGGAGAATCAGCACCGTTAACCTCCTGTTTCGTACAGGTTGCAATTTGTCCTGAGGATGAACGGGAAGAGGGGGAACCAATGAGAGACTAGCTCTAGGTGTTGGGACAGGCACAGGTCACTCTATTTTCCCATCAGGAAGAAGAATGAACCACAGGCTCAGCCTGCCCCCCCGGAACCAGAATAGGGCCTGAAGCAATCCTGCGCTTTTGCGGCCAGCTCCCAAAAAAGCGACTTGACAAATGGAGCTCAGGGGCACTGCAATTCACAAACCTGCAGAGTTAGAAATGATAACTCTCGTCCACAAATATATTGAGGGAAGGCAACGAAGAGGATTGGAAAGCAAGGCAGAATTGCAGGAAACAGATTTCAGGAGGTAGATTCGACTCGCCTTTAAAGCACATGAAAAGCGGCAAAACGTCGACCATGATGCCCTTGGCCAAAAAGGGCGTATGCGTTTTTTCCTGAATATATTCAGGAAAAAACGCATACGCCCTTTTTGGCCAACCAAGAAAGCCAGAAGAGCAAATCAGCACTACAAAGAAGTCTCGCTTGCCATCGGTCAAAAGGGCCATGCTGAAAAAAGTGTAAAAACCAGAAATGCAGGGCAGGCCATGGACACATGGGAGCCTTGCTAGGCTGATGGGCGGGATGTAAATTGCCAACAGCCACTCTGGAGAAGTGTACGGTGTGTCCTGAAACATGTAATAAACACAGCTTAGAGAGCATAGGGCACTTCCACTCATGGGCGTATACATTGGGAAAACTGAAAATCCACAAGACACAGGCACCCCAAAGTGTAGGGCTGCTCTGTTTACAAGAACATCCACTTAGCTACACCTTAAATAGCCCAGGAAAGAGAAAAATGGATAAAGAAGTTGTGGTACTTATGCACAATGGCATATCACTCAGCCATGAAATCAATGTCATAAGGCTAGTAGCAGCATGATGAGTGGATTTAGGTACGGTGACTCTAAGTGAAATAAGTCACACAGAAAAAGACACTTATCCTAAGATATCCCTTATAGAGGGAATGTCAAAATCGCTACCCTTGAACTGAATTACAAAACAGAACAGAGTCACACGTTTAGAAAACACACTATGGCTGCTTAACGGGAAAGGTCAGGTGGGGTGATGCATAAAACAAGGGTTTGAAATTAGCTCAGATACCGTTCCATAAGCCAAATATGCAATAGACAAGACTTACTCCCTGCTCAGTGAACTGGACTCAACACCCCCTATTCACCACACAAGAATATATCTGACTAGTAAGAATCTTAAAACCTATGTATTGATATCTCTCGGGAAGTGAATCAAGAGGGTGTAAAGCGGCATAAACACAGCAGTGAAAAGCAGCTAAACCCCATTATAAAAATAAATTACTCAAAAAAAAAACCCCTTAAAACAAAGACAGTGAAAGAGAGAGAAATTCTTACAAAATCCGTTCAGGGGCTCTGATGCCACCTGGATTGACCATATCTAGACACACAGCTGGATGAGACAGAAGGCTGGACACTCTTGGGGCTGAGAGGATTGGTGAGGTTGGGCGAGCAAACGCAGACCCTTTAAAGTAATACTGCGTGGTACCCATCCCATGGGTCCCAAATCTCCAGGTTCAAGGGCATCTTCCTACATCGAAAACATGCCTGGGAAACCCAGAAGATGGTACACCGTGTGATCGGGAAAGGTTTGTAAAACGCACCTCATTTCTCCTCTCCTTGTGCTCGGGTTTGCCATTCCAGCCGCTTTACCAACAATCTCCCTACTTGGAGAATCAGCACCGTTACCCTCCTGTTTCGTACAGGTTGCAATTTGTCCTGAGGATGAACGGGAAGAGGGGGAACCAATGAGAGACTAGCTCTAGGTGTTGGGACAGGCACAGGTCACTCTATTTTCCCATCAGGAAGAAGAATGAACCACAGGCTCAGCCTGCCCCCCCGGAACCAGAATAGGGCCTGAAGCAATCCTGCGCTTTTGCGGCCAGCTCCCAAAAAAGCGAGTTGACAAATGGAGCTCAGGGGCACTGCAATTCACAAACCTGCAGAGTTAGAAATGATAACTCTCGTCCACAAATATATTGAGGGAAGGCAACGAAGAGGATTGGAAAGCAAGGTAGAATTGCAGGAAACAGATTTCAGAAGGTAGATTCGACTCGCCTTTAAAGCACATGAAAAGCGGCAAAACGTCGACCATGATGCCCTTGGCCAAAAAGGGCGTATGCGTTTTTTCCTGAATATATTCAGAAAAAAACGCATACGCCCTTTTTGGCCAACCAAGCAAGCCGGAAAGGCAAATCAGCACTACAAAGAAGTCTCGCTTGCCATTGGTCAAAAGGGCCATGCTGAAAAAAGTGTAAAAACCAGAAATGCAGGACAGGCCATGGAGACATGGGAGCCTTGCTACGCTGATGGGCGGGATGTAAATTGCCAACAGCCACTCTGGAGAAGTGTACGGTGTGTCCTGAAACATGTAATAAACACAGCTTAGAGAGCATAGGGCACTTCCACTCATGGGCGTATACATTGGGAAAACTGAAAATCCACAAGACACAGGCACCCCAAAGTGTAGGGCTGCTCTGTTCACGAGAACCTCCACTTCGCTACACCTTAAATAGCCCAGGAAAGAGAAAAATGGATAAAGAAGTTGTGGTACTTATGCACAATGGAATATCACTCAGCCATGACATCAATGTCAAAAGGCTAGTGGCAGCATGATGAGTGGATTTAGGTACGGTGACTCTAAGTGAAATAAGTCACACAGAAAAAGACACTTATCCTCAGATATCCCTTATAGAGGGAATGTCAAAATCGCTACCCTTGAACTGAATTAAAAAACAGAACAGAGTCACACGTTTAGAAAACACACTATGGCTGCTTAACGGGAAAGGTCAGGTGGGGTGATGCATAAAACAAGGGTTTGAAATTAGCTCAGATACCGTTCCATAAGCCAAATATGCAATAGACAAGACTTACTCCCTGCTCAGTGAACTGGACTCAACACCCCCTATTCACCACACAAGAATATATCTGACTAGTAAGAATCTTAAAATCTATGTATTGATATCTCTCGGGAAGTGAATCAAGAGGGTGTAAAGCGGCATAAACACAGCAGTGAAAAGCAGCTAAACCCCATTATAAAAATAAATTACTCAAAAAAAAAACCCTTAAAACAAAGACAGTGAAAGAGAGAGAAATTCTTACAAAATCCGTTCAGGGGCTCTGATGCCACCTGGATTGACCATATCTAGACACACAGCTGGATGAGACAGAAGGCTGGACACTCTTGGGGCTGAGAGGATTGGTGAGGTTGGGCGAGCAAACGCAGACCCTTTAAAGTAATACTGCGTGGTACCCATCCCATGGGTCCCAAATCTCCAGGTTCAAGGGCATCTTCCTACATCGAAAACATGCCTGGGAAACCCAGAAGATGGTACACCGTGTGATCGGGAAAGGTTTGTAAAACGCACCTCATTTCTCCTCTCCTTGTGCTCGGGTTCGCCATTCCAGCCGCTTTACCAACAATCTCCCTACTTGGAGAATCAGCACCGTTACCCTCCTGTTTCGTACAGGTTGCAATTTGTCCTGAGGATGAACGGGAAGAGGGGGAACCAATGAGAGACTAGCTCTAGGTGTTGGGACATTCACAGGTCACTCTATTTTCCCATCAGGAAGAAGAATGAACCACAGGCTCAGGCTGCCCCCCCGGAACCAGAATAGGGCCTGAAGCAATCCTGCGCTTTTGCGGCCAGCTCCCAAAAAAGCGAGTTGACAAATGGAGCTCAGGGGCACTGCAATTCACAAACCTGCAGAGTTAGAAATGATAACTCTCGTCCACAAATATATTGAGGGAAGGCAACGAAGAGGATTGGAAAGCAAGGCAGAATTGCAGGAAACAGATTTCAGGAGGTAGATTCGACTCGCCTTTAAAGCACATGAAAAGCGGCAAAACGTCGACCATGATGCCCTTGGCCAAAAAGGGCGTATGCGTTTTTTCCTGAATATATTCAGGAAAAAACGCATACGCCCTTTTTGGCCAACCAAGCAAGCCAGAAAGGCAAATCAGCACTACAAGGAAGTCTCGCTTGCCATCGGTCAAAAGGGACATGCTGAAAAATGTGTAAAAACCAGAAATGCAGGACAGGCCATGGAGACATGGGAGCCTTGCTAGGCTGATGGGCGGGATGTAAATTGCCAACAGCCACTCTGGAGAAGTGTACGGTGTGTCCTGAAACATGTAATAAACACAGCTTAGAGAGCATAGGGCACTTCCACTCATGGGCGTATACATTGGGAAAACTGAAAATACACAAGACACAGGCACCCCAAAGTGTAGGGCTGCTCTGTTCACGAGAACCTCCACTTCGCTACACCTTAAATAGCCCAGGAAAGAGAAAAATGGATAAAGAAGTTGTGGTACTTATGCACAATGGAATATCACTCAGCCATGACATCAATGTCAAAAGGCTAGTGGCAGCATGATGAGTGGATTTAGGTACGGTGACTCTAAGTGAAATAAGTCACACAGAAAAAGACACTTATCCTCAGATATCCCTTATAGAGGGAATGTCAAAATCGCTACCCTTGAACTGAATTACAAAACAGAACAGAGTCACACGTTTAGAAAACACACTATGGCTGCTTAACGGGAAAGGTCAGGTGGGGTGATGCATAAAACAAGGGTTTGAAATTAGCTCAGATACCGTTCCATAAGCCAAATATGCAATAGACAAGACTTACTCCCTGCTCAGTGAACTGGACTCAACACCCCCTATTCACCACACAAGAATATATCTGACTAGTAAGAATCTTAAAACCTATGTATTGCTATCTCTCGGGAAGTGAATCAAGAGGGTGTAAAGCGGCATAAACACAGCAGTGAAAAGCAGCTAAACCCCATTATAAAAATAAATTACTCAAAAAAAAACCCCTTAAAACAAAGACAGTGAAAGAGAGAGAAATTCTTACAAAATCCGTTCAGGGGCTCTGATGCCACCTGGATTGACCATATCTAGACACACAGCTGGATGAGACAGAAGGCTGGACACTCTTGGGGCTGAGAGGATTGGTGAGGTTGGGCGAGCAAACGCAGACCCTTTAAAGTAATACTGCGTGGTACCCATCCCATGGGTCCCAAATCTCCAGGTTCAAGGGCATCTTCCTACATCGAAAACATGCCTGGGAAACCCAGAAGATGGTACACCGTGTGATCGGGAAAGGTTTGTAAAACGCACCTCATTTCTCCTCTCCTTGTGCTCGGGTTCGCCATTCCAGCCGCTTTACCAACAATCTCCCTACTTGGAGAATCAGCACCGTTACCCTCCTGTTTCGTACAGGTTGCAATTTGTCCTGAGGAAGAACGGGAAGAGGGGGAACCAATGAGAGACTAGCTCTAGGTGTTGGGACATTCACAGGTCACTCTATTTTCCCATCAGGAAGAAGAATGAACCACAGGCTCAGGCTGCCCCCCCGGAACCAGAATAGGGCCTGAAGCAATCCTGCGCTTTTGCGGCCAGCTCCCAAAAAAGCGAGTTGACAAATGGAGCTCAGGGGCACTGCAATTCACAAACCTGCAGAGTTAGAAATGATAACTCTCGTCCACAAATATATTGAGGGAAGGCAACGAAGAGGATTGGAAAGCAAGGCAGAATTGCAGGAAACAGATTTCAGGAGGTAGATTCGACTCGCCTTTAAAGCACATGAAAAGCGGCAAAACGTCGACCATGATGCCCTTGGCCAAAAAGGGCGTATGCGTTTTTTTCCTGAATATATTCAGGAAAAAACGCATACGCCCTTTTTGGCCAACCAAGCAAGCCAGAAAGGCAAATCAGCACTACAAGGAAGTCTCGCTTGCCATCGGTCAAAAGGGACATGCTGAAAAATGTGTAAAAACCAGAAATGCAGGACAGGCCATGGAGACATGGGAGCCTTGCTAGGCTGATGGGCGGGATGTAAATTGCCAACAGCCACTCTGGAGAAGTGTACGGTGTGTCCTGAAACATGTAATAAACACAGCTTAGAGAGCATAGGGCACTTCCACTCATGGGCGTATACATTGGGAAAACTGAAAATCCACAAGACACAGGCACCCCAAAGTGTAGGGCTGCTCTGTTCACGAGAACCTCCACTTCGCTACACCTTAAATAGCCCAGGAAAGAGAAAAATGGATAAAGAAGTTGTGGTACTTATGCACAATGGAATATCACTCAGCCATGACATCAATGTCAAAAGGCTAGTGGCAGCATGATGAGTGGATTTAGGTACGGTGACTCTAAGTGAAATAAGTCACACAGAAAAAGACACTTATCCTCAGATATCCCTTATAGAGGGAATGTCAAAATCGCTACCCTTGAACTGAATTACAAAACAGAACAGAGTCACACGTTTAGAAAACACACTATGGCTGCTTAACGGGAAAGGTCAGGTGGGGTGATGCATAAAACAAGGGTTTGAAATTAGCTCAGATACCGTTCCATAAGCCAAATATGCAATAGACAAGACTTACTCCCTGCTCAGTGAACTGGACTCAACACCCCCTATTCACCACACAAGAATATATCTGACTAGTAAGAATCTTAAAACCTATGTATTGCTATCTCTCGGGAAGTGAATCAAGAGGGTGTAAAGCGGCATAAACACAGCAGTGAAAAGCAGCTAAACCCCATTATAAAAATAAATTACTCAAAAAAAAACCCCTTAAAACAAAGACAGTGAAAGAGAGAGAAATTCTTACAAAATCCGTTCAGGGGCTCTGATGCCACCTGGATTGACCATATCTAGACACACAGCTGGATGAGACAGAAGGCTGGACACTCTTGGGGCTGAGAGGATTGGTGAGGTTGGGCGAGCAAACGCAGACCCTTTAAAGTAATACTGCCTGGTACCCATCCCATGGGTCCCAAATCTCCAGGTTCAAGGGCATCTTCCTACATCGAAAACATGCCTGGGAAACCCAGAAGATGGTATACCGTGTGATCGGGAAAGGTTTGTAAAACGCACCTCATTTCTCCTCTCCTTGTGCTCGGGTTCGCCATTCCAGCCGCTTTACCAACAATCTCCCTACTTGGAGAATCAGCACCGTTACCCTCCTCTTTCGTACAGGTTGCAATTTGTCTTGAGGATGAACGGGAAGAGGGGGAACCAATGAGAGACTAGCTCTAGGTGTTGGGACAGGCACAGGTCACTCTATTTTCCCATCAGGAAGAAGAATGAACCACAGGCTCAGGCTGCCCCCCCGGAACCAGAATAGGGCCTGAAGCAATCCTGCGCTTTTGCGGCCAGCTCCCAAAAAAACGAGTTGACAAATGGAGCTCAGGGGCACTGCAATTCACAAACCTGCAGAGTTAGAAATGATAACTCTCGTCCACAAATATATTGAGGGAAGGCAACGAAGAGGATTGGAAAGCAAGGCAGAATTGCAGGAAACAGATTTCAGGAGGTAGATTCGACTCGCCTTTAAAGCACATGAAAAGCGGCAAAACGTCGACCATGATGCCCTTGGCCAAAAAGGGCGTATGCGTTTTTTCCTGAATATATTCAGGAAAAAACGCATACGCCCTTTTTGGCCAACCAAGCAAGCCAGAAAGGCAAATCAGCACTACAAGGAAGTCTCGCTTGCCATCGGTCAAAAGGGACATGCTGAAAAATGTGTAAAAACCAGAAATACAGGACAGGCCATGGAGACATGGGAGCCTTGCTACGCTGATGGGCGGGATGTAAATTGCCAACGGCCACGCTGGAGAAGTGTACAGTGTGTCCTGAAACATGTAATAAACACAGCTTAGAGAGCATAGGGCACTTCCACTCATGGGCGTATGCATTGGGAAAACTGAAAATCCACAAGACACAGGCACCCCAAAGTGTAGGGCTGCTCTGTTTACAAGAACCTCCACTTCGCTACACCTTAAATAGCCCAGGAAAGAGAAAAATGGATAAAGAAGTTGTGGTACTTATGCACAATGGCATATCACTCAGCCATGACATCAATGTCAAAAGGCTAGTAGCAGCATGATGAGTGGATTTAGTTACGATGACTCTAAGTGAAATAAGTCACACAGAAAAAGACACTTATCCTAAGATATCCCTTATAGAGGGAATGTCAAAATCGCTACCCTTGAACTGAATTACAAAACAGAACAGAGTCACACGTTTAGAAAACACACTATGGCTGCTTAACGGGAAAGGTCAGGTAGGGTGATGCATAAAACAAGGGTTTGAAATTAGCTCAGATACCGTTCCATAAGCCAAATATGCAATAGACAAGACTTACTCCCTGCTCAGTGAACTGGACTCAACACCCCCTATTCACCGCACAAGAATATATCTGACTAGTAAGAATCTTAAAACCTATGTATTGCTATCTCTCGGGAAGTGAATCAAGAGGGTGTAAAGCGGCATAAACACAGCAGTGAAAAGCAGCTAAACCGCATTATAAAAATAAATTACTCAAAAAAAAAACCCCATAAAACAAAGAGAGTGAAAGAGAGAGAAATTCTTACTAAATCCGTTCAGGGGCTCTGATGCCACCTGGATTGACCATATCTAGACCCACAGCTGGATGAGACAGAAGGCTGGACACTCTTGGGGCTGAGAGGATTGGTGAGGTTGGGCGAGCAAACGCAGACCCTTTAAAGTAATACTGCGTGGTACCCATCCCATGGGTCCCAAATCTCCAGGTTCAAGGGCATCTTCCTACATCGAAAACATGCCTGGGAAACCCAGAAGATGGTACACCGTGTGATCGGGAAAGGTTTGTAAAACGCACCTCATTTCTCCTCTCCTTGTGCTCGGGTTCGCCATTCCAGCCGCTTGACTAACAATCTCCCTACTTGGAGAATCAGCACCGTTACCCTCCTGTTTCGTACAGGTTGCAATTTGTCTTGAGGATGAACGGGAAGAGGGGGAACCAATGAGAGACTAGCTCTAGGTGTTGGGACAGGCACAGGTCACTCTATTTTCCCATCAGGAAGAAGAATGAACCACAGGCTCAGCCTGCCTCCCCGGAACCAGAATAGGGCCTGAAGCAATCCTGCGCTTTTGCGGCCAGCTCCCAAAAAAGAGACTTGACAAATGGAGCTCAGGGGCACTGCAATTCACAAACCTGCAGAGTTAGAAATGATAACTCTCGTCCACAAATATATTGAGGGAAGGCAAAGAAGAGGATTGGAAAGCAACGCAGAATTGCAGGAAACAGTTTTAAGGAGGTAGATTCGACTCACCTTTAAAGCACATGAAAAGCGGCAAAACGTCGACAATGATGCCCTTGGCCAAAAAGGGCGTATGCGTTTTTTCCTGAATATATTGAGGAAAAAACGCATACGCCCTTTTTGGCCAACCAAGGAAGCCGGAAGGGCAAAGCAGCACTACAAAGTAGTCTCGCTTGCCATCGGTCAAAAGGGCCATGCTGAAAAAAGTGTAAAAACCAGAAATGCAGGACAGGCCATGGAGACATGGGAGCCTTGCTACGCTGATGGGCGGGATGTAAATTGCCAACAGCCACTCTGGAGAAGTGTACGGTGTGTCCTGAAACATGTAATAAACACAGCTTAGAGAGCATAGGGCACTTCCACTCATGGGCGTATACATTGGGAAAACTGAAAATCCACAAGACACAGGCACCCCAAAGTGTAGGGCTGATCTGTTTACGAGAACCTCCACTTCGGTACACCTTAAATAGCCCAGGAAAGAGAAAAATGGATAAGGAAGTTGTGGTAATTATGCACAATGGAATATCACTCAGCCATGACATCAATGTCATAAGGCTAGTAGCACCATGATGAGTGGATTTAGGTACGATGACTCTAAGTGAAATAAGTCACACAGAAAAAGACACTTATCCTAAGATATCACTTATAGAGGGAATGTCAAAATCGCTACCCTTGAACTGAATTACAAAACAGAACAGAGTCACACGTTTAGAAAACACACTATGGCTGCTTAACGGGAAAGGTCAGGTGGGGTGATGCATAAAACAAGGGTTTGAAATTAGCTCAGATACCGTTCCATAAGCCAAATATGTAATAGACAAGACCTAGTCCCTGCTAAGTGGACTGGACTCAACACCCCCTATTCACCGCACAAGAATATATCTGACTAGTAAGCATCTTAAAACCTATGTATTGCTATCTCTCGGGAAGTGAATCAAGAGGGTGTAAAGCGGCATAAACACAGCAGTGAAAAGCAGCTAAACACCATTATAAAAATAAATTACTCAAAAAAAAACCCCATAAAACAAAGACAGTGAAAGAGAGAGAAATTCTTACTAAATCCGTTCAGGGGCTCTGATGCCACCTGGATTGACCATATCTAGACCCACAGCTGGATGAGACATAAGGCTGGACACTCCTGGGGCTGAGAGGATTGGTGAGGTTGGGCGAGCAAACGCAGACCCTTTAAAGTAATACTGCGTGGTACCCATCCCATGGGTCCCAAATCTCCAGGTTCAAGGGCATCTTCCTACATCGAAAACATGCCTGGGAAACCCAGAAGATGGTACACCGTGTGATCGGGAAAGGTTTGTAAAACGCACCTCATTTCTCCTCTCCTTGTGCTCGGGTTCGCCATTCCAGCCGCTTGACTAACAATCTCCCTACTTGGAGAATCAGCACCGTTAACCTCCTGTTTCGTACAGGTTGCAATTTGTCCTGAGGATGAACGGGAAGAGGGGGAACCAATGAGAGACTAGCTGTAAGTGTTGGGACAGGCACAGGTCACTCTATTTTCCCATCAGGAAGAAGAATGAACCACAGGCTCAGCCTGCTCCCCCGGAACCAGAATAGGGCCTGAAGCAATCCTGCGCTTTTACGGCCAGCTCCCAAAAAAGCGAGTTGACAAATGGAGCTCAGGGGCACTGCAATTCACAAACCTGCAGAGTTATAAATGATAACTCTCGTCCACAAATATATTGAGGGAAGGCAATGAAGAGGATTTGAAAGCAAGGCAGAATTGCAGGAAACAGATTTCAGGAGGTAGATTCGACTCGCCTTTAAAGCACATGAAAAGCGGCAGAACTTCGACAATGATGCACTTGGCCAAAAAGGGCGTCTTTGTTTTTTTCTGAATATATTTAGGAAAAAACGCAGACGACCTTTTTGGCCAACTAAACAGGCGGGCAATGCAAATCAGCAGTACAAAAATGTCTGACTTCCCATAGATCAAAAGGCCTTTCCTGAAAAAGTGTAAAAACCAGAAATGCAGGACTGGCCATGGAGAAAAGGGAGCCTTGTTACGCTGATAGGTGGGATGTAAATTGACAATGGCCACTCTGGAGTAGTGTATGGTGTTTCCTAAAACATCTAAAAACAGAGCTACAGAGCATACTGCACTTCCACTCATGGACGCATATCTTGGGAAAACCAAAAATCGATAGGAAAGCGGCACCCCAACGTTTAGGGCTGCTCTGTTTACAAGAATCTCGACTTAGGGACACCTTAAATATCCCAGGAAAGAGAAAAATGGATAAGGAATTTGTGGTATTATGTACAATGGAATATCACTCAGCCATGAATTCAATGTCATAAGGCTTGTAGCAGCATAATGAGTGGATTTAGGTATGATGATTCTAAGTGAAATGAGTCACACAGAAAAAGAAACTTATAAGATACGACTTTTAGAGGGAATGTGAAAATCGTTACACATGAACTTAATTACATAAGAGAACATAGTCACACATTTAGAAAACACACTTACGGTTGCTTAAGGGGAAAGGTGTGGTGGGATGATGCATAAAACACGTGTTTGAAATTAGCACAGATATCGTTCCGTAAACCAAATATATAATAGTCAAGACCTACTCATTGCTCAATGAACTGGACTCAGCACACCGTATTCACCGGAGAAGAATATATCTGAGTAGTTATAATCTTAACAAGTATTTATTGATATCTCTCTGTAATTGAATCAAGTGGGTGTAAAGTGGCATAAACACAGCAGTGAAAATCAGCTAAACCCCATTATAAAAATAAATATATTCAGAAAAAAAGCATACGCCCTTTTTCGCCAATCAAACAAGCGGGCAATGCAAGTCAGTACTACAAAGAAGTCTCACTTCGCATTCATCAAAAGGCCATCCTGGAAAAGTGTAGAAACCAAAAATGCAGGCCAGGCCATGGAGAAAAAGGAGCGTTGTTTCGCTGATGACGGGGATATAAATAGCCAACGGCCACTCTGGAGAAGTGTATGGTGTTTCCTAAAACCTCTAAAATACAGAGCTACAGAGCATACATCACTTCCACTCTTCGGCGCATATATTGGGAAAACCAAAAATCGACAGGACACAGGCACCCCATACGTTTAGTGCTGCTCTGTTTAGAAATGCCTCGATTTGGGTACAACTTACATGTCCTTGGAAGCAAAAAATGGATAATGAAGATGTGGTACTTCTGTACAATGGAACATTACTTTGCAATTTAATCAGTGAAATAAGGCCAATTGCAGCAACTCGTGGAGACTGAGGTACGATCATTCTAAGTGACCTAAGTCAGACATAAAAAGAGACTTATCATAAGGTATCACTTATAGATAGTATCTAAAAATGGCTACACATGAACTAAATTACAAAACAGAAACAGTCACACATTTAGAAAACACACTTATGGCTGCCAAAGAAGAAAGGTGGGGTGGGGTGATGCATAAACCAGGAGGTTGAAATTAGCATAGATACATTTCCATAATCAAAATAGGTATTCGACAGGACCTACTGTATAGCTCAACGAGCTGGACTCAGCACACTGTTGTCACCGGAAAAGGATATATAAGACTGGTAAGAATCTGTAAAACAATTTATTGATGTCTCTCTTTAAGTGAATCAAGTGGATAGATGCAGAGCAGGAAGAAACACAGTATTGAAAATCAGCTATACCCCATTATAAAATTAAATAACAAGAACAAAAAAAAAAGACAGTGAGAGAGAGAGAAATTCTTACAAAATTTGTTCAAGGGCTGTGATGCAACCTGGACTGACCACATCTAGACACAGAGCTGGATGGGACCTAAGGCTCTACACTCGTTGGTCTGAGAGGCTTCGTGAGGATGGGACAGCAAATGCAGCACTTTTAGAGTAATACTGCCTGGCCCCCATTCCATGGGTCCCATATCTCCAGGTGCAGGGGACCCTTCCTGCAGCTAAAACACTCATGGGACATCCAGAGGATGGTACACCGTCTGATCGGGAAGAGTTTGGAAAAGTCACCCCATCTCCACTTCTCCTGGTATTCGGGTTCCCCAGCTCCTTTCTTAGAGTCTCCCCACTTTGGGAAGGCAGCACACTCAACAGCCAGTTTTTCACGGCTTGGAATTTTCCGGTGAAGAAGGGAATGGGGGGATGGAATGAGACACAAGCCTTAGATGTTTGGACAGGCATATGCCACTCTAGTTTCCTAATCTGGAAGAAGAATTTCCCTATCCTTCAGGTGCGCCAGTAACCGGAATGGGTCTGTAGAAATCCTGCCCCTTTGTGTCTGCTTCCCTAAACAACAAGTTGAAAACCGGTGCTCAGGGGCACTGCAATTCACAAACATGCAGGGTTGTAATTGACACCTCTAATGGAGTCATTTCTTCAGCCAAGTATTCCTAAAGGTCTTGTAAGCAAGGCAGAAGTGCAGGAAAGGAATTTCAAGAGGTAGTTTGCACTCGCCATTAAAGCACATGCAAAGCTGCTGAACATCGCCAATGATGCAGTTTGCCAAAAAGGCCGTATGCGTTATTCCTTAATATATTCAGGAAAAACCCTTACTCCATTTTTGGCCAACAAAACAGGTGGGCAATGTAAATTAATACTACAAAGAGATATCACTTCGCACCAGTCAGAATGGCCAACCTCACAAAGTGTAAAACCTGAAATGCAGGACAGGGCGTGGAGAAAAGGGAACCCTGACAAGCTGATGGTGGGAATGTAAATTGCTAACAGCCACTCTGGAGAAGTGGGTGGTGATTCCTTAAAAATCTAAAAACCAGAGCTTCAGAGCATATGGTGCTTCCACTCCTGGGCCTGTATCTTGGAAAAAACGTAAATTGACAGGACCCAGGCACTCCAAAATTTATGCAGCCCTGTTTACAAGAGCCTCTACTTGGAAGCTACCTAAAAGTCCTTGGAAGGAAGAATGGATAAAGAAATTATGGTAGATATGTACAATGGAATATTACTCAGCCATGAAATGAATGAAATAAGACCATTTGCAGCCACTCAGAAGGACCTAGATACATTCACAGTAAGTGTCATAAATCAGACAATGAAAAATATCATATGATATTACTTATCGGTGGAATCTAAAAATTGATAGAAAGGTACTATCTTACAACACAGAAACAGAGTCCCAGACTTAGAACACAAACTTATGGTTACCAAACTGGAAAGGTGTGTTGGAGGCATAAATCATGAGGTTGGAGTTAGTATATACATATTTACAGAGAGAAAACTTGTAATCAACATGGACCTGCTGTAGAGCACTTGGAACTCTTCTCAACACGCTTTAGTAACCTCAATGGGAAAATAATTCTAAAAAGAATATATAGTCATCTTTGTATAAATGCATCATGTTGGTGTATGTCAAAAACGAACACAACATGGTAAATCAACTATACTCCATTATAAATTTAAAATTAAATTACAGAAAAGAAAAATGATCACTAAATTCGTTTAGTTGCAGTGAACGTGCTAGTGTCACATCCCTGGACACAGACCCAATTTGGTCCCAAGACTGGACTGTTGTGGGCCTGAGGACCTCGGGAGGATATGCCAGCTAATTCACCCCCCTTGAACATGTAGTACCTGGTCCCCTCTGCATGGGATCACAATCTCCAGATCTAAGTGTGTCCTCATACTACTAAATCAACCCTCTGACACCCAAAGGATGGTGGACTCTCTGGGCTGGATGACACTTGGAAAATCACCTGGTCTCAACATATCTTGGTGTTTGGGTTCCGACCTCCAGCCTTCTTCATTAGGGTCATCCCACTCTGCAAGACAGCACCCTCAACAGGTGATTTTGCAGGGGTTTGTATTTGTTCGGGAGATGAAGGGTAAGGGGGAAGAAGGAATGGGACAGAAGCCCTTACATGTTTGGTCAGGCACATTCCACTCTAATTTAAAACCCAGGAACAGGACTTTCCCTACATCTAAGGTTGTGTCAGTAACCAGACAGGGACAGTAGAAATCCTGCCGCCTTCTGTTTCCCATAACAACAACTCTAAAAGCTGGACCTTATAGGCACTTCATATTCACAATGCCTGGGGAGCTGTAAATGACAACAGCCCTCAAAAAATGTCTTAGGGTAGGTAATCGAAATAGACTTCAAAACAAGGCAACCTTTCAATAACCTTTTTTCAAGGGGTAAATTTTACTCACACTGTTCAAAAAAAAAAGCACATATGAAGATGCTCACCATTGCTTTATGTTAGACAAATGCAAATCAGATGTACAAAGAAGTATCACCTGGAACCACTCAGAACAGCCATCATCACAATGTCTACAAACACGAAATGCTTCAGATGGTGTGGGAAAAAGAGAAACCTACTACTTATTATTATTTTTTTTAATCTGCCTTGGGTCTTCATTGCTGCACGCGGCTTTTCTCTAGCTGCAGCAAGCGGCGGCTACTAATCGTTGTGGTACGAAGCCTTCTCTTTGCGGTGGCTTCTCTTGTTGTGGAGCACAGGATCTAGGCACACAGGCTTCAGTAGTTGTGGCTCGTGGGCTCTAGAGTGCAGACTCAGTAGTTGTTGTGCACGGGCTTACTTGTTCTGTGGCATGTGAGATCTTCCCGGGCCAGGGCTCGAACCTGTGACCCCTGAACTGGCAGGCAGATTCTTAACCACTGCGCCACCAATACTATGCTATCGGTGGCAATGCCAATTGGTAACAGCCACTATGGAGCACAGAATGGAGGTTACCAGAGTAAGGGGAGGCGGCAGGGATAAATTGGAAATCGGGATTGACATATACACACCACTATATATAAAAGAGATAACAAATAAGGGCTCACTGTATAGCACAGGGAACTCTACTCAATACTCTGTAATGACCTGTATGGGAAAGGAATCCAAAAAGGATTGGATATATGTATAACTGCTTCACTGTGCTGTGCAGCAGAAAGTAACACAACATTGTAAATCAACTCTTCTCCAAAAAAATTGAAATTGAAATGAAATGAAATAAAATAAAATAAAATAGAGCTACCAGATGATCCAGCAAGTTCACTCCTGTGCGCATATCTGGAGGAAAGCATAAATCGAAAAGACACATCTTCCCCAATGTTCACTGCAACACTCTTTACAATAGCGAAGACATGGAAGCAACCAAAATGTCCATCAACATATGAATACAGGTAAAGAATATGTGATACATATATATAATGGAATATGACTCAGCCATTAAATAGAAGAAAATAATGCCAATTGCAGTAACATGGATGGACCTAGAGATGATTGTACTAAGTGAAGTAAGTCAGACAGAGTAAGACAAATATTGTATGATATCACTTCTAGGTGGAACCTAAAAATTGATACAAATGAACTAACTTACAAAACAGAGGCAGACTCACAGACTTGGAAAACAAACTTATGGTTACCAAAGGGGAAAGGTGGGGGGTAGGGATAAATCAGGAACTTGGGGTAAACATACGAATACTACTATATATAACATAGATAAGCAACAAGGACCTACTGTATAGCACAGGGAACTCTACTCAATATTCTGAGAATACCTTTATCAGAAAAGAATCTGAAAAAGAATGAATATATGCATATGTGTAACTGAATCACTTGCTGTGCAGCTGAAATGAACACAACATTGTAAATCAACTATACTCCAATAAAATTTAAATTACAAAATAAAGAAAATCACCTATATTTCAAAAGAAAATAAGAATCCCCATCTATTTTTATGGCTTGATAGCTTACTTTTTTAGTGCTCAATATTATCCCATTCCCAGAATATATTAATACTATATCATTTCATTCACCTATTGGAGGACACCTTAGTTTCATTCACATTTTGGCAATATTGAATTAGGTGCTATAAATATCCATATGCAGGTTTTCGTCTGAAAGTATGTTTTAAACTACTTTCAGTAAATATCCATGAGAACACTTGCCGGATTGTACAGTAAGGGAATGTTCAATATTATAGCAAGTGTCAATCAGACTACCAAAGTAGCTGTATTATTTTTCATTTCCACCAATAACAAATGACATTTCCTATTGTTCCACATCTCCTACAGAATTTGTTCTTGTCATTGTTCACATTTTAGCCATTCTAAGTGTTACGTAGTGGTATGTAATTGTATTTTTAATTTGCTTTTGCATGGCAGCATGTAATCTGGATTATTCTTCTGTATACTTATATGCATAGTGTCTATTTTCTTTGGTGAGGTGTCCATAAAGTATATTGGTCCACATTTTATTTAGGTTGCTTTCATTTTTTTCTACCCAATCTGTATTTGTTTTATTTATTTTCATGCCTTATTGCATTAGCAAGGACTTGAAGTAAAATATGGAAAAGGATTCATGAAAGAGGACATCCTTGCTTTTACCTGAACTTAGTGGAAAAGCTTCATGTTTTTGACCGTTAATCATGATGTAAGATAAAAGTTTCCTGTAAATCTTTGTTATCAACTTGAGAAGCTCCAGTCTATTTCTTTAACTGAGAGTTTTTATGAAGAATGGGTGTTAGACTTTTTCAAAGGGCTTCTGAATCTATTGATATGCTAATGATTGTCTTTAGGGTGTTGATATGATGGACATAATTATTTGATTTTAGAATGTTGAACCAGCCTTGCATACCCGGGATTATTCCCTCTCATTCATGATATAAAATTCTCTCAAAATATTGTTGGATTCGATTTGGTAATATTTTGTTGAGGATTTTTGCATTGATGTTCCTGAGAGATATTGGTCAGTTTTCTTTACTATTCGTATGTTCCTCTAAGTTTGGATGTTGTGGATTTAGTGTCAGACATTCATTTGGGGAGATTCTCAGTCATTTTTAAAAAAATATTTTCTGTTCTTTGTTATCTTTATTCTCCTCCTGCTATACCCATTATGTATAGGTCACAGCATTTTTCATTGTTCCACAATTATTGATTACTCTGTTCTGTTGATTTCTTTCCTGCCCATTTTCTCTTTTCTCTTGAGATTTAAAGGTTTCTCTTGATATGTCTTCAAGCTCACAGATATTTCTCCTCAGCCAGCTCTTTGACTGCTAAAACAAAATATGAGAGACTTGGTATTTTATAAACAACAGAATATTTTTGTTTTCTCATAATTGCTGAGGCTGAAAAGTTCAAGAACAAATTACCAGGGGCTTCCCTGGTGGTGCAGTGGTTAAGAATCTGCCTACCAATAAAGGCGACAAGGGTTCGAGCCCTGGTCCGGGAAGATCCCACATGCCATGGAACAACTAAGCCCGTGCACCACAAATACTGAGCCTGTGCTCTAGAGCCCAAAGGCCACAACTACTGAGCCCGTGAGCCACAACTACTGAAACCCGTACGCCTAGAGCCTGTGCTCCGCAACAAGAGAAGCCACCCAGTGAGAAGCCCGCACACTGCAACAAAGACCCAACACAACCAAAAAATTAATTAATTAATTATCTAATTAATTTTTTAAAAAAAGAACAAGTTGCCAGCTGACTTAGTGTCTGGCGAGGGACCAATTTCTGGTTCATAATGTGGATCTTCTCGCTCGGCAATGAAATCATGGAATGGGCATAAGATCTTCTGTGTGTTACATTTATTAGGTCACTAAGCCCATGTTTGAGGTCTCTGGCCTCATGACCTAATCACCTCCCCAAAACTCCACCTCCTAATACCATCAACATGGGAGCTGGGTTTCAAAATTTTAAAATTAGAGGTACAAATTGTTTACACCATAACAGGGACCACAGAGTTAACTGATTTTTCCTTTCATGTTAAAGGTTTGCACATTTATACTTATTATATAATCCCAAAACCCTTGTTTTTTTTTAAGATTCTTTTTCCGTATACGCCAGTACAGACCATTGAGTAGAGTTCCCTGTGCTATAAAGCAGGTCTTTATCAATACTTATCTATTTTATATATAGTAGTGTGTATATGTCAGTCCCAATCTCCCAATTTATCCCTTCCCCACTTATCCCCTGGTAACCATAAGTTTGTTTTCTATATCCATGACTCTATTTCTGTTGTGTAAATAAGTTCATTTGTACCTTTTTTTTCTTTTTTAGATTACTCATATAAGCAATATCATATGATATCTGTCTTTCTGTGTCTGAGTTGCTTCACTCAGTATAACAATCTCTAGGTCCATCCATGTTGCTACAAAACCCTTAATTGTTAAGGATAACTCTCATTTTTTTCCAGTATCATCAGCAATTCTTTCTGGCAGACACGTGATAACACTTTAAACAGGGATATTGAGACCAAGGCTCCTGACCTGCAAACAAACAAAACATCATTCATATAGTGAAAACTTTGCACATCAAAGGATGAAAGCACTTGGTCTAAATCCCTTTGCACCCACTGCTGACAGAGGGCAGAGGAGTTTGACTCACTAATCTTCCTTACGTGCACTTCTTCCTAATGGGGTATTCCATCTAAAACTTATAAGAAGCGGGAATGCATCATGGAACACACCAATCTCTACTACAGATTCTGAAGCAGCAAAAAAAAAAAAAAACATGATGAATCCATCCAAAGGTTTCTGTCCACATTGTTACAATAGCTTCCCTCGCACTGTGAACCCTTTTCAAACCCTATCACTTGAACTTATTTTTATTTTTTTCAACAAAAATAATGTTAATCTGCAGTCAGACACTCCAGTAATATTACACTATCCCTTGTGCAAGTATGTAGGGATTTGAGGAGCTATGGGAGGCCATCATGAGAGGTTGCCTAGAGTAATTAGGACATTTCATTTAATGTTGGCTCTTCTCCCTAAGGTGTCTGCTGTCCTCTTCTTTTTGTAGCTACTAGCATTGAGAAAGTGACCAAGATAAGGCCCTTCTCTTTTACTGCCCATGAACGCAGCTGTGATTAACCCCACAGAACTTGGTGCTTCCAGAATCCCCTGAACCTACTGACCCTCCATGCGTGGCATGACATAGATAAGAATGGTGACGTGTATCCTTGTATAGAGCATGCTATAAAAATTTCGACTCTTCCCTTCCTCATAATTCCAAAGAATAGATTTCTTTGGATTTCTGCTTAATGCTGCTGGAGTTGGTACATAAGTTGAGGGAGGTATCAGGGCACACCAAAAGAGAGGGTAACTGCACAGAAAATACAAGCAGGTACATTTCTGTGAGTTTCAAGCAGCTTATTTGCTATATCAACCATGGTGACATGTTGACCCTTCCTCCTTCTACTAGTAGTACAACAAACATAAAGGATATTTAGGCTGCTTGTTTTATCCCCACCTCTCACAATTGATCTGCATTAACATATAGGACAATGAAGGGCCCTTTCTACCATCTTAACCAATATTTGAGAACTAGAAAATGTCCAGATTTTTCTGGGGATTATTTTCATGTTCCCCAATCAGGTCTATGAAGGAATCTTACCTATTGTGTTTAATGAAGTCATATCTCTGACAGCACTCCATCATCAACAAAACTGGAAAGAAATTTGAAGGGTCTTCGATTTTACCATATTTGAAATAACAATATTTTAGCTTGACACGTTTTTGGATTTTAGAAAAAAATATTTTAAATGAGACAAAAAATCATTTTTATGGCACAAAAAAACAGCAATAGTTTTATATTTTTATCTGTTCCACTTGCACACAAGTGTCTCATGGGGTTATGTAAAACACTCCTGTTGGGTGCTGTGCATGGTGCAAGTATGGATTAAAGCTTAGGAATCTTAAGCTTCAGTCACCTGAAACATTTAAATTAGGATGCAAGCAATCCTGTCCAACATTTGAACAGAGCAAGACACTCTCTTTATTTTATTTGTCAGGTAATTAATCTGTCTTTTCCCCAAGGAGAGAAACAACTGGCATCTTCCATCAATGTGTTGTACAAAAATCTTTGAACAGAGAGTGCAAGCAGAGGCTGATACAAGATGTGAAAAAAAAATGAGAGACCCTTGTGGCATTTTCTCCTAACTTATTGCAATCTCCCATTTAAAATGTGGGAATAATCAATCTTCTGAGGAAAAAGGCCCAAGGAAGGTTTTTGCTTCTGTGGAATAATGGGATTGCTAAAGATTTCAGGAGGCAAGATGAATTAGTGAGAATGACCATGAGAAATCAGAGAAAAGTCAGATCCATGGATGAAGTGATGTTTACCACTGTGAATCAATGAGAAGTAGGAGCAAATGAAAAGAAAACTGAATACAACATTTTCTGAATAAATGTAACCTTTCAGCTGTCATAGAAAAATTAGTACTCACTATGATACAACAGATTTAGTTTAGAAAGTTAACTTAATTTTAAAGCTTAATAATTAGATTTATGAAAGAAATGAAAACATATTTGTGGTTTAGAATAAATAATGTGTTCTGCTACAGATAAGAAGACTATATAAATAAATAGAAATAAGACTAAATAAATAAATAAATAAAGAAGAAAATAACAAATTAGATGTTATTAACATTAAAAACTGACACTCATCTAAAGAAAGAGAAGGAGAGACAGAAAGAGAGAAGAACTCATATCAAGCATATATTAAAAACTCCTAAATAAGAAGTCTTCAGATGTTAAAAAAAAAAGAAGTCTTCAATAAGAAGATAATGGAATAGCAAAATGGGGAAAATATACCAAAAGACATTTCAAGAAAGAGAGTACAGAATGTTAAGTAAACATATCAAAAGATGCTTGGCTTCTTAGTAGTCAATTAAATGCAAAAACGTGATACCTGGAATTATCACTCACCAACCAGAAAGTTCAAATGAAAATGACAGGTATTATCAAGTTTGACAAGAATGTGTATAATCCTTGAATCTCATTCATTGCTGCTGAGGATGAAAAATCATACAAATGTTTTGAAAATATTTAGAAATATCTAAAAAGATAAACACAAGAAAGCTATGACTCGAAAATTTTACTACTACATGTATACTGAACAATAATTTATACACACACCAGCAAAGCTCAAGTTCTAGAATTTATATACCAGTGCTGTTCTCAATAGACACAAACTGAAAATCACTCATATTGTAATACACATTGGAATAAATTAATTAATAGTTAAATATTTACACTATGGAAGCCTATGCATCAGTGGTAATGCATGATCACAACAACAGGCAACCATATAGGCATATTCACAAACAACATAAAATACAAAAAGCCCAATCCAAAAGTGATTTTACTGTGCCATAACATTTATATAAAATACAAAATACAGGTAAAGTTATCTTTTTGTTAGATACCAGAACAATATTAAACCTTAAGGGGAGTCACTAGAATGGGACCAGGGGGCCTCTGAGTATCTGGCAATTTTCTGTGTCTTTATCTAGAAGCTATGTATAGAGTGTATTCAGATGCTGAATTTTCTGAAATTTGTCATTTCCTTACAAACCATGCATGTTTTTAGTTGTTTTTTATACATAAGAAAAAGTAAAAAAGATAGACTAGGGAAGGTAATTATATTAGCACTTTAATATCCATGCTTTTCAAGGTGGAAGTGAAAGGTATTAAATACTTGACATTGTGATTACTTCTTAAATGTAAGGTGAAAATTTGAGGTTAATAAGTAAGACATACTTCTTCATATATAATCCTCAAAGAGGAGGGGTAGAAAGGAGTATTATTTTTTTCTTTAATAAAGAATCATTAAGATAGAAAATAATGAAAACAGACTAGGTTTAAAAAAGAGCACACTGGACTTCCCTGGTGGCACAGTGGGTAAGAATTTGCCTGCCAATGCAGGGAACAGGGGTTCAATCCCTGGTCTGGGAAGATCTCACATGCCACAGAGCAACTAAGCCTGTGTGCCACAACTACTGAGCCTGTGCTCTAGAGCCTGCAAGCAACAACTATTGAGACTGCATGACACAACTACTGAAGCCCATGCACCCAGAGCCCATACTCCACAACAAGAGAAACCACCGCAAGGAGAAGCCCGTGCACCACAACGATGAGTAACCCCTGCTTGACACAACTAGAGAAACCCTGTGCAGCAACGAAGACCCAACACAACCAAAAATAAATAAAATTAAATCTTTTGACTTCTGAGATGACTCACTCACGTGGCTGTAGGTAAGAGGCCTCAGTTCCTTGCCACATGGATCTCTCCTTAGGGCTGCTTGAGTGTCCTCATGACATGGCAGCTGGCTTACCCCAGGATGAGTGATCTAGCAGAAACCAAAGCAGAAGCTGCAATGTCTTTTATAACTTTGGAAGCTGCAATTTGTCATTTCTGCAATTTCTTATTAGGTAAACAGTCAACCCTTTTCTAGTGTGAGGAGCCACACAGGTACATGAAGACTGGGAGATAATTAGGGGATAATTAGGGCCATATTGGAGGTTGGCTACCAAAGTGGCTGACAAGCCAAAGTCTGAATTTTGTTTTCTTCACTTCTGGAGAGAAAATGGTCAGTGAATCTCATTGATGGTCTTTGAGATGTACCAAAGCTACCTCTTGCTCTCACCCCCAGCCGTGTGGCTGACAGGGTCTTGGTGCTTCAGCCGGGTGTCAAGCCTGTGCCTCTGAGGTGGGAGAGCCGAGTTCAGGATATTGGTCTACCAGAGACCTCTGGCACCTTGTAATATCAAACGGCGAAAGCTCTCCCAGAGATGTCTGTCTCAATGCTAAGACCCAGCTCCACTCAGAGACCAGCAAGATCCAGTGCTGGACATCCCATGCCAAACAACTAGCAAGACAGGAATGCAGGCCCACCCATTAGCAGAGAGGCTGCCTAAAATCATAATAAGGTCACAGACACCCCAAAACACACCACCAGATGCTGACCTGTCCACCAGAAAGATAAGATCCAGACACACCCACCAGAACACAGGCACCAGTCCCCTCCATCAGAAAGCCTAAACAACCCACTGAACCAATCTTAGCCACTGGGGTCAGACACCAAAAACAGCGGGAACTATGAATCTGCAGCCTCCGAAAAGGAGACCCCAAACACAGTCCCCAAAGCCAATTGAGAAGACACAGAAACACACAGCAGATGAAGGAGCAAGGTAAAAACCCACCAGATCAAACAAATGTGGAGGAAATAGGCAGTCTACCTGAAAAAGAATTCAGAGTAATGATAATAAAGATGATCCCAAATCTTGGAACTGGAATGGAGAATAGAGAAGAAACGTTTAACAAGGACCTAGAAGAACTAAAGAGCAAACAAACAATGATGAACAACACAATAAATAGAATTAAAAATTCTCTAGAAGGAAACAATAGCAGAATAACTGAGACAGAAGAATGGATAAATGACCTGGAAGATAAAATAGTGGAAATAACTACTGCAGAGCAGAAAAAAGAAAAAAGAATGAAAAGAATTGAGGACAATCTGAGACACTTCTGGGACAACATTAAATGCACCAACATTCGAATATAGGGGTCCCAGAAGTAGAAGAGAAAAAGAAAGACACTGAGAAAATATTTAAAGAGATTATAGTTGAAAACTTCCCTAATATGGGAAAGGAAATCATTAATCAAGTCCAGGAAGTGCAGAGAGTCCCATACAAAATAAACCCAAGGAGAAACATGCCAAAACATATATTAATCAAACTATCAAAAATTAAATACAAAGAAAAATTATTAAAAGCAGCAAGGGAAAAACAACAAATAACATACAAGGGACTCCCCATAAGGTTAACAGCTGATCTTTCAGCAGAAACTCTGCAAGCCAGAAGGGACTGGCAGGACATATTTAAAGTGATGAAAGGGGAAAAGCTACAACCAAGATTACTCGACCCACCAAGGATCTCGTTCAGATTCGACAGAGAAATTAAAACCTTTACAGACAAGCAAAAGCTAAGAGAATTCAGCACCACCAAACCCTCTTTACAACAAATGCTAAAGGAACTTATCTAGGCAGGAAACACAAGAGAAGGAAAAGACCTACAATAACAAACCCAAAACAATTAAGAAAATGGTAATAAGAACATACATATCAATAATTACCTTAAATGTAAATGGATTAAATGCTCCAACCAAAAGACATAGACTGGCTGAATGGATCCGAAAACATGACCGGTATATATGTGGTCTACAAGAGACCCACTTCAGACCTAGGGACACATACAGATGGAAAGTGAGGGGATGGAATAAGATATTCCATGCAAATGGAAATCAAAAGAAAGCTAGAGTAGCAATTCTCATATCAGACAAAAAAGACTTTAAAATAAAGACTATTACAGGACACAAAGAAGGACACTACATAATGATCAAGGGATCAATCCAAGAAGAAGATATAACAATTGTACATATTTATGCACCCAACATAGGAGCACCTCAATACATAAGGCAAATGCTAACAGCCATAAAAGGGGAAATCGACAGTAACACAATCATAGTAGGGGACTTTAGCACCCCTCTTTCACCAATGAACAGATCATCCAAAATGAAAATAAATAAGGAAACACAAGCTTTAAATGATACATTAAACAAGATGGACTTAATTGACATTTATAGGACATTCCATCCAAAAGCAACAGAATACACTTTTTCTCAAGTGCTCGTGGAATATTCTCCAGGATAGATCATATCTTGGGTCACAAATCAAGCCTTGGTAAATTTAAGAAAATTGAAATCGTATCAAGTATCTTTTCCGACCACAACACTATCAGACTAGATATCAATTACAGGAAAAAATCTGTAAAAAAATACAAACACATGGACGTTAAACAATACACTACTTAATAACCAAGACATCACTGAAGAAATCAAAGAGGAAATAAAAAATACCTAGAAACAAATGACAATGAAAACATGAAGACCCAAAACCTATGGGATGCAGCACAAGCAGTTCTAAGAGGGAAGTTTATAGCAATACAATCCTACCTCAGGAAACAAGAAACATCTCAAATAAACAAGTTAACCTTACACCTAAAGTAATTAGAGAAAGAAAGAAAAAAAAGTCAGCAGAGGAAAGAAATCATAAAGATCAGATCAGAAATAAATGAAAAAGAAATGAAGGAAACAACAGCAAAGATCAAAAAAACTAAAAGCTGGTTCTTTGAGAAGATAAACAAAATTGATAAACCATTAGCCAGACTCATCAAGAAAAAAAGGGAGAAGACTCAAATCAATAGAATTACAAATGAAAAAGGAGAAGTAACAACTGACACTGCAGAAATACAAAGGATCATGAGAGATTACTGCAAGCAACTATATGCCAATAAAATGGACAACCTGGAAGAAATGGACAAATTCTTAGAAAAGTACAACCTTCCAAGACTGAACCAGGAAGAAATAGAAACTATAAACAAACCAAGCCCAAGCACTGAAATTGAGACTGTGATTAAAAATCTTCCAACAAACAAAAGCCCAGGACCAGATGGCTTCACAGGCAAATTCTATCAAACATTTAGAGAAGAGTTAACACCTATCCTTCTCAAATTCTTCCAAAATATAGCAGAGGGAGGAACTCTCCCAAACTTATTCTATGAGACCACCATCTCCCTGACTCCAAAACCAGACAAAGATGTCACAAAGAAAGAAAACTACAGGCCAATATCACTGATGAACATAGCTGCAAAAATCCACGGCACAATACTAGCAAACAGAATCCAACAGCGCCTTAAAAGGGTCATACACCATGATCAAGTGGGGTTTATCCCAGGGATGCAAGGATTCTTCAATACATGCAAATCAATGTGATACACCATATTAAAAAGCTGAAGGATAAAAACCATATGGTCATCTCAATAGATGCAGAAATGCTTCCGACAATATTAAACACCCATTTATGATAAAAACCCTCCAGAAAGTAGGCATAGAGGGAACTTTCCTCAACATAATAAAGGCCATATATGACAAACCCACAGCCAGCATCGTTCTCAATGGTGAAAAAGTGAAACCATTTCCACCAAGATCAGGAACAAGACAAGATTGCCCACTCTCACCACTATTATTCCACACACTTTTGGAATTTTTAGCTACAGCAATCAGAGAAGAAAAAGAAATGAAAGGAATCCAAATTGGAAAAGAAGAAGTTAAGCTCTCACTGTTTGCAGATGACATGATACTATATATAGAGAATCCTAAAGATGCTACCAGAAACCTACTAGAGTTAATCAATGAATCTGGTAAGGTTGCAGGATACAAAATTAATGTACAGATATCTCTTTCATTCCTATACATTAAAGATGAAAAATCTGAAAGAGAAATTCAGGAAACACTCCCATTTACCACTGCAACAAAAAGAATAAAATACCTAGGAATAAACCTACCTAAGGAGACAAAAGACGTTTACTCAACAAACTATAAGACACTGATGAAAGAAATCAAAGATGACACAAACAGATACAGAGATATACCATGTTCTTGGATTGGAAGAATCAACATTGTGAAAATGACTCTACTGCCCAAAGCAATCTACAGATTCCATGCAATCCCTATCAAACTACCAATGGAATTTTTCAGAGAACTAGAACAAAAAAAATTCACAATTTGTATGGAAACACAAAAGACCCCGAACAGCCAAAGCAATCTTGAGAAGAAAAACAGAGCTGGAGATATCAGGCTCCCTGACTTCAGACAATACTACAAAGCTACAGTAGCCAAGACAGTATGGTACTGGCACAAAAACAGAAATATAGATCAATGGAACAGGAGAGAAAGCCCAGACATAAACCCATACACATATGGTCACCTTATTTTTGATAAAGGAGGCAAGAATATACAATGGAGAAATCACAGCCTCTTCAATAAGTGGTGCTGGGAAAACTGGACAGCTACAGGTAAAAGATTGAAATTAGAAGACTCCCTAACACCATACACAAAAATAAACTCAAAATGGATTAAAGACCTAAATGTAAGGCCAGACACTATAAAACTCTTAGAGGAAAACATAGGCAGAACACTCTATGACATCAATCACAGCAAGATCCTTTTTGACCCACCTCCTAGAGAAATGGAAATTAAAAAAAAAAATAAACAAATGAGACCTAAGGAGACTTAAAAGCTTTTGCACAGCAAAGGAAAATGTAAACAAGACGAAAAGGCAATCCTCAGAATGGGAGAAAATATTTGCCAATGAAGCAACTGACAAAGGATTACTCTCCAAACTTTACAAGCAGCCCATGCAGCTCAATATCAAAAAAACAAAAAACCCAATCCATAAATGGGCAGAAGACCTAAATCGACATTTCTCCAAAGAAGATATACAGATTGCCAACAAACACATGAAAGAATGCTCAACATCATTGATCATTAGAGAAATGCAAATCGAAATTACAATGAGGTATCACCACACACAGGTAAGAATGGCCATCATCAAAAAAATCTACAAACAATAAATGCTGCAGAAGTGTGGAAAAAAGAGAACCCTCTTGCACCGTTGGTGGGAGTGTAAATTGATACAGCCACTATCGAGAACAGTATGGAGGTTCCTTAAAAAACTAAAAATAGAACTACCATATGACACAGCAATCCCACTACTGGGCATATACCTGGAGAAAACCATAATTCAAAAAGAGTCGTGTTCCACAATGTTCATTGCAGCTCTATTTGCAATAGCCAGGACATGGAAGCAACCTAAGTGTCCATCAACTGAAGAATGGGTAAAAAAGATGTTGCACATCTTCAATATAAAATGGAGTATTACTCAGCCATAAAAAGAAATGAAATTGAGTTATTTGTAGTGAGATGGATGGACCTAGAGTCTGTCATACAGAGTGAAGTAAGTCAGAAAGAGAAAAACAAATACTGTATGCTAACACATATATGTGGAATCTAAAAAAAAAAGGAAGAAAAAATGGTTGGGAAGAACCTAGGGACAGGACAGGAATAAAGACGCAGACATAGAGAATGGACTTGAGGACATGGGGAGGGGGAAGGGTAAGCTGGGACGAAGTGAGAGAGTGGCATGGACTTATATATACTACCAAATGTAAAATAGCTAGCTAGTAGGAAACAGCTTCATAGCACAGGGAGAGCAGCTCAGTGCTTTGTGACCACTTAGAGGGGTGGGATAGGGAGGGTGGGAGGGAGACGCAACAGGGAGGAGATATGGGGATATATGGATATGTATAGCTGATTCACTTTGCTATACAGCAGAGACTAACACACCATTGTAAAGCAATTATAGTCCAATAAAGATGTTAAAAATAAATAAATAAATAATTTGTGCCCCCCCAAATTAAATCTTTTTTAAAAATAAATAAATAAAAAAGAGCACTCAATGACATGGAACTCTAAACATAAGTATTTTCAGTACTATAGTAAATGTAAATGGATTAATATCTCCTATTAAAGTGTAATTTTTTATATTATGTGCAACTAAATTTTCTTCACAATATACAGGTAAAATAAAAGAATTACATTAGAAAGGAGAAAACATTCCATGTATTTAAAAATAATAAAACAATAAGCATATAATATGCATCTTAGATATAAGTAGTCTTTAAGTTAAGAACAATTTGTCATTATTGTAATTAGTATTATTATACCAATTTCTTAAAAACATTTCAATACTTTTTGTATTTGAAAAAATATTTTAATATTTTTTTCTTCACTCTTTTGTGGTCTAATACATGGTAAGTATTTAGGTGCTAACATAACCTAAAAATATATTTTGTTTTTTTACAGCTGAACAAAACTGAATCAAGAAGAAATAGATAACTTGAACATACTGATCACTAAAAGCAAAATAGAGGGTTTCCCTGGTGGCGCAGTGGTTGAGAATCTGCCTGCCAATGCAGGGGACATGGGTTCGAGCCCTGGTCTGGGAAGATCCCACATGCCGCGGAGCAACTGGGTCCGTGAGCCACAACTACTGAGCCTGCGCGTCTGGAGCCCGTGCTCCGCAACAAGAGAGGTCACGATAGTGAGAGGCCCATGCACTGCGATGAAGAGTGGCCCCCGCTCGCTGCAGCTAGAGAAAGCCCTCGCACAGAAACGAAGACCCAACACAGCCAAAAAATAAATAAATAAATAAATAAAATTTAAAAAAAAATAGTATCTGTAATTTTAAAAAACTCCCTACCAACAGAAGTCCAGGATCAGATGGTTTCACAGGCAAATTCTACCAAATATACAAAGCAGAACTTACACTGATTCTTCTCAAACTCTTCGAAAAGATTGAAGAGTAAAGAATACTTCCAAAGACATTGTATGAAGCCACTATCATGCTGATATCAAAAACAGATGAGGGGGGGACTTCCCTGGTGGCACAGTGGTTAAGAATCAGTCTGCCAATGCAGGGGACATAGGTTCGAGACCTGGTCTGGAAAGATCCCACATGCCGCGGAGCACGGCTGTGCACGTGCTGTGCACGGGCTTTCTCTATTTGTGGCCAGTGGGGACTAGTCTTTCTTGTGGTGCGCAGGCTTCTTATTGCAGTGGCTTCTCTTGTTGTGGAGCATGGGCTCTAGGCACGCAGGCTTAAGTAGTTGTGGCACACGGGCTCAGTAGTTGTGGCTCTCTGGCTCTAGAGTGCAGGCTAAGTAGTTGTGGCACACAGGTTTAGTTGCTCCACGGCATGTGAGATCTTCCTGCATCAGGGCTCAAACCCATGTCCCCTGTATTGGCAGGCAGATTCTCAACCACAGAGCCACCAGGGAAGTCCCTGGTTGCATTTCTTTATACTAACAATGAAATATCAGAAAGGAAATGTAAACAAGCAATCCTTTTTTAAATGGCATCAAAAAAATAAAATTCTTAGGAATAAACCTCACCAAGGAGGTGAAAGACTTATATGCTGAGAACTACAAAACACTAGTAAAGGAAACTGAAGATGATTCAAAGAAATGGAAAGACATCCCACGCTCTTGGATGGGAAGAATTAATACTGTTAAAATGGCTATACTACCCAAAGCAATCTACAGATTTAATGTCATCCCTATCAAATTACCCATGACATTTTCCCCAGAACTAGAACAAATGATCCTAAAATGTATCTGGAACCATAAAAAGTCAGAAATGTCAACACAATCCCCAGGAAAAAGAACAAAGCAGGAGGCATAACCCTCCTAAACTTCAGACAATACTACAAAGTTACAGTAATCAAAGCCGCATGGTATTGGCACAGAAAGAGACACATGGATCAATGGAATGGAATAGAGAGCTAAGAAATAAACCCACACACCTATGGTCAATTAACCTTTGACAAAGGAGGCAAGAATATACAATGGGGAAAAGATAGTCTCTTCAGCAAGTGGTGTTTTGAAAGTTGGAGAGCCGTATGCAAATCAGTGAAGTCAGAACATACCTTCACACCATACACAAAAATAAACTCAAAACAGCTTATATGCTTAAATATAAGATAGGACACCTTATAACTACTAGAAGAGAACATAAGCAAAACATTCTCTGACATAAGTCATACCAAAGTTTTCCTAGGTAGTTCTCCTTAGGCAGTACAAATACAGTAAGTCACCTACATACGAACCTTCAAGTTGCAAACTTTCAAAGATGCAAACGTCCATTTGCATGTCAAATCATGTAAGTTAGTTCACGTGTCTGGCACACATTGTCACGTGCGTGCTTCCTCTATATGTGGTTGTGCTTTTGTGTACTTTACAGTACTGTATAGAGTACAGTAGTACAGTATCTTTATTTCAAGCCCAAGATGTCTGGAAGCAAGCGTAAAAGCAGAGGTGATGTAGCTGCTACTGTTAAGAAGCACCAAGCGATAATGATGGAAACAAAAGTGAAAGTAATTGAGAGAGTGGAGCGAGGCAAAAAGATGTTAGACATCGCTCATTCTTATAACATGAATCATTCAATCATTGGCAGGAATCTAAAGAACAGGGACAAGATCATGGAACATGTGAAGTCTGCTGTGCCGACGATGTTGACAAAATATCGAAGAAGCATGGAAAAGTGATGGAGGAGATGGAGAAACTTCTCAGTGTGCGGATGCAGGATCAACATCAGCGCTGAGTCCTGTTCAACTTAACGCTGATTCAAGAGAAAGCTAAAAGCCTTTATGAAGACTTGAAGAAGAAATACGGCAAAGAATCAGAGGGCACATCTTTTAATGCCAGCCATGGCTGGTTTCATCGGTTCAAGGCTAGAGCCAACCTTCACAATGTAAAAGTAAGTGGAGAGGCAGCAAGTGCAGATAGGGTAGCTGTCCAGGAACTTCCAGAAACACTTTGAGAAATTATTGATGATGGTGTGTATTTACCCAACCAGGTTTTTAATGTGGATGAGACACAACTATACTGGAAGAGGATGCCAGACCGAAGTTACATCAGTAAGGAGGAAAAGTTGATGCCGGGCTGTAAAGCAGCAAAGGATAGGCTAACTGTTGTTTGGTGGCAAAGCTTCTGGTGAATTGCAGCTGAAACCTCTCTTAGTTTATCATTCAGAGAACCCAAGAACCCTTAAAAACCTAGCTAAGGGCTCTCTTCCTGTTGTGTGGAAGCATAACCCCAAATCCTGGATTACACAGGCCACGTTCCAGGACTGGTTTTACCACCACTTTATCCCAGATGTAGAGAAATATTGCTTGGAGAAGGACGTTCCAGCAAAACATTCTGTTGCTGCTCGACTATGCTCTGGGCCACCCCCCATTCATGGAT
Organism: Eubalaena glacialis; assembly: GCF_028564815.1. NCBI lineage: Eukaryota > Metazoa > Chordata > Mammalia > Artiodactyla > Balaenidae > Eubalaena > Eubalaena glacialis. The sequence goes on along the minus strand of NC_083717.1, from coordinate 94,512,471 downwards.
GACTTTCATCCCAACGTCAAAGTACTGCATCTGTCACCAAATACTACGTTGCTCATCCAACCTATGGACCAGGGAGTTATAACGACTTTCAAGAAATATTATTTATGTCACACTTTTTGTCAGGCAGTAAAGGTAAGTAACAAATCAGGAACAACCTAGGGACAACTTTGGAAGGACTATAACATCTATAAGACCATAAAAAACATTGACTTTGCATGGTGTGAGGGTATGGCGGTCACCATGAATGGGGTTTGGAAGAACCTTTGCCCACAGTTTGTTCATGATTTTTGTGGATTTGAGAAGGTAGATCAGAAGTCCGAAGAGGTCTTCAGCAACGTAGTGACCCTCAGCGAGAAGCTGGAGCTAGATCTGCAAGAGGACGATTTCATTGAACTCCTTGCTGTGCAACGTGAGGAGCTTACTGATGGAATTGGAGGCCCAGAGAAAGGATGAAGAGGGACAGGAAGAAGAAGAAGTAACTGAAGAACTGAAGAGATTCACGACACAGAAAATGGCAAGGGAATCTTCGTTATTTGAGGAAGCAATGTTAGTTTTTGAGGCACAGGACCCGAACGTAGAATGGGACCCAAAGGTGGCAGCAGCCATTCAGAATGCAATCCAGTGCTACCTTGTCATCAATGATGAGAAAAAAAGAGCTACTACCCAGACATCAATGGATCATTCTTTCAAGAGGGTAGATGGAATTAAATCCAACAAGGAACCAGAACATTTGCCATCAACGTCAGGTATGAGTGAAATTGCAGCTTGCCCTCTGTCTCCTACTACTGATAATCCTTCACCTCTACCATCTCCCACCTCCTCTCCCTCCTCCAATCAGTAACTCTTCTCGCCTATTCCCTCGATGCCAGCCCGAGTATCCCAGCTGTTGTACTGTATTACTGTACTTTTCAAGTTACTGTACTGTAATATTAAAAATGTTTTCTTTGTTTTTGTGCTTGTTTTTTATGTATTGTTTGAGTGAAAAGTATTATAAACCTATTATGGTACCATACCATATAGCCGACTGTGTAAGTTGGGTACCTAGGCGAACTTTGTTGGACTTACAAACAAATTGGACTTACAAACGCACTCTTGGAACAGAACTTGTTCATATGTAGGGGACTTACTGTAAAAGCATAAAAGAAACAGGAACTAATCAAACTTATAAGCTTCTGCACAGCAAAGGAAACCATAATCAAAATGAAAATACAACCTATGGACTGGGAGAAAATATTAGCAAATGATGAGACTGACAAGGGTTTAATTTCCAAACTATACAAACAGCTCATACAACTCAATAACAAAATAAATAACTCAATGGAAAAATGGGTAGAAGATCTAAATAAACATTTCTCCAAAGAAGACATACAGATAGCCAATAGGCACATGAAAAGATGCTCATCATCACTAATTATTAGAGAAATGCAAATCCAAATTACAATGAGGTATCACTTCACACTGATCAGAATGGCCATCATTAAAAAAAATCTACAATTAACAAATGCTGGAGGGGGTATGGAGAAGAGGGAACCCTTCTACACTGTCGGTGGCCATGTAAGTTGGTGCAGCCACTATGGAAAACAGTATGGATGTTCCTCAAAAAAACTATAAAGAGAGTTGCCATATGATCTAGCAATTCCACTTGTGGACATATATCTAGACAAAACTATAATTCAAAAAGATACATGAAACCCTATGTTCATAGCAGCACTATTTATAATAGACAAGACATGGAAACAACTTAAATGTTCATTGAAAAATGAATGTATAAAGAAGGTGTGATATACGTATACAGTAGATATTACTCAGACATAAAAAAGAATGAAATAATGCCATTTGCAGCAACATGGATGGACCTAGAGATAATGATACTAAGTGAAGTAAGTCAGAGAGAGAAAGACAAATACCATATAATATCACTTATATGTGGAATCGAAAACAGGACACAAATGAACATGTCAGCGAAACAGAAACAAAAACACAGATATAGAAAACAGAGTTGTGGTTGCCAAGGAGAGAGTCAAGGAAAGATTGGGAGTTTTGGAATAGCAGAAGCAAACTATTCTACATAGGATGGACAATCCACAAAGACCTACTGTATAGCACAGGAAACTATATTCAATATCCTGTGATAAACCATAATGGAAAAGAATATATATAGATATATAGATATACATATATATAGAGAGAGATATATATAGAGAGAGAGATAGATATAGATATATAAAACTGAATCACTTTGCTGCACAGCAGAAATTAATACAACAATGTATAAAGGCTGCAGAGGGTGTGGAGAAACGGGAACCCTCCTGAAATGTTGGTGGGAATGTAAACTGATACAGCCACTATGGAGAACAGTATGGAGATTCCTTAAAAGTTAAAAATACAACTACCATATGACCCAGCAATCCCACTACTGGGCATATACCTGGAGAAAACTATAATTCAAAAAGATACATGTACCACAATGTTCACTGTAGCACTATTTACAATACCAGGACATAGAAGCAACCTAAATGTCCATCGACAGATGAATATATAAAGAAGACGTGGCACATCTATGCAATGGAGTATTACTCAGCCATAAAAAGGAACAAAATTAAGTTATTTGTAGTGAGGTGGTTGGACCTAGAGTCTGTCATACAGAGTGAAGTAAGTCAGAAAGAGAAAAAGAAACACTGTATGCTAACACATATATATGGAATCTAGAAAAATGGTACTGACGAACCTAGTGACAGGGCAGGAATAAAGACACAGACATAGAGAACGGACTTAAGGACACAGGGGGGAAGGGGAGACAAGGACGTAGTGAGAGAGTAGCACTGACATATATACACTACCAAATGTAAAATAGCTAGTGGTAAGCTGCCTCATAGCACAGGGAGATCAGCTCGGTGCTTTATGTCCCCCAGAGGGGTGGGATAGGGAGTGTGGGAGGGACGCTCAAGAGGGGGGGATATGGGGAATATATGTATACATATAGCTGATTCACTTTGTTGTAAAGCAGAAACTAATACAGTATTATAAAGCAATTATACTCCAATAAGCATGTATTTTAAAAACCCACAACATTGTAAATCAACTACACTTGAAAATATTTCTTAAGTGCAAAAAATTTTCTGAATATAAGTTTTATTGTGTGTGTGTACCACAGGTTCAATATATATGAATTATGTCAAATTGATTATATTGCTTTTCAAAATAAAGAATTTTTGATATTTTACATCAGCTTCATATTATAAATGCAGAAAAACTATATTATTTGTTTCTAAAGTTCAGAAATAGCCATTTTGCTCATTCGGTATACTATAAACCAATAACTATTAAAAAGGGATTCGTGACCTCTTCCTTCCAAAGAAATATTTCTCCACTCACACAAGTTTAATAGAATGTTCCGCCATGAACTGACTTCCCACCTTAGAGACACGAGATTTGCATCCTGAAATCTCTTTCTTGCAAAAATGTCCAATTAGCATCCTAGCATTACAGAAAAGAAATGCTTTTTCCAGATCTCAAATTCCATACAACTTTAGTCAAAACATCATGTATGTTTTTTTCACACACACACACTGTATTTTATTTTTACAAGAGATAAATCAACTGACACCAAGCATTGTAAATGGATGACCACAACAAAAGCAACAATGATTGCAATTACCAAACACGAAACACACTCATACTATGTCATAATATTGACACTCAGTCCAGTAATCCTCCACTGTAACAGCTCTTTTACTTTGCAGTGAAAGACATCATGTATTTTTAAATTATCAGCACTCACCTGAGGTCTTTAAAAATCAACAAAAACATAATTTTGTCTTCTCTTTCATTTATTCTGGTTCTAAGTGGTCATTTCTAAATGAAAGTGTTTAAGTATGTTAACGTCATCTTATAACATCATATTTCCAATGACTACCGTGTCTCCAAAGATGAAATATGAGGAACTCACAATTAGGCTCTACAAAGTTTTACTCTCTGAATCTGTATGACCCTTCTGCTGAACTCCACACTGTTCATTATTCTCTGAGAATCTTCTTTTTCTTGTATGGCCATCTCACATGCTCTTTCATTTCATGAAGATTTTTCCTACAATTTTATGCCTAGTTTACTTCTGAGAAAATGCATTATTTCAGAGTGATATTTATAGACACAAAGACTTCTCTATAATTCCCTCAGAGTTTCAAAAACTCCTTCTTCTTTTTTTTTTAATACCTAGATTCTGAAGCTCTCCACAAAGCATTACTAAACTTGTATTTACATAAGTATCTACATATTAATCACACATTAATGCATTTACAATTGTATTATGATTTATTGCTAATTTTGGAGCATAAATGTAGATGTCTTATTTACCACCCTCTTGGAAATCACTTTAATATTTGCACTTAGGACTTGAAAGAGAATGGATAAATAAAAACCTGAAGAATATGCAAATACAATTTATATATTTCTCATAAAATTAGGTGATTATCTAACCTTTATCCAGAAAAAAAGAAGAACCCAGATACTCTGCAGGCATGATACTCGAGAATGTGTGGTCTTCCAGCAGGAAAACATGCAGTAATCCATGTGGCAGAGTTTACCTGTGACCAGCTGGGATTAGTGACCTATGCATTCTTTACATGCAACATATCAGGAGTGGAAAAAGGGAATTTGTCAGTTGTGGCCATAAGTATAATGAAGATTTGTAGCAGGTCATGCTCATATATTCAACACAGGTACAATCAAAAGTGTGCTCAATTCTGGTAGATCTAAGTCTGTATCTGTTACCTTGTCTTTAACGAGGAAATGTCAGAACTGACTTACAAAAAAAAAGTATTTTGTTTGTTTGTTTGTTTTAATTAGAGTCACGGTGAGTAAGACATAGCTCAGAACAGCTAATGTGACTTAGTGATTCTCTCATCAGGAAATACAGTTCCTACTTCCTTGTTTATTCTCCACATCCTGTAGTAAGTAAAGTTTCAATGAAAGATAAATCTACAGGGTGAAAAGATAAGAAAACTTACATGTGTGGATAAGATCATTTTGACAGGTTTTAACACGTATGTCAGTGTTTCTGGGGATGGACACAAGCCAGAGCTCCCTACTCTGACATTTTCACTGATGTCATTCCCCTTGATCCTCAATTTGAAAGTGGATAAAAATGTTTTCTATGTTTTCTTCTTTAAGAAATTAAATAAGGAATGCTTTCTAGACATGATCCTCTAATGATTTTCAGTCAGTGGTCATCAACAGAGGAAAAGCACAGAATCTCATCCCCACAGAAGGGTGACATTCAGTCAGGTAAGAAAATACTCCCGGAAATCAGAGCTTCATCATTAACATGCAATCAAAGGCTTTCACAGGTTCTTCATCACTCTGCACTCAGCCCTACCATATGGGATTGGCTCTGAGAATCTCACATCAGATGACTGACAAACATGTCATAGTACACTGATCTGGTACCAGATCCTGCCTCTCCTAATGATCTCCCGCAAGGACATTGGAATATTCTAGGATATTTCCTGTAGCCCTCTATTCTACACAGGTACACTTCCAAGTAGAAACAGAAGCTTTGATTTTTTTTTTTTTTAAACTTTTTTTTTTTTTAATTAATTTATTTATTTATTTATGGCTGTGTTGGGTCTTCGTTTCTGTGCGAGGGCTTTCTCTAGTTGCAGCAAGTGGGGGGCCACTCTTCATCGCGGTGCGCGGGCCTCTCATTATCGCGGCCTCTCTTGTTGCGGAGCACAGGCTCCAGACGCGCAGGCTCAGTAGTTGTGGCTCACGGGCCTAGCTGCTCCGCGGCATGTGGGATCTTCCCAGACCAGGGCTCGAACCCGTGTCCCCGGCATTGGCAGGCAGCTTCTCAACCACTGTGCCACCAGGGAAGCCCCAGAAGCTTTGATTTTCACTGGGACCCCTGCTCTGTCCAACCAACCTCTCTAGAAATATGATGTTCTAATCTCTCCTGATTAGAACATTTCAAGGTCTCTCCCTGTGCTAATTTAGTAAAGATAAAAGAGAAACAAGAAAGAGCAAACTATGCAGGGAGCAATATATAAGATTCCTTTACTTAATGTATTTATCTGATATACCCAAATGTTGAGAAATATAGATTCATTTCATAATGTTCAAGAAAAGAGGAGGAGGAACCTCCATGCCAACAGTATACATAAAATGGAATCAATATTGCATACGCTCCAGCTTAAGCTTAGCTACGAGGTACTAACTCTTCTCATAAAGAAGCAATAGTTCTCCATCATTTGAAGCACACTGAGGACTCAGACAGCTGGACACTGAGGGTGTAGTCTCCTCACTCGAATTCTGTACCTGCATCACAGAGCCATGAAATATTCCCAAAGAATGATTAAGGATGAGGGGGGGGAGCCGAAATAAAAAAGATGAACCCATAGTCTGTCCTACCATCTGTTCTGCTGGATATTACCACCATCTTGGCCCAATATGACCTTCCCACTTCTCTCTGGGTCTCCCTACTTTCCACCTCCATCCTCTCATTATATCTTACCTACACTTGGGAACGATTCTAGTTGTTCCACTTATCTTTATCAACAAGTAATCCAAATAGCAACTGTGTATATAACTCCTTAGAAACCTCAGGTCTGATTCAGTAATAATACATGACCTTCGAAGTCCAAAGTTTTCCTAATTCCCTTTATTATTTTTTTTCTAATTTCCATGTACTTACACTCTTAAGACCTCCACTGTTCTCAAGTTCGTCTTCCCTGCAAAATCTGTCAACCTAGACATAGACTTAAGTACCACCCTCTAATTATTTCCTAGGGAATCCAGTTTTTTAAAAAGCCACAGCAAGCCTTATGGACTTTATTAAAGACTCTTTAAGATAACCCATGGGAGATAGCAGTGCACCCATAGATATCTATTTAATACACCCTCAGAGTAATTTTTTTTTATAAAGACTCTTCTGGCCAATGAAGACTCTCAGCTCTTCTTCTTCAACATATGCAGTGTCTCACCCTTCTGATTACTCTCTGCTCTATCCCAGGTCCACTCCCTTTCCTGATATTACATTCTTTCCCAATTGTGTATGTTGGTAAAATCAAATAACATAAAATATAACATCTTAATTATTATAAAGTGCACCGTTCAGTGATATTAAATACATTCATATTATTGGGCGATCAACATCACCATTTATCTTTCTAATTCTTTTCTACGTTTTAAAACTGTAACTCTGTATCCTTTAAACATAACTTTCCTTTTTGTTCCATAACCACCTGAAAAGCATCATTACCCTCCCAATTTCTATGGTTTTGACTACACTAAGTACCCCATATAATTGAAATAAGTAGTTGTATTGTTATGACTCACTAAAAGTCACAAAAATGGCATTTTTGGTAGCTAAATTTCCTCAACATTCATCCATGTTGTAGCATATTCCTAGATCTTTTCCTTCTTAAGGCTGCATAATATTGTATTATATGGGTATACCACACTTTGCTTATCCAGGAACTAGTGGATGAACACTTAGGTTGCTTTCATATTTTAGCTACTCTGATTATTACTGCTCTAAACACTGGAGTACAAATATTTCTTTAAGACCCTGATTTCAATTCCTTTGGGTATACCTCATAGTAAAATTCCTGGATCATGTAGTAATTCTATTTTTCAATATCTGAAAAATTGCCATACTCTTTTGCAAAGCAGCTGTATCATTCTACATTCCCACTGACATAGCACAATGGTTCCAACTCCCTCACATCTTCACCAATACTTGTTTTCTGCTTGTGTATGCATGTGTGTGCTTGTGTGTGTATGCATGCACACAAATATATAAACATGCATTTAGTGATATGGAGCATCTATTCAAGTGCTTAGTCATTTGTACATCTTTTTGAAGAACCATCTATTCAAGTCTTTTATCCATATTTGAATCAGGGTGTTTGCTTTTTGTTGAGGTATAGGAGTTCTCTGTATATTCTGAATAGAAATCTCTTGTCAGATACATGGCTTTCAAATATTTTCTCCCATCTTGTGGGTTGCCATTTTATTCTGTTTACATTTCTTTGATACACATTTTTTTTTAAATTATGTACTGCAAATTGTTAATTTTTTTGTTAGCTGTACCTTTGTTGTTCCTTCGTTTCATAAGGAGGAAAACACTGCCAAATCAAATGTCATGAAGCCCTTGTCTTGTGTCTTCTTCTAAGACTTTTTATTTTATTAGGTCTTATATTTAGTTTCTTGATACGTTTTCATTAATTTTTGCATATGATGTTAGGTAAGGGTCCATCTTCCTACTTTTGCATGTTGACAACATGACTTCTCAGCACCATTTGTTGAAAATACTATCCTTTCTACTTTGAAAAGTCTTGGCATATTGTCAAAAATCATTTGGCCATATATCAGAGTTTATTTCTGGGTGTTCTGTTCTATTCTATTGGTCTTGAATAAGGGAGAAAATAGTATAACCTATCCAGGTTGATGAAGAACATAAAGAAAGACCAGGACTGAGAATTAGGAGGGCAATATAAAACAGCAGGGAGTAAAAGACAGTGTGAGAGAAGATCTTGTACTTGCGAGTTCATGGAAATAGGATCATGCTAAAACCACTAAACGCCTGACTTTGAACACTACGGTAAATGTGCTAGCAAGAAACATAACATTTACCCATCTCTGGGAAATATAGTATGGGCATAAAGATAAACTACACACAAATATAGTAAACAGGGAAGAGTTTTCATGGTGTGAAAATATTGTGGGATTTGAAATACAATTTACTTCTGTTCTACCATTGTCTCTAAAATTTATCAAAGTGTATATACAAGCAATTCCAATTCTGGTAATGTGCTTGACAGGTTTACATATGAACTTCAGCAGACCAGTAAATGTACATTCATAGTAGGACTGTTCCCTAAACCAAAAAACAAAACTCAAAAACTGGAAAGACTAGAGTTCACTTTGTCAACACACATAAAGATGCAATGATGGTTAACAGTCCGAAAACAGAAGGTGAGCATGGGTGCAAGAGGTTAATTGCCAGGCTGGGGTGGGCTGCAGAGTTTGAGGATAACACAGGTAGAAAAGGCTTTTGTCCTATCCTTGATTTTTGAGGTATGGAAATTCACAGGTCACTACCTTCATTTCAAAATGAATGAATGCACTATTCAATTTTTTTAAACAGGCGAATTAAACATGAGTGATAATAAATTTCAAACTGCCGCTAATTAAATAAGATAATAAGAAAACTTAAATAATATGATTTAAGAATGAAGTGGACAGATTGTCCAAGATGGTAGCATTCAAAGACCCGGAGCCTGATGCCTCTCATGGGCACACCAAAGTCACAAGAGTTTACAGAACAGCAATTGATGAAACAGGCCGGGACCTACCATAAAAGATGTTTTACAGCTAAAGATATAAGGAAGGCACCTCGACAAGACAGGAAGGAAGGGCAAAATCTCAATAGAGTCAAGACCCATACCACCAGGTGGGTGGCCCACAAATGGGAGAATAATTACAATTTCAGAGGTGCTCCCAGGTAGCAAGGGGTATGAACCCAACATCAGGCTCCCAAGCCCAGGGATCCTGTTCTGGAAAGAAGAGTTCCTAGAAAGTTGGGCTTTGAAGACCAGTAGTGCTTATTTTCCAGAGAGCCAGAGGGTTGTGGGAAATAGAGATTCCACTGTTAAAAGATGCTCACAAAATCCCACATGATCCGAGAATCAGAACAGAAGCAGTCATTTGAAAGGATCCCGGGTCACACCTACCTCCTGATCTTGGAGAGTCTCCCAGACAGGCAAGAGGCAACTACAGCACAGCCTCAGGGACAGAGACACTGGCAGCAGCCATTCGGGGGAGCTCCTTCTACCTCGTGGACACTGGTACCAGCAAGCATAATTTCAGAATCCTCCCTCTATCTTTTTAGCCTCAGGACCTAGCCCTACCCATTTCCACCAGACTAGAGACACAAGTACTAGGATGCTGCAGGCCAAGCAACTAACTGAGCAGGGGCATAGCCCCACCCACCAGCAAACAGGCTGCCTTCAGACCCTCTCAATGCACAGCTGCCCCTGGGTATGGGCCCAGCCACCAAAAGCCCCAGGACAAGCCTCCACACCTCAGTGGACAGGCACCAGCCCCAGAGTCCCTGGCCCCTCTGACAAGTGAGCCTACTCTGGCCTTGGAGTCAGCCTCACCATCGGCACGTGATAACTGCACAGGGACTGGATGGAGCTTGGACCTACCCAACAGCAAACCTGCTCTAGCATTGGGATCAGCCTCATACACCAACAGGCACACACCAGCTCCAGGAATACCACAGCCCAGCAGCCTGCGTGACCAGAACACTCACTTGCAGGCCAGAAGCAGCCATGGACTCAGCTGGGTCCTGACCCTGCCCATCAGAACGTCAACACAAGATTAGGGATACCCCAGACCCTGCAGATAGCTGTGTCAGGAACAGTGATCCAACACCAACTCTGCGACTCCTGGGCCCTGCAGCCAGAACTCAGGACCTGTCTCTTCCTCCCAGTAGCCAGCATAGCCCCAGGACCAGTGACTGGGCACTAGCCCTGATATCACCTGGACTGAAGTTCTACCCATAAGTGAACCAGCACTAGATTTGGTGTCCCCCAGAGTTGTGCAGCCAGCTGCCTTATGATTTAGTCTCACCAAGCAGCACAGACAGCCTCCATACAAGGCAGAGCCTGGCAAGCAATCAGTCTGGGGACAGCCAAGCCTACCAGACCACCCACAGTAGTCAGCTCACCACAACAGAAGATCCCAAGCAGCCCACATAGGGGGTACATCTAGAACATATAATTCTAGTGACCAGGGGACAGTGGGCTGCTGGGACACATAGGACCTCTCCTACAAAAGGCAATTTCTCCAAGGTCAGGAAATGTAACGAACCTACTACATACATAGCAATAAAAACAGCAAGTTAAGAAAAATGAGGTGACACAGAAACACGATCCAAATGAAGGAACAAGATAAGAACTCAGAAGAAGTTCTAAGTGAAGTGGAAATAGCCAATCTCCTCAACAAATGGTTCAAGGTAATGACTGTAAAGATGATCAAAGAACTTAGGAGAAGAATGGACGACCAGAGCAAGAAGTTAGAATTTTTTAAAAAAGAGTTAGACCATTAAAGAACAACAAAACAGAGATGAGGAATACAATAACTGAAATGAAAAATACATTAAAGGAAACTACTGTAGACTAAATGATACAGAGGAATGAATCAGAAAACTGAAGGACAGAGTACTGGCAATCACTGAAGATGGACTGTAAAATAATAGATTAAAATGACATGAGGAAAGTTGAACAGACTTTTGAAACAACATCAAGTGTACTAATATTTGCATTATACTGGTCCCAGAAGCAAAAAGGAAAGAGAAAGCAGTGTAGAACAAACCTGAAGACATATGAGCTGAAAACTTCCCTAACCTGGGAAAGAAAACAGACATCCAAGTCCAGTAAACACAGTAAGGCCAAAACACGATCAACCCAAAGAGGACCACACCAAGACTCATTGTAATTAAAATGGAAAAAAAAATAAAGATAAAAAGAAACTATTAAAAGGAGCAAAGGAAAAGCAACAAGTTACAAACATGGGAAATTGCATAAAGTTATCTGCTGACTTTTCAGGATAACCTCTGCATGCAAGAAGGGAGTGGCATGGTATATTTAAAGTCATGAAAGGGAAAAGCCTATAACCAAAAATACTGTACCTAGCGAGGATCTCCTTCAGATTTGATGGTGATGTCTAAAGTTTTACAGAGAAGCAAAACTAAAAGAGCTCAGCATCGCCAAACCAGCTTTATGAGAAATCTTAAAGGGGCTTTTCTAAGTGAAAAAGAAAAGGCCACGACTGAAACATAAAAATTAGGAAAGGAAACTTACTAAAGGAAAAAGCTCATTGGTTAAGGCAAATATTCAACAAAGGTACTAAATCAACCATGTACACAGCTAATAGGAAGGATGAAAGAAAACAGTAATAAAATCATCTATATTCACAATAAGAAGTTAAGGAAAACACAAACAAGTAGATGTAAAATATAAGGTCAAATTCCATAACTGTGGGGGAGCAGAGTAACAATTCAGGGTTGGTAGTGTCCATGTGAAATTAAGAGCTCAGCAACTTAAATAATCACACACATACACACTCACACAAAACTGAAAGAAATCCAAACATAATATTAAAGATAGTCCTCACGTCACAGATGAAGGGAATAAAAGGGGAAGAAAGGAACACTGAAGAAATTAAAGAGGGAATCCAAAACTACCCAAGACAAATGAAAATGAACACACAATGATCCAAAATCTATGGGACACAGTCAACACAGTTCACGGGGGAAGTTATAGTGACACAAGCTTATTCTTAGGAAACAAGAAAAATATCAAATAAACAACCTAACATTACACCTGAAGGAATTAGAAAAAGAAGAAAAAAAAACTCAAAGCTGTCAGAAAGAAAAATTAAGAAAACTAAACCATATGCAATCACATCATAAAGAATAAGATACCTAGGAATAAACACACCTAAGCAGGTAAAAGACATGTGCTCAGAAATCTATCAGCCATTGGTGAAAGAAGTTGAAGACAACACAAAATGATGGAAAAATATAGCATGTGCATGGACTGGAAGAATTAATACTCTTAAAATAACCATACTACCAAAGACAATCTACAGATTTAATGCAATCGCTATCAGAATACCAAAGCATTTTCACAGAACTTGAAAAAGTAATTTTAAAATTTGTATAGAAACACAAAGACCCCAAATAGCCAAACAATTTTGAGAAGGAACACAGCTGGAGGCATCACGCACCTTGACTTCAGATTATATTGCAAAGTGACAGTAATCAGAGAGAAAGGTACTGGAGCAAAAACAGACACAAAGATCACTGGAAGAGAACAGAGATCCCAGAAATAAGCCCACACACTTATATTTAATTGATCTATGACAAAGCAGGCAATATGGAGAAAAAACTGTCTCTTCAATAAGTGGTACTGGGAAAACTGGACAGCTCCATGGAAAAGAATAAAATTAGATTATTTTAGCACACCATATATAAAATAAATGCAAAACTGAATAAACACCTAAATGTAGGACCAGAAAACATAAAAACCCTAGAGGAAAATATACAACATTCTTCAACATAAATGATAGCAACAGTTTTAGGTTCAGTCTACTAAGGCAAATGAAACAAAAGCAAAAATAAACAAATGGGACTTCACTAAACTTAAAAGATTTTGCACAGCAAAGGAAACCGAAGACAAAATGAAAAGACAACCTGCTGAAGGAGAGACAATATTTGCACATGATAAGAGGTTAACACAAAAAAGATGACCAAGCAAGGGTTCATATCTAAACTACAGAAACAGCACATACAACTCAATATCAAAAAAACACCCAAAATCTTTTTTAAAAAAATGAGAAGACCTAAATAGACATTTTTCCAAGGAAAAAATACAGATAGACAGCCAGAACTCACAAAGATGTTAAACATAGCTAATCGGCAGTAAAATGCAAATCAAAACTATGAGATATATCACCTCAGTCTTGTCAGAATGGCTGTCATCAAAAAGATCACAAATAACAAAGGTTAGTGAGGATGTGGAGAAAGGGAAACTCTTGTACACTCTTGATGTGAATGTGAAGTAATGCAGCTACTGTGGAAGGCAGAATGGAGGTTCCACAAAAAACTAAAAATAGAACTACCATAATATCCAGCAATTTCACTGTTGGGTATATCAGAAGAAAACAAAAACACTATTTCAAAAAAAATAACTGCACCGCAATGTTCATAACAGTGTTATTTGCCATAGCCAAGATACAGAGTCAAACTAAGTGTTCATCAATAGCTTAGTGGATAAAAAAGTTTTTTTATGATGACTTCAGCAAAAAATGAAATTTTGCCATTTGCAAGAACATGGATGGACTTGGAGGGTATTACGCTTAGTAAAATAAGCCGCAGAGAAAACAAGCATGGTATGTTATGAGAAAAAAAGCATGGTATGTTATGAGAAAACAAGCATGGTATGTTATCACTTACACGTGGCATCTAAAAAATTGAATACAACAAAAACAACAACAACAAAAACACAGACTCACAGATTAAAGAACAGACTAGTGGTTTCCAGCAGGGAGAGATAGGGTGGAGGAGCAAAATAGTGGTAGGAGATTTTGAGGTACAATCCACTATGTATAAAATCAATAATCTACAGTGATTTACTGTAGAGCATGTGGAATATAGCCACTCTTTTATAATAACTATAAATGGAGAAGAACCTAAACATTTATGAATCACTATGTTGTACCTCTGAAATAAATATAATAATGTAAATTAACTATAGATCAATAAAATATAAAGTAAGAAACAATAAAAGGGAGACAGATTATTAGATAGAAATCAATTAAATAAACACAAGTTTTGCAAATCAAGGAATTGAAAAACAACACGTAAGACACAACATTGGCATTTAAAGTGTACAAATCTATTCATTTAAAAGAAATCATTTAAGTGGTAAAAAATGGTACCCATTCTCACAATTTTGTATATCTAGGATAAATTATTATCTACAAAAATATGTTACAAATATTCACTCAAAAAGAAAGAGAAAATTTGGATAAACCTATTTTAGTATACAAATTTAATATCAAAGTCTCTATGTAAAATTGATTTGAATAAGTTCTGTTAGCCACTTCTAGTTTCTTTGTGATGTAAAATCTTTTAAAGCATAAAAATCAGCCTTTCTACATTATTCCATTAGACATTCATAGAAGTTAAAAGAAATGAGAAGACAGAACAATCAACCAGGAAGGTGAACTTACTGAGAAACAGTCATTCGTTCTCCCTCCTCCTTTTCTTTTCCTCCTTTTCCAGGTCTCTTTCGGTTCCAATCAAGAGAAGTCTTGAGAGTTCTGAGAATATTTCTTTGAGGGCTTCAAATCACCATACCTACATCCTCTGCCACAACTACACACACGGGAACAAAAATAAACCTCTGTTATCTACTCATGTAGGAGGGATTCATGCAAAATAAACTCCTACATGGAGACCAACAGGTGAGTTTTCTACTTGTTCTTTATACTGTCCTTCCATTATAGTAAATCCCACACATTATGAGGAAGAAGCAGTTATGTGAGCTTTTCCTTGAAGTCAAAAAACTTGCATTCATTTCAAGTACCTGGTGATCATAGGGTACAGCCAGGGAAGGTGCCATCCCCCTTGGGGAAGGGGCGGTGAATGGGCTCCCGCACCCATGCACCTCCTGAGGTACAGATTCTGGAGAAACAAAGGGCGGTCACACCGCAGTCAGTCTGTCAGGCTGTCAGACCACTGGGCAACCCGACCAGCCTGGAAGTGTCCCATCAGTTGCTGAAAGCAAAACTCTGTCCCCCCTGTGAAGCCAGGCAATTTGGGTCACAGAGTCAGAGGAGACCGGTAATCAACTCCTCCTCTCTGCTCACCTCCTTGGGGTTACAGCAACCCCATCTCCAAACCCAAATCTGACTCTGGAGTGCCAAACTGGGAGTGGCAGGTGGGCTCTGCCGGTGCTTCAGCGCCCTCTGGAGGTTGTCTGCTCTAAAGCCAACTCTCAGCCCTTCCTCCTCCTCCTTCCCTAATCCTGGGGGCTGCCTTGGCCTCCTGCAGCTGCTGGCCTGAATTCATTCTTCTTTTTTCTCCAATTACAATGAAGTGTCTTACAGAGGTTTGGAATCTCTTGAAGAAGGAAGATCTTTTAGCCAATACACCTTAACCGTGAGAAGTTGGTTTCAAGAATGAACCTGAAATACTGTATTTTTCTCCTGATGATTCCAAGGAGAGACAGCTCAAGTTTTCTAAATCATAAGAAAAACCAAGGTAAATATGATATTCTGAGCCAGAGATGAAAAAGCAGTTTTTAGCACCCCCTTCTCATGTCATATGACCGGGATTTAAATCAATCAACTGCCACTGGTTTTTAAATCACATGACCCAACTTTAAATCAATCAGCTGCTTCCCTGTAACTCACGTGACTTGGCTTTGAATAGTAAGAAATGCAGAGGTATAAAAAGGATATTCTGAACAATAAATGGAAAAACAACATTTTAGAAAGTTTTTTTCTTTTCGAATGGACCATTCATTGCCTACAGAATAAAGGATTCTCTTGTGGATTTCTTGAACTGTAAACACATACATTGTCCCATTGGCTTGATTGACTTAGATTTTGGGGTTTTTTGTTGTTGTTGTTAACATCTTTATTGGAGTATAATTGCTTTACCTTTTTGTGTTAGCTTCTGCTGTATAACAAAGTGAATCAAATATTCGTATACATATATTCCCATATCCTCTCCCTCTTGTGTCTCCCTCCCACCTTCCCTATCCCACCCCTCTAGGTGGTCACAAAGCACTGAGCTGATCTCCCTGTGCTATATGCAGCTGCTTCCCACTAGCTATCTATTTCACCTTTGGTAGTGTATATATGTCCATGCCACTCTCTCACTTCATCCCAGCTTACCCTTCCCCCTCCCTGTGTCCTCAAGTCCGTTCTCTACATCTGCGTCTTTATTCCTCTGCAGCAACTCCTGCTACGGATGGATACTTCCTTTTATGATCAGGGAAATCCCCTAGTTTGAATATGATTTGAGTTTGATCCTGTGAAACCATCAGAACTTCCCACCAGAGATAAATGAGGAGATTCTGGCCTTTATTAGTATGCACGATGAACATGGGTGTCCTGGCTGTACTTGCCAACCCTCCTATTTTACCCACCTATTTTTATCCACCTTCCTCCCTGTGAGTACCTTTGACCAACCCTGAGCTCAGACTCCTGACCTATTCCAGTGACTCTGTCAGTCTTTCTTTAAAAATGGACAGGTAATAAAATGAATTGAACCTAGAAGCAGCAGCTCAGTAAGGGAAATAAAATCATCAGAAGTTATCTAATCACAGCCACAGCCATCCAGGGCTCTGTCTTCTCTGCTGGGTCATAAGAATGGGACCTTCCTAAACTTGAAGGGCATCCAATCAAATAAGTAAAGGTGTTGCTCACCTCTGGCTCTTGGAGGGATTGCTAGGCAGTCTACCCAGTGTATACTAACTGCAAAACACTGTCATGGTTTTGAAACACCTATGATCCAGGAAAGCTTTTTGGGGTGCATGGGGAAGGTTTCTTTTTGACATCAAGCAAAAAATAAATCACCAAGCTCTTTGAGCACAGGGGTTCTTAAGAGGGAAGTAGAAGGAAGGAATGGGCAGAAAAGATGATCTCCAATGAAGTGAAGGACATTTTTCCAAAAGAGTAGAATTTAGTCTCAGTTTAAGGAGGACACTTTTAAATAGCTGGGACAGCTCCAAACTGCAGTTTAGGGAATGAGTGCTTCAAAAGAACAGTGCTTTAAAAGTCCTGGCAAGGCAGCAAGAGGATGAAGAGTTGGTTTTGCATAGTTTTGAACACAGGAGTAAAGAAGCAGAGGCATCTCTGACTAAAAGGCCCTGAGATCCTATGACATCAATGGGTCAGTTGCAGGGGCAGGGGCTGTGGGGGGCGATATCTCTCTCTCAACGTCTCCCAGGGCAGCCACCCCTCAGTACCCAACACCCCCACTCCCTTCACCCTTCCTCCCTCCACTGTTGGGTCCCCGGGGACAGCACTTCTTAAGCTGGAGTGCTCAGGCACCATCTCTGCAGTCTGGAATCTTCCTGGAACCTGGCAAGTTCTGGGACAGGAAGGCAGGTCTGCAAGGCCGCTGCGGTGCAGTCGGACCTGGAGGCCTGGAGAGGAACTGGAGCCCTGAAGCCCACCCACGTCCTTGAAGCCGAGGGAGGAACACATCCTCCTAACAGTACTTCTCAGGGGTCAGGCTGCTCCCCACCCGACGGTGATCCATACTCACTTGAGGCAGCAAACACTGCCTCTAGCTGGCCCCCTCGATCCCGCCTTAAGGGTCCTCGCACATGTGTGATAGCGCAGGCCCCAGATATCTTTAGTCAGCTGAGGCCAGTGCTGCCGGTATCCCTCCAGTCTCATCCCCCAGCCCCTCCCTCTGGGACTGTATCTAATAGAAGAAAGAGCACAGAGGAATTGGCTGAATCAAGGAACCTGGGAGCCTGGGTATGAGTTTGAAGACCGAGAACCTAAGGCGCAATTACATATTATTGGAAACTCTTGTGGGGTGTGTGGGGGGTGGTTAGGAGGCTGAGAGGCTGAGTCGACCTGGTGAGTCCAGCCCCAGGACACCACACAGCCCCGCCCCCCTTTCCCTGCCATCAGACAAGGGTGCCACAATGCCAGCCGGGTCTC
Source organism: Eubalaena glacialis (assembly GCF_028564815.1). Taxonomy (NCBI): domain Eukaryota; kingdom Metazoa; phylum Chordata; class Mammalia; order Artiodactyla; family Balaenidae; genus Eubalaena; species Eubalaena glacialis. Next base: position 94,494,213 of record NC_083717.1, on the reverse strand, counting down.
TGCACTTTCCCCCCCACCCCCGATTCTCCAGAAGAGAAGGTGGCCCCCCTCTGTGGGCAGGGGCAAACCAGGTACCAAATCCCCCTGCACTAAGGTGATACTGGAAGCTCTTCCTTAACAGCAGTGCTGGCTTGGAGTGAACCCGTGCACCGCCAAAGCTGGTCTCGTCCTGCAGCTGAGGGACACAGGCTTTAAGTCAGCTGCCTTGGCTTTAAATCAGTCAGTCCCCCCTTTAAGTCAGGTGACCTGATTTTAAATCACTGTGTGCCCCTCAAGCCTGCAACTTCAAAAGTTGGGAACTTCACTTTGATCCCAGCACCTCACACAGCTGAATGCACACTGTAGTCACCCCCAACCCTGACTTAGAGGCAGGATATAAGGTAAGGGGATGGGCGTGCACACATGGTGATGAGGGTGTACTTCATGTACCAGAAGGGTCCAGGTACTCTGGGTACAGCAAGCAGTGCACGATACAGCAGCTCCCTGGCAAAGCTGGTGATGCACAGGGGGACCAGGCACACCCAGGCATGCAGAGGCTCCAGGGCGGGAGCTGGGGCACAGCCAGCCAGGAGGGTGTGAAAGCGGAGGATCTGAGCCTTCTTGAGAAAGGCAGACACAGAAGATGGATGAGAAACAAAGACCAGATGAAACATGGATTTGAAAAACACACCCTGCTCTTGAAATTGGGGTGAGGGGCACCCCAGATTTGAGTCTTTTTACTCCCCAGTAGCTAGTGCTTTGGCATTTGCCCAATTACTTATAAAATGTGACTGATAATATCTAATCCATAGAATACTGCATTTGGAGTGGTTTTGCGTGTTTATGTTTCTATAGTGGAATAATCTTTTCTACAAGAAAAATGTACACAATCTGAAATAAATTAAAACCCCTCTTTAAAAAGTACTATATCGGACTTCGCTGGTGGTGCATTGGTTAAGAATCTGCCTGCCAAGGCAGGGGACATGGGTTCGAGCCCTGGTCAGGGAAGATCCCACATGCCGCAGAGCAGCTAAGCCCATGCGCCACAACTACTGAGCCTGCAGGCCACAACTACTGAAGCCCGCGCGCCTAGAGCCGGTGCTCCACAACAAGCGCAGCAAGAGAAGCCACCGCAATGAGAAGCCGGCGCACCACAACAAAGAGTAGCCCCCGCTTGCCGCAACTAGAGAAAGCCTGTGCATAACAACGAAGACTCAACGCAGCCAAAAACAAATTAATTAGTTAACTATTTTAAAAAAGTACTATATTCTTCTGTACAACTTCTCTGGGAAGAACAGAGAGATGGTGTAGGAGAGTGAGAAAGACCAATATTTAGTGCACATCTCTCATGGAGGTGCTCTGCTGGCTCAGATAGATTTATCCCCACTTTACAAAGGAGGAAATATTCTCAGAGAGGTTTAGTAATTTTCCCAAAGCCAAACAGCTATTGAGTGGCAGAACCAAGATCTGAACCAAGTCTGTTAATTTCAAAGCCTAAGTCCTCATGACAACAAAACTCAATTAATATTTACATTTATCGAATTACATCGCAACCTGGGGAGTTCTTGGCACAATCCTGAATAAGAGTGAGAAAGAAAGAAATAGCATTGTTCCTACAGTCAACCAAAATTTTTGGAGCAGCTGCTAGATGCCTGGCCCTTTTCGGGGTTCCTCAGTGATCAAGACAGGAAGAGTCCTGCTTTCATGAACCATGTAGTGGGGAGGAGAGACGGGTGCAACTTGGGTGAGGGATTTCACCTTGCTGGGCCTCTGTTTTCTCATCTGGAAAATGGGATGGGTGTTCCTCATTTTCTGGGATTGTCCAGCCCTCACATTCTCTGATTCCATAAGAAGCATTTGTTTTCCTGTTTCTTTAAAATTCATTCAGGCCGTGAGCTGTGATGAATGTTGTTAGCTGCTCCCCCAAATCACTCTATTCCCACCCTTTTCCTGTCATCAGGTCTTTCCCCCAACATGACTCACAATCAATCAAGTCACAGAACCTAAGGGGCACCCAGCAAAAAAATTCCAACCCTTGCTTCCCAGGAGCTCTGTGGTCTACCTGCCAGGTAAACTTAACTCACCTGGCACAAGGTGGCCATCCCTGGTTTCACATCAACATGATCTCAGGCACAAACCTCCTTGTTTTTCCATTTTGTCTTTAAGTTACTTGCTGAAACAACTGCACAAATATGACAAAGATATAAAATCAGGCATCCTCTGCCCTCAGTGCCTACTAATAAATGATTTTCTGCCACTTTAATGATAAAGATAGAACATTTGAACATTCTGCTGCCCTTTTTATTTGTCATTTTTGTTGATATTTCTATTGAATACATCTTTCAATATTTTAACAATGGAACATTTATTTAGGTTGTTCCAGACCCAGCCTTTAGTGGTAAAGGTTTTGTTGTTATATTTCTATTATGTTTCCTTTAAAAATCATTATCCTATTTAAATGGATTAAGTGAATTCTATAAGCATTTATCTTATGATATTTATGAAATTGATACATAGAGGGCAGTAGTACAAGTTGATTGGACTTGAGAACCTCTATTAGCACAGTTAAATATAAATATTATCTATATGTAAACCAAAGTACATGCCGAGTGAGATTCTTCTACTCTTTTTCACTGTCTGCCCCTCAAACCTGTGAGAAATGGAATATTTCTTGCCATATCAGTAAACAAAGAATGTCACAGACATCAGCACTTGCAGCCCTCCAATGTGAGCTGGCAGGCCTTGAGGAACTCAAGATATGCAAATACAGAATGCAGGCCCCAGAGAGCTGAGGTGCATATCAAAGGAAGGATTTCAGTGAGCCCAGACTCTTGCATCTTCCCATACAAAGAAAAGCACTCCATTCCTCACCTTGGGAGAGCTGGTTTTCCTTAGTTTACAATCATTTTTGATGTTCCCCATTACCTGCGCCATTCCCCTCCCCTGTCCCCCCCCCCCCCGGTACTTTAGCTCAGGGAGGAAGGAGCGCAGAGAGACTCGGCTGAACAAGGGGCCTGTGAGCCTGGGAATGCGTTTTCAGCCGCTTTCCCCGCAGTCAGGAGGAGGGGCGCTGACGCTCCAACCGGGCCCTGCACCTCCCTTTCCCCGTTTCCCCTCAGGACGCTCAGGCCGACCCATTCCCCATGCCCACCAGGCCCCGCGAGCCAGGCCGAGGGCAGAGGCGAGAGGAAGGACCGAAGTTCCCCGGGACCAGACGCTGGGGGCCACTCTTTCTACACAGCAGCGGCGGGTGGCAGCGAACCCCTGCCCCTCAGAAGCTGGTCTTGCACTGACGCCCGGGCACCGGACCAGGAGGAGGATCGGTGCCCACTTACCCGGCCCGCCGTCCCAACGACTGTCGTGGCTTCAGCCGCCGGGGCCCCTCCAGAGCCGGCAGCCTCAGTGAGGCCGCCCTCCCCTCGGGCTCCACGGCAGTTCCGTGACGGCGGAGGGAAGAGACCCCGAGCCGGGAGTTCCAGCTCTGCGGAAACGCGGGCTCCGTTCTGGGCGCAGGGGGTGGGACGACTCTGCCCCGAGGCCTTCCGGGAGTGAGGGGGGCGCTGGGGGAGGGAGCCGCCAGGAGCGTAAGGCCTCAATGGGGGTCCTGGAGGGGCGGCCCGGCCCGGGGTCCACGCCCACTGTGGCCGCAGCCCAGGCCTTTTTCCTGGAATCCTACACACAAAAGTTAGAAAGATACACGGTCTATAGTAAATATTCACAAATGATTGTTGCTGCTGTGTTTACTATTCTATTAAAGGTGTAAAATCCATAAAACACTTTAAGTTCAAAGTTAAATATGAATTTTTACCTTTCTAATTATGTCTCTTCTATTCACAATTGTGGTTAATGAATCAGAGACTGTGGCATCACTAGTTAAAAATGAGCTTGTTAAAAAAATAGAACTCAGGCCCACCGGACCTACTGAATCACAATCTGCACTTTTACAATCTCCCCAGTGTACTTGTGTACCCATGAATAGTTGAAAGGTACATTTCTACCTCGACATGTCTTTTCTGACTGAGAAATACACACATTTTATCCAGTTTGATATAAATAAAACACTCAAAAATGCATATGCCTGTGTTGAAACCATCATTTTATCATTTCTTTTCCAGACGAGTATAGTCTCTATACTGGTTTTGTGGATCACATGCAATACTCTTTTCTTGTAGTTAGAAATAAGGTAGAGAAAGTTACTTTGTAAAAAAATAAAAAATAAATGTGTATATATATATATATATATATATATATATATATATATATATATATATATATATATATATATATATATTAGTGGATAATTGAAGACAGTCTTCTAAATTAAAACCAGTTCTCTTAACTTGCTGTTTTCTTCTTGGGTCACATTATGAACTCTTCCTGTGACCACATGGCATGTGTACTTTTGATTTCAGGGACTGCTGACATTCCAGGATGTGGCCATAGATTTCTCTCAAGAGGAGTGAGAATGCCTGGACCAAGATCAATGGGAATTGTACAGGGATGTGATGTTACAGAAGTATAGGAACCTGCTCTCCTTGGGTGAGGATACCTTCCTTCCAGAATTCCTTATCCAACCACAGGGTTTAGAGTCCTTCATTTGTAGAATGTCTCCTGGAATCTTCTGCTTCCTACAATAGGGTTTCAGATTGCAACGTTTCAGGAAAGATTGGGAGTTTGTGGGTATAATTTATCTTATTCTTTTAAAATTGCAGCCTCCCTTTTAATATACTTTGTAACTGCTTGGGATGTGTCTATATGAACTGTGTACTATATGCTTCTGTTATAGTCCTTACAATATTTTTTTGTCTTATTTTCTGTAACAATTTTCCATGGATTCTTTGGGCTTAAGGTATATTAAAAGGGAGACTGCGATTCTGGGACTTCCCTGGTGATGCAGTGGTTAAGAATTCACCTGCCAATGCAGGGGACAGGGGTTCGATCCCTGGTCCGAGAAGATCCCACGTGCCACGGAGCAACTAAGCCAGTGGGCCACAACTACTGAGCCTGTGCACCACAACTACTGAAGCCGGTGCGCCTTGAGCCCGTGCGCCATTTATTTTTTGGAGAATAAAACCGCCTCTGAGTGATTAAAATTTAGACCAGCTAGTCAAAATGCTTTATCACCTGTTCTTCTAAAACACTGATCAACGGAACAAGTTTTACTAGGGATAACAGTGTGATTGTATTCTGGAGTTCATATGGGCAATATGGTTTATGACCTTGATGCTGGATCACGACATTTCAATGGTATAACTGCTATGAATTGTCTGTTTGTTCAACGATTAAAGTCTCACGTGATCTGAGTTCAGACTGGAGTCATCCTGGTTGGTTTCTGTCTATTGCAGATTTCTTCCAGTATGAAAGGACAAGAGCAACTCGGCTTACTTTACAAAATGTCTTCAAACTAAATGATGATATAATCTACATTCAATTAATTTATACATACCCTACTGTAGAACAGGGTTTGTTACGGTGGCAGAGTCCGGTAATTATGTAAAACTGAAACCTTTATCTGCACCGGTTCAAGTCCTCTTCCTAAGAATATGTTTATAATCAACATTCTTTCACAAATTACCCAATTTAATTCACCATAGCATTCCTCATATTAACTAAATGGAGAATCCTAGGCTATATACAAATCCAGAAAGGGCCAAAAATCATCAGCCCCCATGGATTATTACAACCCATTGCTGAGGCATTCAAATTACTTATTCAAGAACCACTATGTCCATCAACATCATCAATTTATATATTATTGCCCCAATGCTAGCCTTAACCCTGGCTCTCACAACATGAATTCCTCTTCCCATATCTTATCCACTAATTAATATAAATGTAGGCATATTATTTATATTAGCCATATCACACCTAGCCATTTATTCCATCCTCAGATCTGGATGAGCTTCACGTTCAAAATACTCACTCACTGGAGCTCTAGGTTCAGTAGCACAGACAATCTCATATGAAGTAATGTAACCGTTATTCTATTCTCAGTCTTACTGATAAATGGATCATTTACACTTTCAACAGTATTTATTACACAAGAACACCTATGACTCATTTTCTCCTGACCCCTACCCAGAATTTGATTATCTCCGCAGTAGCAGAAATCCAATGAAGCCCCACTTGATTTAACAGAAGTAGAATCAAAACCTGTATATGTCTTCAATGTAGAAAATGTAGCAGACCCATTCACCCCGTCCTTCCTAGAGAATATGTCAATTTCCCTATAATAAACATTTCCACAACAATCTATTTTTAGGAGCATTCAACAATCCCTAGGTGCCAGAATTATATACAGCCCAAGTCATTATTAAAACACATCTAAAAATCTCCTTTCTATGAATTTGAGCATCCTACCCACAATTTTGATATGATCAACATATACATCTCTTATAAAAAGTTTTTTTTACTACTAACATTAGCCCTATGTATATGAGAGCTTTCTCTACCTGTCATCATACCAGGCAACCCACAGCAAACTTAAGAAATATGTCTGACAAAACAGTTACTTTGATAGAGTAAATGATAGAGGTTTCAATGCTCTTATTCCTTGAATTGAATTCTTCCAAAGAATTTTATATTCTCCATGCTACCACATTACACCACATGCTATATAGTAAGGCTCTCTAAGTAAGCTTCAGGCACATACCCCCAAAATGTTTTTGTATATCCTTCCTGTGCTAATAAACTCTCATTGTTTTTACTATCATTCTACTGACCATTATCTCAGGAAATATAATTGTATAACAAGCTCACACTGGTTAATGGTATCCCCATTTTAATAAAAAACATGAACCCATATGCTACAGAAGCATCCAACAAATAATTCTTAAAACAATCCACCACATCAATACTACTTATAATGGCTATTATCACTAATCTAATATACTCTGGTCAAAGAACACAATGAATAACAAAAATCTTTAATCCAGCAGCATCCACCCTCATGACAATCGCCCCTTGTCACAAAAATAGGACTTTCCCCATTTCACTTCTGAGTGCCTGAAGTCACACAAGGCATCCCATGAACAGCAGACCTGATGCTATCAACATCACAAAATTGCACCCCTATCAGTTTTATACCACATGTCACCATCCATCAACCTAAATATACTGTTAATCATAGTGATATTATAAATCATAGCTGGAGGCTGAGGCAGACTTCGCCATACTCACCTGGAAAAAATTACTCCCTCCTCATCAATTGCCCATATAGGATGAATAACAGCTATTATAATGTATATTCAGATTATAACAATCCTAAACATACTAATTTATATCATAACAACACTGTCTTCTTCTTATTTATGCCCAGATCATGTACTACAAGAGTATCATTATCACACACATGTGATAAAACACCTCCCATCCCAATCCTTTTCCTCACCATTATAGTATCATTAGGACATCGCCCATCACTATCAAGGTTTTTAACCAAATGAATAATTATCCAAGAGATAACAAAAATGACAACATCATTCTCCCAACACTAATAGCCATCATAGCAGTCCTCAGCATGTATTTCTACTTGCAGCTAACATACTCCACATCAATAACTATATTCCCTTCATTAAACAACACAAAGACAAAACAATTTGAACATACAAAGAAATAACCTTCCTATCATTACCAATCCTAATACCCACACGATTACTACACACAACACCCATTCTATTGGTGCTGGACTAGGAATTTAGGTTAGTTCAGACCAAGAGCTTTCAAAACCCTAAACAAGTAAAATTTACTTAATTCCTAAAAATAAGGATTGCAAGACTTTATTCTACATCAATTGAATGTAAAGCAAACATTGTATTTAAGCCAAATCTTTACGAGATTGATGAGTTTTAACTCCAGGAAACTTTAGTTAACAGGCAAATCCTCTAGTCAACTGGCTTCAGTCTACTTCTCCTTCATTTGAGAAAGAAAAAGAGAAAAAAAAGTCAGGAAAATCACCGGCAGAATTGAAGCTGCTTCTCTCAAGTTACAGTTCAATTTGTTGATTCACCACAGGGTTTGCCAGAAAGAGGGCTCAATCTCTGTCTTTAGATTTAGAGTCTAATGCTAACTCAGTCATTTTACCTCTGTTCATACACTGCTGATTATTTTCAACAAATCACAAAGATATCGGCATTTTATATTTACTATTTGGTGCTTGAGCTGGAGTAGCAGGCAGCACCTTAAGTATATTAATCCAGGCTGAGCTATGCTGACCTGGAGCGCTACTTGGAGATGCCCAAACCTGTAAGGTAGTCATAACAGTCCCTGCACTTGTAATAATTTTCTTGATAGTTGTACCCATTATGATTGCAGGCTTTGAAAACTGACTTGGGCCACTAATAACTCGGACACCTGAAGTAGCATTTCCCCAAATAAATCATATAAACTTTTGACTACTTCCCCCATCATTCTTACTCCTACTCATATCACCAGTAGTAGAAGCTGGTTCTGGTACCAGTGGAGCCGTGTATTCAGCTCTAGCCTGCAATCTGGCCTATGCAGGAGCCTCTGTCGACCTAACTGTTTTCTCCTTACATTTAGCAGGTGTCTCTTCAATTCTTCGTATTGTTACTTTTATTACTATAGTCTTTAATACAAAACCAGCAGTCATATCCCAATACCAAACACCATTATTTGTTTAATCTTCCCCAACTATAGCCATATTACTATAATTACCAATCTCAGTCCGAGCAGCCAGAATTGCCATACTGTTAAGAGATAGAAATCTAAACACTACTTTCTTTGACCCTGCAGGAGGGTCATTATTAAAACACACCTAAATAGGAGACCGAATCCTATACCAAAACCTATTTTGACTCTTTGGTCACCCTGAAGTCTGTATTCATGGCCTACCAGGGTTTGTTATAAACTCACATATCATTACATACTATTTAGGACAAAAAGTGCCTTTCAGCTATTTGGGAATAGTATGAGTCATGTTCACTGGCTTTTTAGGATTTCTCTTGTGGGCCCATCATATGTTTACCATAGGGATAGCTGTCGACTCAGGAGCATACTTTGCATCAGCTACCGTAATTACTTCTATCCCTACAGGACTAAAAGTATCTAGCTGATTAGCAACTCTTTATTTACTTTTTCTTTTTCTTTTCTTTTTTTTTGGCTGCGTTGGGTCTTGTTTGCTGCACTTGGGCTTTCTCTGGTTGCGGTGAGCGGCAGCTACTCTTCGTGTGGTGTGCGGCCTTTTCATTGCAGTGGCTTCTCTTGCTGCAGAGCACAGCCTCTAGGCGCGTGGGCTTCAGTAGTTGTGGCTTGTGGGTGCACGGGCTTTTTGCTCCGCGGCATGTGGAATCTTCCCAGACGAGGGCTCGAACCCGTGTCCCCTGCATTGGCAGGCGAATTCTTAACCACTGCGTCACCAGGGAAGTCCCTGGTTAGCAACTGTTCACGGAGGTAATATTATATGACCTCCCACTATATTATGAGTTTTAGGCTTTAGTTTTTCTTTTTACAGTAGGTGGTTTGACAGGAATCATCTTAGTCAACTCATCCCCAGACATTGTCCTCCAGGATACATACTATGTAGTAGCACACTTCCATGACCTAATGTCCATGGAAGCAGTTTTCACTATTGCAGGAGGCTTCCTACACTGATTCCCACTATTCTCAGGTTATACAGTTAACTCAGCATGAGCAAAAATTCACTTCACAAGTATATTTGTAGTAGTAAATATGACTTCCTGCAGCACTTTCTTGGCCTCTCAGGGATGTCACTACATTAGTCTGAGTACCCTGAGGCACACACCACATGAAATATTTTGTCTTTAGGCTCATTCATCTCAGTAGCAGCAGTAATGCTAATAATCTTCATACTTTGAAAAGCATTTGCGTCTAAACAAGAAGTCATAGCAGTGGAAATTGCTACTCTTAACCTAGAAAGGTTACACGAATGCCCTCCACCATATCCTATGTTTCAAGATCCTACCTATGTAAATGTAAAATAAGGAAGGACTCAAGTCCTTCTCAACCAGTTTCAAGCCAACACCATAACAATTATGTCTTTCTCAGTAAATGAGATAAAAGTAAAAAGTGATGTAGCTTTGTCAAAGTTAAATCATAGGCTAAAATCCTGTATATCACTAAGGCATATCAATTTCATCTAGGCTCTCAAGAAACAACATCACCGATTATGGAAGAACTTTTACATTTTCATCATCACACATGAATAGTGATTTTTAAAATAAGTTCTCTAGTCCTCTATATCATTTCACTAATATTGACATCTAAACTAACTCACATGCATACATAGATGCACAGTTAGAGAAAATGTGAACAATTTACTAGCCACTATTGTAATCTTAATTGCCCTATCATCATTGTGAATCCTTTACATGATACATGAAATCAATAACTCTTCCCAAACCATAAAAACTATGGGTCAGTAATGATACTGAAGCTACAAATACACAGATTATGAAGATTTAAATGTTGACTCCTCTGTAATTCCCACATCAGAGCTAAAACCAGGAGAATAATGACTAATAGAAGTCAACAACCGAGTAGTTAGAGATAGTCATTGAATATTAGTTTCATCTGAAATTGTTGTACACTCCTGAGTTGTTCCTTCTCAGACCTAAAAAGAGCTGCTATCCCAGGACGCCTAACTTAAAGAATCCTAATACCAACAGGACCAGGCCTATGTTGTGGACAAGAGAGCTCGTTTTCCTGAGTTCAAAGACAGGACAGAGGGATATGGCTGAGATATGGGGTGAATCTGGAGCCCATGGGGATGCACTCTCCAAGCTCCAGGATAGGAATGGGGCCTCTAGGGTCCCAGGCCACCCACCACACCCTCCCGAGCAGGATCTGGGCAACATTCCCTGTCAGTGATGAGGCAGCCCTAGCACTTGTCACGCCCCGATGTTGTGTCCTATGTGGGACCCATGCTCTTGGGACCACACCCCACACTCTGCAGGTCCATGCTACAGGGTCCTTCATGCCTCAGGAATAGAGCCCACACAGCAAGTAGTTCCGTCCCCAACCAGCAGGAGGAGGGGAGGAGAGCAGGGGCACCAGGGGAGTCTCACTCAGACAACAACACCCCAGGGGTGCCAGCGGTGACAGTGATGATGCAGATGAGGCACAGACCAAGAGATGGGACCAGAGGACCCAAAAGGCAGCTGGTCAGGTCCTGGCTCATCTGCACCCCGGACACCTTTGTCCCTCATACACCCCCTTCCTCATACACCCTCTCCTTAAATGCAGAATCTTCAGATGCAAACAGACAGAGCTTCAGACTGAAAGTCAGCTCTTCCAAAATGACCCGTCAGCAAACACTGCAGGATTCCACTCCAGTGGGTGCCCTGGAGTCGACAACTCAGTGACTGAAGTGGATATCGGTGCCAGGGGCAGTGGGAGGGAATGGGGAGTGAGACTTTCATGGTTGTGGAATTTTGGTTTTGCAAGATGAAAAGTTCTAGGGATGGTGGTGATGGCTCCACGAGAAAGTGAATATATCTGATGCCTCAGAAACGTGCACTTAAAATGGTGATGATGGTAAAGGGTATGTGATGTGTGTTTTATTTCACTTAAAATAAATTCTTAAAATAATGTCTTGTTAATTGAGATTCCATTTCGACTCCCCTTCATCACAAATGTCAGAGGCCCAGACACAGTCCCCTACCTTAGGGGCCATCACGGTACCCTCACAGAGCACGTGGGAGACCATTCTTAGGGGGGGCTAGTCTGTGCTCACCTGACCTCTGTCCAGGGGGACCCAGGCAGTGGTGACCCCCATAGATTAGACATATGATATGCTATGATATTAATATGATACCACCAAGTGTTGTCACTCACCAGAGCACAGAGTAGCAACCCACTCAAACATGTCTGACCTCATATGATTGTGACAAGATTAAGAGAAGAAAAGGAACCACAGGTTAATCAGGGCAACACCCTTAATGCAGAGGTTGGAAATCTCAAAGGGGACTGGACACACTGCAGGCAAAGAGCGCATATGCGGTCTCCCCGTACATGTGATCCTGACCCATGCAGGTGTGGTGAGACCCACACAGTCCCCGCACCCTATACCTGGGGTCACACATCCACACTCACCAGGGTGACCCACCTCCCCAGACCCTGCACCTAAAGTCACACGTTCTCTCTCACCAGGTGACCCCTCCTCCCCAGACCCCTCCACCTGGGTCACATGGCCACAGTCCCAGGGTGACCTCACCTCCCCAGACCCTGCACCTGGGGTCACACGTCCCCTTGGTCAGGACACCATGGCTCTGCAGCCTGCTCCCCCAATGTGGAAACAAGCTGGGTCCCTGGGACCTCCTGGGATGGGAAAAAGTGTCAGGTGGGTCTCCTTTCCCCACACTTGTCCCACAGGAGTCCTCCTCTTCTCACTTTGGTTCTGTGTGATTTTAACTGTTTTTAAAGCTTTCAGGCTAGAGTTGAACACACGACCTTGGCGCTGGCAGGCTCAGTCCTTTCTCGTCTCACTTACATGTTGAGAAAACTCACAGGACAGCAGGGCTGAAAGCCGAGGGGCAGCTCTGGACTCTGCTGAGTAGGGACGGTAGACTGGAAGGAGTGCTCAGCAGCAGCCTCAGCTGTTACCCATCGGCCTTTTGCCCAATCTGCGTGCCCTGCAATCAATTCACCAGCTAAACCTGCCTCCCTATGCACCATGCACGTGCTGGTAAATTGGAATTATTGCCAGGTAGCCTCCCTGAGGATTCTCCACGAGCCCCAGGGAAGGTGAACCTTGCAGGGATTAAGACTAAGGCCCCAACCATAGCACTGACCCTTGGGAGGACCAGGTCACCACACTCAGAAGAGAGGCTGTTACATAGACAAACCCACCTCAGCTCCAGACCCCAGACATCTAAGCACTGACATTCAGATGCAGGCACGGAGCTTCCCAGTACTGAGGCCAGGCCGGGTCTCTACCCAGGTCCCCATAGTCCTAGCGTACACAGAACATGGTCAGGTCTAAATCTTCTTATTATAGACAACACATGGTCAGCTCTAAACATAATCAGTAGACAGGACATGCAGAGGTCTAAATCTACCGTGTAGACAGAACTTGATCATGTTTAAACTAGCTTAGGGCTGATCTCATAGGAGGTACAGATCACACACATGGGTCTCTCATCTTTGGACACCCACATCAGGAAACTGAACAAAATCTTTGTCATTAAACATTTCAACAGGCAAAACAGAAATGTTCCCAATTTCTCTGGCCACCTGATGGTCAGGATCCACGGGTGAGCCACGAACTTCTTAGAGTGCAGCCCAGTCTGCTGCCAAGACAGACAAGAAGTGGCCTGATTCCAGCCTCCCAGGCTTCCAGAAGGAGGCGACCACACTGGAAGCCCAGGCAGGAGAGTCCTGCATGGTCCGGGCCGGGAGATCCGGTCTGTCCATTCGGCTGGCCGATTCCGGGCGGGGCGCTCAGGGCCGCTGAGAGCCCTACACTCAGGTCCTGCTTCCCTGCAGCGTGTGCGTGTGCGTGTGCGTGTGTGTGTGTGTGTGTAGAGGGGGCTGTGGCTGACGGCTCCCATGGCTCCCGTCCCAGGCACCGTGCTGTCTTCGAGGGGAGGCACGGGGAGAGGTAGGGACACAGAAGCCGTTGGAGAGAAGAACCTACCGCAGAACTCCTTGCACACTGGCTCGCCCCACCCGGGGACCCGCCTGCCCATCGTGGGCCGCGTGTCACCCCCCAACCCCCCACCCCCGAGGGCAGGGTGCCTGATCTTTCAACAGCACAGGATCTCACATGAAGGAGACCCAGTGGGGACTGTCACCCCCCCGACTCCTGATGCTGAGTTAGGGGAGAATGAACACCCTTGACTGGGCGATGGGACCCTGTGAGAAAAGAGGTGGCGGCCCCATCCAAGTCGGGGCCTGGCTGAGAGATGGGAACACAGGAGCCAAGTGCAGGGCCTGGAGGCCAGGCCAACAGGAGGGGCACCCCCATCCTTGGCCGGGCTCCCCAACTGTGACATTGTTGCTTTAGGGGACCTGGCGCAGGTGACTGAATGTAATGGAGGTCTAAACTGGACCCTGAATGGGGTTTAAAGAAGGTGTGAAGGATGTTACTGAGACAGTGACAGTCATTGGAGGACAGACTCTGTGTCAGGACATCCTGCTCCATCCATTTAAATCCCTGAGATCTGTGACCTTTACGTGGCTATGCAGGATTGTTGGAGCAGCTGCGAGCGGATATATCTGGGGCACAATTCAGTCTGCAACCAACTTGCAAGTGGTTCCAGCAAACACACAGGTGTGCGCACAGGCAGGCACAGCACACACACAGACATATGCACGTGCACAGCACAAATATATTCACACACTAGCATATGAACACACATGCACGCATATGCCCATGGACACACTAACGTGTGCAAGTGCACATACCTATGCACATTCACAGCATATGTATGCAAACAGGCACATGCACAAGCATAGCACACACACAGGGAATAAAGTGAATCCGTAAAGTATTAATTCCTGAACACAAGTGAAGCTGACATGTATTTTTCCCTTTTCTTAGCTTTGATGTTTTTCACAATAAAAAGTTTAAGAAAAAAGTTAATGGCAAATGACTTTTGATTCATAGGACTTTCTGACATTATTCCACAAATATTAAGACAGGAGAAATGAATGTAGATATTACATGTGTCCACTAATGGACGAATGGAGAAGAAAAACACGGTCCATCAATACAAGGGAATGTTATTCAGCCTAAAAAGGAAGGCAATTCTGACACGGGCTGCAGCAGGGATGAACCTTGAGGGCATTATGCTCAGTGATGTAAGCTAGACACAAAAAAACAAACAGTGCTTGATCCACTCATACAAGACCCCTAGAGCAGTCGGAAACATAGAGACATAAAGTAGGATGTTGAGTGCCAGAGGCTGAGGGAGGGACAATGGGGAGTGAGTGTTTAATGGGGACTGTTTCAATTTTGCAAGATGAAAAAGTTCTGGAGGACGATGGCGGTCAGGTTTGCACAACAGTGCGAATTACTTCTTGACCCTGAAATGTGCACTTAAAAATGGTTAAGATAGTAAATTTTATGTTATGTGTATTTGACCACAATTTTTAAAACTTTTTTAAAAACAACAGGAAATAGTCCATGAATACCACAAGATGCACAACTTCACTAACAACCGAGGGATTAAAGCCATAAGAAAAATACTGTGCATACACCTACCAGAATGGCAGACATGAAAGACATAGTATCAAATATCAGCAGGATGTGGAGCAATGGAAAGCCTGGTACGCAGCGGGGGGGATGCAACCACTTCTGAAACAATCGGGCCTCAGATAGCGAAGTCCGTGCACACAGACCCACAGTGCTCCTCCCACTTGAACACAAACCCACCAGCCCTGCACCAGGACACACGGATATGGACTCTGCAGCCACAGGAGCCGAACCTGAAAGAACTTGAAGGCCATCACAAACGGATGCAGAAATGAACCATGCACGCTCCTATGAAGGAATATTCCACAGCAATGGAGTACATTTTGTTTAAAGGTAGTAAAACTATAAAAATTATTTTAAAAAAAACTATATTCACAAGATGAAAGAATCTATAATTCTGGCACCTAGGGATTGTCAAATGCTCCTAAAAATAGATTGTTGTGGAAATGTTTATTATAGGGAAATTGACATATTCTCTAGGAAGGACGGGGTGAATGGGCCTGCTACATTTTCTACGTTGAAGACATATACAGGTTTTGATTCTACTTCTGTTAAATCAAGTGGGGCTTCATTGGATTTCTGCTACTGTGGAGATAATCAAGTTCTGGGTAGGGGTCAGGAGAAAATTAGTCATAGGTGTTCTTGTGTAATAATTACTGTTGAAAGTGTAAATGATCCATTTATCAGTAAGACTGAGAATAGAATAACGGTTACATTACTTCATATGAGATTGTCTGTGCTACTGTCCCTAGAGCTCCAGTGAGTGAGTATTTTGAACGTGAAGCTCATCCAGATCTGAGGATGGAATAAATGGCTAGGTGTGATATGGCTAATATAAATAATATGCCTACATTTATATTAATTAGTGGATAAGATATGGGAAGAGGAATTCATGTTGTGAGAGCCAGGGTTAAGGCTAGCATTGGGGCAATAATATATAAATTGATGATGTTGATGGACATAGTGGTTCTTGAATAAGTAATTTGAATGCCTCAGCAATGGGTTGTAATAATCCATGGGGGCTGATGATTTTTGGCCCTTTCTGGATTTGTATATAGCCTAGGATTCTCCATTTAGTTAATATGAGGAATGCTATGGTGAATTAAATTGGGTAATTTGTGAAAGAATGTTGATTATAAACATATTCTTAGGAAGAGGACTTGAACCGGTGCAGATAAAGGTTTCAGTTTTACATAATTACCGGACTCTGCCACCGTAACAAACCCTGTTCTGCAGTAGGGTATGTATAAATTAATTGAATGTAGATTATATCATCATTTAGTTTGAAGACATTTTGTAAAGTAAGCCGTATTGCTCTTGTCCTTTCATACTGGAAGAAATCTGCAATAGACAGAAACCAACCAGGATGACTCCAGTCTGAACTCAGATCACGTGAGACTTTAATCGTTGAACAAACAGACAATTAATAGCAGTTATACCATTGAAATGTCGTGATCCAGCATCAAGGTCATAAACCACATTGCCCATATGAACTCCAGAATACAATCACACTGTTATCCCTAGTAAAACTTGTTCCGTTGATCAGTGTTTTAGAAGAACAGGTGATAAAGCATTTTGACTAGCTGGTCTAAATTTTAATCACTCAGAGGCGGTTTTATTCTCCAAAAAATAAATAGCGCACGGGCTCAAGGCACACCGGCTTCAGTAGTTGTGGTGCACAGGCTCAGTAGTTGTGGCCCACTGGCTTAGTTGCTCCGTGGCACGTGGGATCTTCTCGGACCAGGGATCGAACCCCTGTCCCCTGCATTGGCAGGTGAATTCTTAACCACTGCATCACCAGGGAAGTCCCAGAATCGCAGTCTCCCTTTTAATATACCTTAAGCCCAAAGAATCCATGGAAAATTGTTACAGAAAATAAGACAAAAAAATATTGTAAGGACTATAACAGAAGCATATAGTACACAGTTCATATAGACACATCCCAAGCAGTTACAAAGTATATTAAAAGGGAGGCTGCAATTTTAAAAGAATAAGATAAATTATACCCACAAACTCCCAATCTTTCCTGAAACGTTGCAATCTGAAACCCTATTGTAGGAAGCAGAAGATTCCAGGAGACATTCTACAAATGAAGGACTCTAAACCCTGTGGTTGGATAAGGAATTCTGGAAGGAAGGTATCCTCACCCAAGGAGAGCAGGTTCCTATACTTCTCTAACATCACATCCCTGTACAATTCCCATTGATCTTGGTCCAGTCATTCTCACTCCTCTTGAGAGAAATCTATGGCCACATCCTGGAATGTCAGCAGTCCCTGAAATCAAAAGTATACATGCCATGTGGTCACGGGAAGAGTTCATAATGTGACCCAAGAAGAAAACAGCAAGTTAAGAGAACTGTTTTAATTTAGAAGACTGTCTTCAATTATCCACTAATATATATATATATATATATATATATATATATATATATATATATATATATATATATATATATACAAAGTAACTTTCTCTACCTTATTTCTAACTACAAGAAAAGAATATGGCATGTGATCCACAAAACCAGTGTAGAGACTATACTCGTCTGGAAAAGAAATGATAAAATGATGGTTTCAACACAGGCATATGCATTTTTGAGTGTTTTATTTATATCAAACTGGATAAAATGTGTGTATTTCTCAGTCAGAAAAGACATGTCGAGGTAGAAATGTACCTTTCAACTATTCATGGGTACACAAGTACACTGGGGAGATTGTAAAAGTGCAGATCGTGATTCAGTAGGTCTGGTGGGCCTGAGTTCTATTTTTTTCTCAAGCTCATTTTTAACTAGTGATGCCACAGTCTCTGATTCATTAACCACAGTTGGGACTAGCAGAGAGATAATTAGAAAGGTAAAAATTCACATTTAACTTTGAACTTAAAGTGTTTTATGGATTTTACACCTTTAATAGAATAGTAAGCACAGCAGCAACAATCATTAGTGAATATTTACTATAGACTGTGTATCTTTCTTTTTTGTGTAGGATTCCAGGGAAAAGGCCTGGGCTGCGGCCACAGTGGGCGGGGCCCCCAGGCCGGGCCGCCCCTCCAGAACCCCCGGAAGGGCTCCTGGCAGCTCCAGGCAGCTCCTCCCCCGGCGCCGCCCTCCCTCCCGGAAGGACTCGGGGCAGAGCGGTCCCACCTCCTCGCCCAGAACGGAGCCCGCGTTTCCGCAGAGCTGGAACTCCCGGCTCGGGGTCTCTTCCCTCCGCCGTCACTGAAGTGCCCCGGAGCCCGAGGGAAGGGCAGCCTCACTGAGGCTGCCGGCTCTGGAGGGGCCTCAGCGGCCGAAGCCGTGACAGTCCTGGGGACCGCGGGCCGGGTAAGTGGGCGCCGACCCTCCTCCTGGTCCGGTGCCTGGGCGTCAGTGCAAGACCAGCTTCTGAGGGGCAGGGGTTCGCTGCCACCCGCCACTGCTGTGCAGAGAAAGCGGCCCCCAGCGTTCTGGTCCCGGGGAACTTTGGTCCCTCCTCTCGCCCCTGCCCTCAGCCTGGCTCGCGGGGCCTGGTGGGCGTGGGGAATGGGTCTGCCTGAGCCTCCTGAGGGGAAACGGGGAAAGGGAGGCGCAGGGTCCGGTTGGAGCGTCAGCGCCCCTTCTCCTGACTGCGGGGAAAGCGGCTGAAAACGCATCCCCAGGCTCACAGCCCCCTTGTTCAGCCGAGTCTCTCTGCGCTCCTTCCTCGCTGAGCTAAAGTACCGGGGGGAGGGGACAGGGGAGGGTAATGGCGCAGGTAATGGGGAACATCAAAAGATGATTGTTAACTAAGGAAAACCAGCTCTCCCAAGGTGAGGAATGTAGCGCTTTTCTTTGTATGGGTATATGCAAGAGTCTGGGCTCACTGAAATCCTTCCTTTGATATGCACCTCAGCTCTCTGGGGCCAGCATTCTGTATTTGCATATCCTGAGTTCCTCAGGGCCCACCGGCTCACATTGGAGGTCTGCAAGTGCTGATTGTGACATCCTTTTTTTTACTGATATGGCAAGAAATATTCCATTTCTCACAGGCTTGAGGGGCAGAGAGTGAAAAAGAGTAGGAGAATCTCATTCAGCATATAATTTGGCTTATATATATATATATATATATATATAATATTTATATTTATCTGTGCTAATGGCGGCTCTCAATTCCAATCAATTTGTACTACTGCCCTCTATGTATTAATTTCATCAATATCATATCATGATATGATATTTATCATGATAAATGCCTATAAAATTGATGTAATCCATTTAAACAGGATAATGATTTTTAAAGGAAACATAATAGAAATATAACAACAAAACCCTTAACCACCAAAGGCTGTGTGTGGAACAACCTAAATACATGTTCCATTGTTAAAATATTGAAAGGTGTATTCAGTAGAAATATCAACGAAATAAAAAATAATAAGGGCAGCGGAATGCTGAAATGTTGTATCTTTATCATTAAAGTGGCAGAAAATCATTTATTAGTAGGCACTGAGGGCAGAGGATGCCTGATTTTATATCTTTGTCATATTTGTGCAGTTGTTTCAGCAAGTAACTTAAAGACAAAATGGAAAAACAAGGAGGTTTGTGCCTGAGATCATATTGATGTGAAACCAGGGATGGCCACCTTGTGCCAGGTGAGTGAAGTTTACCTGGCCAGGTAGACCGCAGAGCTCCTGAGAAGCCAGGGTTGGAATTCTTCTGCTGGGTGCCCCTTAGCTTCTGTGACTTGATTGATTGTGAGTCATGTTGGGGGAAAGACCTGATGACAGGAAATGGGTGGAAATAGAGTGATTTGGGGAGCAGCTAACGACATTCATCACAGCTCATGGCCTGATTGAATTTTAAAGAAACAGGAAAACATGCTTCTTATGGAATCAGAGAATATGAGGGCTGGACAATCCCAGAAAATGAGGAACACCCATCCCATTTTCCAGATGAGAAAACAGAAGCCCAGCAAGGTGAAATCCCTCACCCAAGTTGCACCTGTCTCTCCTCCCCACTACATGGTTCATGAAAGAAGGACTCTTCCTGTTTTGATCACTGCTGAACTCCAAACAGGGCCAGGCATCTAGCAGCTGCTTCAAAAATTTTGGTTGACTGGATGAACAATGCTATTTCTTTCTTTCTCACTCTTATTCAGGACTGTGCCAAGAACTCCCCAGGTTGTGATGTAATTCGATAAATGTAAATATTAATTGAGTTTTGTTGTGATGAGGACTTAGGCTTTGAAAGTAACAGACTTGGTTCAGATCCTGGTTCTGCCACTCAATAGCTGTTTGGTTTGGGGAAAATTACTAAACCTCTCTGAGCTTACTTCCTCCTTTGTAAAGTGGGGATAAAACTATCTGAGCCAGCAGAGCACCTCCATGAGAGATGTGCACTAAATATTGGTCTTTCTCACTCTCCTACACCATCTCTCTGTTCTTCCCAGAGAAGTTGTACAGAAGAATATAGTACTTTTTTAAAATAGTTAACTAATTAATTTGTTTTTGGCTGCGTTGAGTCTTCGTTGTTATGCACAGGCTTTCTCTAGTTGCGGCAAGCGGGGGCTACTCTTTGTTGTGGTGCGCCGGCTTCTCATTGCGGTGGCTTCTCTTGCTGCGCTTGTTGTGGAGCACCGGCTCTAGGCGCGCGGGCTTCAGTAGTTGTGGCCTGCAGGCTCAGTAGTTGTGGCGCATGGGCTTAGCTGCTCTGCGGCATGTGGGATCTTCCCTGACCAGGGCTCGAACCCATGTCCCCTGCCTTGGCAGGCAGATTCTTAACCAATGCACCACCAGCGAAGTCCGATATAGTACTTTTTAAAGAGGGGTTTTAATTTATTTCAGATTGTGTACATTTTTCTTGTAGAAAAGATTATTCCACTATAGAAACATAAACACGCAAAACCACTCCAAATGCAGTATTCTATGGGTTAGATATTATCAGTCACATTTTATAAGTAATTGGGCAAATGCCAAAGCACTAGCTACTGGGGAGTAAAAAGACTCAAATCTGGGGTGCCCCTCACCCCAATTTCAAGAGCAGGGTGTGTTTTTCAAATCCATGTTTCATCTGGTCTTTGTTTCTCATCCATATTCTGTGTCTGCCTTTCTCAAGAAGGCTCAGATCCTACGCTTTCACACCCTCCTGGCTGGCTGTGTCCCAGCTCCCGCCCTGGAGCCTCTGCATGCCTGGGTGTGCCTGGTCCCCCTGTGCAACACCAGCTTTGCCAGGGAGCTGCTGTATCGTGCACTGCTTGCTGTACCCAGAGTACCTGGACCCTTCTGGTACATGAAGTACACCCTCATCACCATGTGTGCACGCCCATCCCCTTACCTTATATCCTGCCTCTAAGTCAGGGTTGGGGGTGACTACAGTGTGCATTCAGCTGTGTGAGGTGCTGGGATCAAAGTGAAGTTCCCAACTTTTGAAGTTGCAGGCTTGAGGGGCATACAGTGATTTAAAGTTGGGTCACCTGACTTAAAAGGGGGACTGATTGATTTAAAACCAAGGCAGCTGACTTAAAGCCTGCATCCCTCAGCTGCAGGACGAGACCAGCTTTGGCGGTGCACGGGTTCGCTCCAAGCCAGCACTGCTGTTCAGGAAGAGCTTCCAGTAGCGCCATAGTGCAGGGGGACTTGGTCCGTTGTCTTGCCCCTGCCCTCAGAGGGGGGCCACCTGCTCTTCTGGAGAATCAGGGAGGGGGAAGTGCAGAGTCCCAGCTGGAGTTGCGGCACCTCTTGTCTGATGGCAGGGAAAGGGGGGCGGGGCTGTGTGGTGTCCTGGGGCTGGACTCACCAGGTCGACTCAGCCTCTCAGTCTCCTAACCTCCCCCCCCACCAACCCCACAAGAGTTTCCAATAATATGTAATTGCGCCTTAGGTTCTCGGTCTTCAAACTCATACCCAGGCTCCCAGGTTCCTTGATTCAGCCAATTCCCCTGTGCTCTTTCTTCTATTAGATACAGTCCCAGAGGGAGGGGCTGGGGGATGAGACTGGAGGGATACCGGCAGCACTGGCCTCAGCTGACTAAAGAGATCCGGGGCCTGCGCTATCACACATGTGCGAGGACCCTTAAGGCGGGATCGAGGGGGCCAGCTAGAGGCAGTGTTTGCTGCCTCAAGTGAGTATGGATCACCGTCGGGTGGGGAGCAGCCTGACCCCTGAGAAGTACTGTTAGGAGGATGTGTTCCTCCCTCGGCTTCAAGGACGTGGGTGGGCTTCAGGGCTCCAGTTCCACTCCAGGCCTCCAGGTCTGACTGCACCGCAGCGGCCTTGCAGACCTGCCTTCCTGTCCCAGAACTTGCCAGGCTCCAGGAAGAATCCAGACTGCAGAGATGGTGCCTGAGCACTCCAGCTTAAGAAGTGCTGTCCCCGGGGACCCCACAGTGGAGGGAGGAAGGGTGAAGGGAGTGGGGGTGTTGGGTACTGAGGGGTGGCTGCCCTGGGAGATGTTGAGAGAGAGATATCGCCCCCCACAGCCCTTGCCCCTGCAACTGACCCACTGATGTCATAGGATCTCAGGGCCTTTTAGTCAGAGATGCCTCTGCTTCTTTACTCCTGTGTTCAAAACTATGCAAAACCAACTCTTCATCCTCTTGCTGCCATGCCAGGACTTTTAAAGCACTGTTCTTTTGAAGCACTCGTTCCCTAAACTGCAGTTTGGAGCTGTCGCAGCTATTTAAAAGTGTTCTCCTTAATCTGAGACTAAATCCTACTCTTTTGGGAAAACGGCCTTCACTTCATTGGAGATCGTCTTTTCTGCCCATTCCTTCCTTCTACTGCCCTCTTAAGAACCCCTGTGCTCAAAGAGCTTGGTGATTTATTTTTTGCTTGATGTCAAAAAGAAACCTTCCCCATGCACCCTAAAAAGCTTTCCTGGATCATAGTTGTTTCACAACCATGACAGTGTTTTGCAGTTAGTATACACTGGGTAGACTGCCTAGCAATCCCTCCAAGAGCGAGAGGTGAGCAACACCTTTACTTATTTGATTGGATGCCCTTCAAGTTTAGGAAGGTACCATTCTTATGACCCAGCAGATAAGACACAGCCCTGGATGGCTGTGGCTGTGATTAGATAACTTCTGATGATTTTATTTCCCTTACTGAGCTGCTGCTTCTAGGTTCAATTCATTTTATTACCTGTCCATTTTTAAAGAAAGACTGACAGAGTCACTGGAATAGGTCAGGAGTCTGAGCTCAGGGTTGGTCAAAGGTACTCACAGGGAGGAAGGTGGATAAAAATAGGTGGGTAAAATAGGAGGGTTGGCAAGTACAGCCAGGACACCCGTGTTCATCGTGCATACTAATAAAGGCCAGAATCTCCTCATTTATCTCTGGTGGGAAGTTCTGATGGTTTCACAGGATCAAACTCAAATCATATTCAAACTAGGGGATTTCCCTGAGCATAAAAGGAAGTATCCATCCCTAGCAGGAGTCGCTAAAGAAGAATAAAGACGTAGATGTAGAGAACGGACTTGAGGACACAGGGAGGGGAAAGGGTAAGCTGGGATGAAGTGAGAGAGTGGCATGGACATATATACACTACCAAAGGTGAAATAGATAGCTATTGGGAAGCAGCTGCATATAGCACAGGGAGATCAGCTCAGTGCTTTGTGACCAGCTAGAGGGGTGGGTTAGGGAAGGTGGGAGGGAGACACAAGAGGGAGAGGATATGGGAATATATGTATACGAATATTTGATTCACTTTGTTATACAGCAGAAGCTAACACAAAAAGGTAAAGCAATTATACTCCAATAAAGATGTTAACAAGAACAACAAAAAAAAAACCCCAAAATCTAAGTCAATCAAGCCAACGGAGACATTGTATGTGTTTACAGTTCAAGAAATCCACAAGAGAATCCTTTATTCTGTAGGCAATGAATGGTCCATTCGAAAAGAAAAAAACTTTCTAAAATGTTGTTTTTCCATTTATTGTTCAGAACATCCTTTTTATACCTCTGCATTTCTTACTATACAAAGCCAAGTCACGTGAGTTACAGGGAAGCAGCTGATTGATTTAAAGTTGGGTCATGTGATTTAAAAACCAGTGGCAGTTGATTGATTTAAATCCTGGTCATATGACATGAGAAGGGGGTGCTAAAAACTGCTTTTTCGTCTCTGGCTCAGAATATCATATTTACCTTGGTTTTTCTTATGATTTAGAAAACTTGAGCTGTCTCTCCTTGGAATCATCAGGAGAAAAATACAGTATTTCAGGTTCATTCTTGAAACCAACTTCTCACGGTTAAGGTGTATTGGCTAAAAGATCTTCCTTCTTCAAGAGATTCCAAACCTCTGTAAGACACTTCATTGTAATTGGAGAAAAAAGAAGAATGAATTCAGGCCAGCAGCTGCAGGAGGCCAAGGCAGCCCCCAGGATTAGGGAAGGAGGAGGAGGAAGGGCTGAGTGTTGGCTTTAGAGCAGACAACCTCCAGAGGGCGCTGAAGCACCGGCAGAGCCCACCTGCCACTCCCAGTTTGGCACTCCAGGGTCAGATTTGGGTTTGGAGATGGGGTTGCTGTAACCCCAAGGAGGTGAGCAGAGAGGAGGAGTTGATTACCGGTCTCCTCTGACTCTGTGACCCAAATTGCCTGGCTTCACAGGGGGGACAGAGTTTTGCTTTCAGCAACTGATGGGACACTTCCAGGCTGGTCGGGTTGCCCAGTGGTCTGACAGCCTGACAGACTGACTGCGGTGTGACCGCCCTTTGTTTCTCCAGAATCTGTACCTCAGGAGGTGCATGGGTGCGGGAGCCCATTCACCGCCCCTTCCCCCAAGGGGGATGGCACCTTCCCTGGCTGTACCCTATGATCACCAGGTACTTGAAATGAATGCAAGTTTTTTGACTTCAAGGAAAAGCTCACATAACTGCTTCTTCCTCATAATGTGTGGGATTTACTATAATGGAAGGACAGTATAAAGAACAAGTAGAAAACTCACCTGTTGGTCTCCATGTAGGAGTTTATTTTGCATGAATCCCTCCTACATGAGTAGATAACAGAGGTTTATTTTTGTTCCCGTGTGTGTAGTTGTGGCAGAGGATGTAGGTATGGTGATTTGAAGCCCTCAAAGAAATATTCTCAGAACTCTCAAGACTTCTCTTGATTGGAACCGAAAGAGACCTGGAAAAGGAGGAAAAGAAAAGGAGGAGGGAGAAAAAATGACTGTTTCTCAGTAAATTCACCTTCCTGGTTGATTGTTCTCTCTTCTCATTTCTTTTAACTTCCATGTATGTCTAATGGAATAATGTAGAAAGGCTGATTTTTATGCTTTAAAAGATTTTACATCACAAAGAAACTAGAAGTGGCTAACAGAACTTATTCAAATCAATTTTACATAGAGACTTTGATATTAAATTTGTATACTAAAATGGGTTTATCCAAATTTTCTCTTTCTTTTTGAGTGAATATTTGTAACATATTTTTGTAGATAATAATTTATCCTAGATGTACAAAATTGTGAGAATGGGTACCATTTTATACAACTTAAATGATTTCTTTTAAATGAATAGATTGTACACTTTAAATGCCAATGTTGTGTCTTACATGTTGTGTTTTAATTCCTTGATTTCCAAAACTTGTGTTTATTTAATTGATTTCAATCTAATAATCTGTGTCTCCCCTTTATTGTTTCTTACTTTATATTTTATTGATCTATAGTTAATTTACATTATTATATTAGTTTCAGAGGTACAACAGTGATTCATAAATGTTTAGGTTCTTCTCCATTTATAGTTATTATAAAAGAGTGGCTATATTCCCCATGCTATACAGTACACCACTGTAGATTATTGATTTTATACATAGTGGATTGTACCTCAAAATCTCCTACTACTATTTTGCTCCTCCACCCTATCTCTCCCTGCTGGTAACCACTAGTCTGTTTTTTAATCTGTGAGTCTGTTTTTCTGTTGTTGTTGTTGTATTCAATTTTTCAGATGCCACGTGTAAGTGATAACATACCATGCTTGTTTTCTCATAACATACCATGCTTGTTTTCTCTACGGCTTATTTTACTAAGCATAATACCCTCCAAGTCCATCCATGTTCTTGCAAATGGCAAAATTTCATTTTTTGCTGAAGTCATCAGAAAAAAATCTTTTTTATCCACTAAGCTATTGATGAACACTTAGTTTGACTCTATATCTTGGCTATGGCAAATAACACTGTTATGAACATTGGGGTGCAGTTAGTTTTTTGAAATAGTGTTTTTGTTTTCTTCTGATATACCCAAGAGTGAAACTGCTGGATATTATGGTAGTTCTATTTTTAGTTTTTTGTGGAACCTCCATTCTGCTTTCCACAGTAGCTGCACTAATTCACATTCACATCAAGAGTGTACAAGAGTTTCCCTTTCTCCACATCCTCACTAACCTTTGTCATTTGTGATCTTTTTGATGACAGCCATTCTGGCAAGACTGAGGTGATATATCTCATAGTTTTGATTTGCATTTTACTGCCGATTAGCTATGTTTAGCATCTTTGTGAGTTCTGGCTGTCTATCTGTACTTTTTCCTTGGAAAAATGTCTATTTAGGTCTTCTCATTTTTTAAAAAAAAAGATTTTGGGTGTTTTTCTGATATTGAGTTGTATGTGCTGTTTCTGTAGTTTAGATATGAACCCTTGCTTAGTCATCTTTTTGGTGTTAACCTCTTATCATGTGCAAATATTGTCTCTCCTTCAGCAGGTTGTCTTTTCATTTTGTCTTTGGTTTCCTTTGCTGTGCAAAATCTTTTAAGTTTAGTGAAGTCCCATTTGTTTATTTTTGCTTTTGTTTCATTTGCCTTAGTAGACTGAACCTAAAACTGTTGCTATCATTTATGTTGAAGAATGTTGTATATTTTCCTCTAGGGGTTTTATGGTTTCTGGTCCTACATTTAGGTGTTTATTCAGTTTTGCATTTATTTTATATATGGTGTGCTAAAATAATCTAATTTTATTCTTTTCCATGGAGCTGACCAGTTTTCCTAGTACCACTTATTGAAGAGACAGTTTTTTCTCCATATTGCCTGCTTTGTCATAAGTCAATTAAATATAAGTGTGTGGGCTTATTTCTGGGATCTCTGTTCTCTTCCAGTGATCTTTGTGTCTGTTTTTGCTCTGGTACGATTCTCTCTGATTACTGTCACTTTGCAGTATAGTCTGAAGTCAAGGTGCGTGATGCCTCCAGCTGTGTTCTTTCTCAAGATTGTTTGGCTATTTGGGGTCTTTGTGTTTCTATACAAATTTTAAAATTACTTTTTCAAGTTCTGTGCAAATGCTTTGGTATTCTGATAGGGATTGCATTAAATCTGTAGATTGTCTTTGGTAGTATGGTTATTTTAAGAGTATTAATTCTTCCAGTCTATGCACATGCTATGTTTTTCCATCTTTTTGTGTTGCCTTCAACTTCTTTCACCAATGGCTGATAGATTTCTGAGCACACGTCTTTTACCTGCTTAGGTGTGTTTATTCCTAAGTATCTTATTCTTTTTGATGTGATTGCATATGGTATAGTTTTCTTAATTTTTCTTTCTGACAGCTTTGGGTTTTGCTTTTTCTTCTTTCTCTAATTCCTTCAGGTGTAATGTTAGGTTGTTTATTTGATATTTTTCTTGTTTCCTAAGAATAAGCTTGTGTTACTATAACTTCCCTCGTGAACTGCGTTGGCTGTGTCCCATAGATTTTGGATCATTGTGTGTTCATTTTCATTTGTCTTGGGTATTTTTGGAATCCCTCTTTAATTTCTTCAGTGTTCCTTTCTTCCCCTTTTATTCCCTTCATCTGTGACGTGAGGACTATCTTTAATATTATGTTTGGATTTCTTTCAGTTTTGTGTGAGTGTGTATGTGTGTGATTATTTAAGTTGCTGAGCTCTTAATTTCACATGGACACTACCAACCCTGCATTGTTACTCTGCTCCCCCACAGTTATGGAATTTGACCTTATATTTTACATCTACTTGTTTTGTGTGTCCCTTAACTTCTTATTGTGAATATAGATGATTTTATTACTGTTTTCTTTCATCCTTCCTATTAGCTGTGTACATGGTTGATTTAGTACCTTTGTTGAATATTTGCCTTAACCAATGAGCTTTTTCCTTTAGTAAGTTTCCTTTCCTAATTTTTATGTTTCAGTCGTGGCCTTTTCTTTTTCACTTAGAAAAGCCCCTTTAAGATTTCTCATAAAGCTGGTTTGGCGATGCTGAGCTCGTTTAGTTTTGCTTCTCTGTAAAACTTTATATCTCTCCATCAAATCTGAAGGAGAGCCTTGCTGGGTAGAGTATTTTTGGTTATCGGCTTTTCCCTTTCATGACTTTAAATATACCATGCCACTCCCTTCTGGCATGCAGAGGTTATCCTGAAAAGTCAGCTGGTAACTTTACGCAACTTCCCATGTTTGTAACTTGTTGCTTTTCCTTTGCTCCTTTTAATAGTGTCTTTTTATCTTTATTTTTTTGCCATTTTAATTACAGTGAGTCTTGGTGTGGTCCTCTTTGGGTTGATCCTGTTTTGGCCTTACTGTGTTTACTGGACTTGGATGTCTGTTTTCTTTCCCAGGTTAGGGAAGTTTTCAGCTCGTATGTCTTCAGGTATGTTCTACACTGCTTTCTCTTCCCTTTTTGCTTCTGGGACCAGTATAATGCAAATATTAGTACACTTGATGTTGTTTCACAAGTCTGTTCAACTTTCCTCATGTCATTTTAATCTATTGTTTTACCGTTCATCTTCAGTGATTGCCAGTACTCTGTCCTTCAGTTTTCTGATTCATTCCTCTGTATCA
Organism: Eubalaena glacialis; assembly: GCF_028564815.1. Lineage (NCBI taxonomy): Eukaryota > Metazoa > Chordata > Mammalia > Artiodactyla > Balaenidae > Eubalaena > Eubalaena glacialis. The sequence goes on along the minus strand of NC_083717.1, from coordinate 94,465,346 downwards.
TTTAGTCTACAGTAGTTTCCTATTAGTGAATTTTTCATTTCAGTTATTGCATTCCTCATCTCTGTTTTGTTGTTCTTTAATGGTCTAACTCTTTTTGAAAAACTTCTAACTTCTTGCTCTGGTCGTCCATTCTTCTCCTGAGTTCTTTGATCAATTTTACCATCATTACCTTGAACTCTTTCTTGAGTAGATTGGCTATCTCCACTTCACTTAGATCTTCTTCTGAGTTCTTATCTTGTTCCTTCATTTGGATCGTGTTTCTGTGTCACCTCATTTTTCTTAACTTGCTGTTTTTATTGCTATGTATGTAGTAGATTCGTTACATTTCGTGACCTTGAGGAAGTGGCCTTTTGTAGGAGAGGTCCTATGTGTCCCAGCAGCCCAGTGTCCCCTGGTCACTAGAATTATATGTTCTAGGTGTACCCCCTATGTGGGCTGCTTGGGCTCTTCTGTTGTGGTGGGCTGACTACTGTGGGTGGTCTGGTAGGCTTGGCTGTCCCCAGACTGCTTGTTTGCCAGGCTCTGCCTTGTATGGAGGCTGTCTGTGCTGCTTGGTGAGACTAAATCATAAGGCAGCTGGCTGCACAACTCTGGGGGACACCAAATCTAGTTCACTTATGGGTAGAACTGCAGTCCAGGTGATATCAGGGCTAGTGCCCAGTCACTGGTCCTGGGGCTATGCTGGCTACTGGGAGGAAGAGACAGGTCCTGAGTTCTGGCTGCAGGGCCCAGGAGTCACAGAGTTGGTGTTGGATCACTGTTCCTGACACAGCTATCTGCAGGGTCTGGGGTATCCCTAATCTTGTGTTGGCATTCTGATGGGCAGGGTCAGGACCCAGCTGAGTCCATGGCTGCTTCTGGCCTGCAAGTGAGTGTTCTGGTCACACAGGCTGCTGGGCTGTGGTATTCCTGGAGCTGGTGTGTGCCTGTTGGTGTATGAGGCTGATCCCAATGCTAGAGCAGGTTTGCTGTTGGGTAGGTCCAAGCTCCATCCAGTCCCTGTGCAGTTATCACCTGCCGATGGTGAGGCTGACTCCAAGGCCAGAGTAGGCCCACTTGTCAGAGGGGCCAGGGACTCTGGGGCTGGTGCCTGTCCACTGAGGTGTGGAGGCTGGTCCTGGGGCTTTTGGTGGCTGGGCCCATACCCAGGGGCGGCTGTGCATTGAGAGGGTCTGAAGGCAGCCTGTTTGCTGGTGGGTGGGGCTATGCCCCTGCTCAGTTAGTTGCTTGGCCTGCAGCATCCTAGTACTTGTGTCTCTAGTCTGGTGGAAATGGGTAGGGCTAGGTCCTGAGGCTAAAAAGATAGAGGGAGGATTCTGAAATTATGCTTGCTGGTACCAGTGTCCACGAGGTAGAAGGAGCTCCCCCGAATGGCTGCTGCCAGTGTCTCTGTCCCTGAGGCTGTGCTGTAGTTGCCTCTTGCCTGTCTGGGAGACTCTCCAAGATCAGGAGGTAGGTGTGACCCGGGATCCTTTCAAATGACTGCTTCTGTTCTGATTCTCGGATCATGTGGGATTTTGTGAGCATCTTTTAAGAGTGGAATCTCTATTTCCCACAACCCTCTGGCTCTCTGGAAAATAAGCACTACTGGTCTTCAAAGCCCAACTTTCTAGGAACTCTTCTTTCCAGAACAGGATCCCTGGGCTTGGGAGCCTGATGTTGGGTTCATACCCCTTGCTACCTGGGAGCACCTCTGAAATTGTAATTATTCTCCCATTTGTGGGCCACCCACCTGGTGGTATGGGTCTTGACTCTATTGAGATTTTGCCCTTCCTTCCTGTCTTGTCGAGGTGACTTCCTTATGTCTTTTTTTTTTTTTTTTTTTTTTTTTTTTTAGATTTATTTATTTATTTTTTTTTTTTCAACATCTTTATTGAAGTATAATTGCTTTACAATGGTGTGCTAGCTTCTGCTTTACAACAAAGTGAATCAGTTACACATTCCTTATGTCTTTAAATGTAAAACATCTTTTACGGTAGGTCCCGGACTTTTTCATCAATTGCTGTTCTGTAAACTCTTGTGACTTTGGTGTGCCCATGAGAGGCATCAAGCTCTGGGACTTTGAATGCTATCATCTTGGACAATCTGTCCACTTCATTCTTAAATCATATTATTTAAGTTTTCTTAGTATCTTATTTGATTAGCGACAGTTTGAAATTTATTATCACTCATGTTTACTTCGCCTGTTTAAAAAAATTGAATAGTGCATTCATTCATTTTGAAATGAAGGTAGTGACCTGTGAATTTCCATACCTCAAAAATCAAGGATAGGACAAAAGCCTTTTCTTCCTGTGTTACACTCAAACTCTGCACCCCACCCCAGCCTAGGGATTAACCTCTTGTACCCATGTTCACTTTCTGTTTTGGGACCGTTAACCATCATTGCATCTGTATGTGTGTTGATAAAGTGAACTCTAGTCTTTCCAGTTTTTGAGTTTTGTTTTTCGGTTTAGGGAACAGTCCTACTATGAATGTACATTTACTGGTCTGCTGAAGTTCATATATAAACCTGTCAAGCACATTACCAGAATTGGAATTGCTTGTATATACACTTTGATAAATTTTAGAGACAATGGTAGAACAGAAGTAAATTGTATTTCAAATCCCACAATATTTTCACACCATGAAAACCCTTCCCTGTTTACTATATTTGTGTGTAGTTTATCTTTATGCCCATACTATATTTCCCAGAGATGGGTAAGTGTTATGTTTCTTGCTAGCATATTTACCGTATTGTTCAAAGTCAGGCGTTTAGTGGTTTTAGCATGATCCTATTTTCATGAACTCGCAAATACAAGATCTTCTCTCACACTGTCTTTTACTCCCTGCTGTTTTATATTGCCCTCCTAATTCTCAGTCCTGGTCTTTCTTTATGTTCTTCATCAACCTGGATAGGTTATACTATTTTCTCCCTTATTCAAGACCAATAGAATAGAATAGAACACCCAGAAATAAACCCTGATATATGGCCAAATGATTTTTGACAAGTTGCCAAGACTTTTCAAAGTAGAAAGGATAGTATTTTCAACATTGGTGCTGGGAAGTCATGTTGTCAACATGCAAAAGTAGGAAGATGGACCCTTACCTAACATCATATGCAAAAATTAATGAAAACGTATCAAGAAACTAAATATAAGACCTAATAAAATAAAAAGTCTTAGAAGAAGACACAAGACAAGGACTTCATGACATTGGATTTGGCAGCGTTTTCCTCCATATGAAACGAAGGAACAACAAAGGTACAGCTAACAAAAAAATTAACAATTTGCAGTACATAATTTTAAAAAAAATGTGTATCAAAGAAATGTAAACAGAATAAAATGGCAACCCACAAGATGGGAGAAAATATTTGAAAGTCATGTATCTGACACGAGATTTCTATTCAGAATATACAGAGAACTCCTACACCTCAACAAAAAGCAAACACCCTGATTCAAAAATGGATAAAAGACTTGAATAGATGGTTCTTCAAAAAGATGTACAAATGACTAAGCACTTGAATAGATGCTCCATATCACTAAATGCATGTTTATATACTTGTGTGCATGCATACACACACAAGCACACACACGCATACACAAGCAGAAAACAAGTATTGGTGAGGATGTGAGGGAGTTGGAACCATTGTGCTATGTCAGTGGGAATGTAGAATGATACAGCTGTTTTGCAAAAGAGTATGGCAATTTTTCAGATATTGAAAAATAGAATTACTACATGATCCAGGAATTTTACTATGAGGTATACCCAAAGGAATTGAAATCAGGGTCTTAGAGAAATATTTGTACTCCAGTGTTTAGAGCAGTAATAATCAGAGTAGCTAAAATATGAAAGCAATCTAAGTGTTCATCCACTAGTTGCTGGATAAGCAAAGTGTGGTATACCCATATAATACAATATTATTCAGCCTTAAGAAGGAAAAGATCTAGGAATATGCTACAACATGGATGAATCTTGAGGAAATTTAGCTACCAAAAATGCCATTTTTGTGACTTTTAGTGAGTCATAACAATACAACTACTTATTTCAATTATATGGGGTACTTAGTGTAGTCAAAACCATAGAAATTGGGAGGGTAATGATGCTTTTCAGGTGGTTATGGAACAAAAAGGAAAGTTATGTTTAAAGGATACAGAGTTACAGTTTTAAAACGTAGAAAAGAATTAGAAAGATAAATGGTGATGTTGATCGCCCAATAATATGAATGTATTTAATATCACTGAACGGTGCACTTTATAATAATTAAGATGTTATATTTTATGTTATTTGATTTTACCAACATACACAATTGGGAAAGAATGTAATATCAGGAAAGGGAGTGGACCTGGGATAGAGCAGAGAGTAATCAGAAGGGTGAGACACTGCATATGTTGAAGAAGAAGAGCTGAGAGTCTTCATTGGCCAGAAGAGTCTTTATAAAAAAAAATTACTCTGAGGGTGTATTAAATAGATATCTATGGGTGCACTGCTATCTCCCATGGGTTATCTTAAAGAGTCTTTAATAAAGTCCATAAGGCTTGCTGAGGCTTTTTTAAAAACTGGATTCCCTAGGAGATAATTAGAGGGTGGTACTTAAGTCTATGTCTAGGTTGACAGATTTTGCAGGGAAGACGAACCTGAGAAGAGTGGCGGTCTTAAGAGTGTAAGTACATGGATATTAGAAAAAAAAATAATAAAGGGAATTAGGAAAACTTTGGACTTCGAAGGTCATGTATTATTACTGAATCAGACCTGATGTTCCTAAGGAGTTATATACACAGTTGCTATTTGGATTACTTGTTGATTAAGATAAGTGGAAAAACTAGAGTCGTTTCCAAGTGTAGGTAAGATATAATGAGAGGATGGAGGTGGAAAGTAGGGAGACCCAGAGAGAAGTGGGAAGGTCATATTGGGCCAAGATGGTGGTAATATCCAGCAGAACAGATGGTAGGGCAGACTATGGATTCATCTTTTTTATTTCGGCTCCCCACCACATCCTTAATCATTCTTTGGGAATATTTCATGGCTCTGTGATGCAGGTACAGAATTCGAGTGAGGAGACTACACCCTCAGTGTCCAGCTGTCTGAGTCCTCAGTGTGCTTCAAATGATGGAGAACTATTGCTTCTTTATGAGAAGAGTTAGTACCTCGTAGCTAAGCTTAAGCTGGAGCTTATGCAATATTGATTCCATTTTATATATACTGTTGGCATGGAGGTTCCTCCTCCTCTTTTCTTGAACATTATGAAATGAATCTATATTTCTCAACATTTGGGTATATCAGGCAAATACATTAAGTAAAGGAATCTTATACAGTGCTCCCTGCATAGTTTGCTCCTTCTTGTTTCTCTTTTACCTTTACTAAATTAGCACAGGGAGAGACCTTGAAATGTTCTAATCAGGAGAGATTAGAACATCATATTTCTAGAGAGGTTGGTTGGACAGAGCAGGGGTCCCAGTGAAAATCAAAGCTTCTGTTTCTACTTGGAAGTGTACCTGTATAGAGTAGAGGGCTCCAGGAAATATCCTAGAATATTCCAATGTCCCTGCAGGAGATCATTAAGAGAGGTAGGATCTGGTACCAGATCAGTGTACTATGACATATTTGTCAGTCATCTGATGTGAGATTCTCAGAGCCAATCCCATATGGTAGGGCTGAGTGCAGAGTGATAAAGAACCTGTGAAAGCCTTTGATTGCATGTTAAAGATGAAGCTCTGATTTCGGGGAGAATTTTCTTACCTGACTGAATGTCACCCTTCTGTGGGGATGAGATTCTGTGCTTTTCCTCCGTTGATGACCACTGACTGAAAATCATTAGAGAATCATGTCTAGAAAGCATTCTTTATTTAATTTCTTAAAGAAGAAAACATAGAAAACATTTTCATCCACTTTCAAATTGAGGATCAAGGGGAATGACATCAGTGAAAATGTCAGAGTAGGGAGCTCTGGCTTGTGTCCATCCCCAGAAACACTGACATACGTGGTAAAACCTGTCAAAATGATCTTATCCACACATGTAAGTTTTCTTTTCTTTTCGCCCTGTAGATTTATCTTTCATTGAAACTTTACTTACTACAGGATGTGGAGAATAAACAGGGAAGTAGAAACTGTATTTCCTGATGAGAGAATCACTAAGTCACATTAGCTGTTCTGAGCTATGTCTTACTCACCTTGACTGTAATTAAAACAAACAAATAAACAAAACACTTTTTTTTTTTAGTCAGTTCTGACATTTCCTCGTTAAAGACATGGTAACAGATACAGACTTAGATTTATCAGAATTGAGCAAAATTTTGATTGTACCTATGTTGAATGTATGAGCAAGACCTGCTACAAAACTTCATTATACTTATTGCCACAACTGACAAATTCCCTTTTTCCACTCCTGATATGTTGCATGTAAGGAATGCATAGGTCACTAACCCCAGCTGGTCACAGGTAAACTCTGCCACATGGATTACTGCATGTTTTCCTGCTGGAAGACCATACATTCTCGAGTATCATGCCTGCAAAGTATCTGGGCTCTTCTTTTTTCTGGATAAAGTTTAGATAATCACCTAATTTTATGAGAAATATATAAATTGTATCTGCATATTCTTCAGGTTTTTATTTATCCATTCTCTTTCAAGTCCTAAGTGCAAATATTAAAGTGATTTCCAAGAGGGTGGTAAATAAGACAGCTATGTTTATGCTCCAAAATTAACAATAAATCATAATACAATTGTAAATGCATTAATGTGTGATTAATATGTAGATACTTATGTAAATGCAATTTTAGTAATGCTTTGTGGAGAGCTTCAGAATCTAGGTATTAAAAAAGAAGAAGAAGAAGGAGTTCTTGAAACTCTGAGGGAATTATAGAGAAGTCTTTGTGTCTATAAATATCACTCTGAAATAATGCATTTTCTCAGAAATAGACTAGGCATAAAATTGTAGGAAAAAACTTCATGAAATGAAAGAGCATGTGAGATGGCCATACAAGAAAAAGAAGATTCTCAGAGAATAATGAACAGTGTGGAGTTCAGCAGAAGGGTCATACAGATTCAGAGAGTAAAACTTTGTAGAGCCTACTTGTGAGTTCCTCATATTTCATCTTTGGAGACACGGTAGTCATTGGAAATATGATGTTATAAGATGACGTTAACATACTTAAACACTTTCATTTAGAAATGACCACTTAGAACCAGAATAAATGAAAGAGAAGACAAAATTATGTTTTTGTTGATTTTTAAAGACCTCAGGTGAGTGCTGATAATTTAAAAATACATGATGTCTTTCACTGCAAAGTAAAGGAGCAGTTACAGTGGAGGATTACTGGACTGAATGTCAATATCATGACATAGTATGAGTGTGTTTCGTGTTTGGTAATTGCAATCATTATTGCTTTTGTTGTGGTCATCCATTTACAATGCTTGGTGTCAGTTGATTTATCTCTTGTAAAAATAAAATACAGTGTGTGTGTGTAAAAAAAATACATGATGTCTTGACTAAAGCTGTATGGACTTTGAGATCTGGAAAAAAAAGCATTTCTTTTCTGTAATGCTAGGATGCTAATTGGACATTTTTGCAAGAAAGAGATTTCAGGATGCAAATCTCGTGTCTCTAAGGTGGGAAGTCAGTTCATGGCGGAACATTCTATTAAACTTGTGTGAGTGGAGAAATATTTCTTTGGAAGGAAGAGGTCGGTCACGAATCCCTTTTCAATAAAGTTAGTGGTTTATAGTATACCGAATGAGCAAAATGGCTATTTCTGAACTTTAGAAAGAATTAATATAGTTTTTCTGCATTTATATTATGAAGCTGATGTAAAGTATCAAAAATTCTTTATTTTGAAAAACAATGTAATCAATTTGACATAATTCATATATATTGAACCTGTGGTACACACACACAATAAAACTTACATTCCCAAATTTTTTTGCACTAAAGAAATATCTTCAAGTGTAGTTGATTTACAATGCTGTGGGTTTTTCAAATACATGTTTATTGGAGTATAATTGCTTTATAACATTGTATTAGTTTCTGCTTTACAACAAAGTGGATCAGCTATATGTATACATATATTCCCGATACCCCCCCCTCTTGAGCCTCCCTCCCACACTCCCTATCCCACCCCTCTGGGGGACATAAAGCACCGAGTTGATCTCCCTGTACTATGCGGCAGCTTACCACTAGCTATTTTACATTTGGTAGTGTATATATGTCAGTGCTACTCTCTCACTACGTCCCTGTCTCCCCTTCCCCCCTGTGTCCTTAAGTCCGTTCTCTACATCTGTGTCTTTATTCCTGCCCTGTCACTAGGTTCGTCAGTACCATTTTTCTAGATTCCATATATATGTGTTAGCGTACGGTATTTGTTTTTCTCTTTCTGACATACTTCACTCTGTATGACAGACTCTAGGTCCAGCCACCTCACTACAAATAACTCAATTTTGTTCGTTTTTATGGCTGAGTAGTACTCCATTGTGTATATGTGCCACGTCTTCTTTATATATTCATCTGTCGATGGACATTTAGGTTGCGTCTATGTCCTGGCTATTGTAAATAGTGCTACAGTGAACATTGTGGTACATGTATCTTTTTGAATTATAGTTTTCTCCGGGTATATGCCCAGTAGTGGAATTGCTGGGTCATATGGTAGTTCTATTTTTAGCTTTTAAGGAACCTCCATACTGTTCTCCATAATGGCTGTATCCGTTTACATTCCCACCAACAGTGCAGGAGGGTTTCCTTTTCTCCACACCCTATCCAGCCTTTATGCATTGTTTTATTAATTTCTTTTTTTTTAACTTTTTTTAAACTTTTTATATTTATTTTTGGCTGTGTTGGGTCTTCGTTTCTGTGCGAGGGCTTTCTCTAGATGCGGCAAGTGGGGGCCACTCTTCATCGCGGTGCGCGGGCCTCTTCACTATCGTGGCCTCTCTTGTTGCGGAGCACAGGCTCCAGACGCGCAGGCTCAGTAGTTGTGGCTCACGGGCCTAGCTGCTCCGCGGCATGTGGGATCTTCCCAGACCAGGGCTTGAACCTGTGTCCCCTGCATTGGCAGGCAGATTCTCAACCACTGCGCCACTAGGGAAGCCCTCCTTCATTTTTTTTTCATTTATTTCTGATTTCATCTTTATGATTTCTTTCCTTCTGCTAACTTTGGGTTTTTTTTACTATTCTTTCTTTAATTGCTTTAGGTGTAAGTTTAGGTCGTTTATTTGAGTTTTTTCTTTTTTCTTGAGGTAGGATTGTATTGCTATAAACTTCCCTCTTAGAACTGCTTTTGCTGCATCCCTTAGATTTTGGGTCATTGTGTTTTCATTGTCAGTTGTTTCTAGGTAATTTTTTATTTCCTCTTTGATTTCTTCAGTGATCTCTTGGTTATTAAGTAGTGTATTGTTTAGCGTCCATGTGTTTGTATTTTTTTTACAAATTTTTTCCTGTAATTCATATCTAGTCTGATAGTGTTGTGGTCGGAAAAGATACATGATACGATTTCAATTTTCTTAAATTTACCAAGGCTTGATTTGTGACCCAAGATAAAATCTATCCTGGAGGATGTTCCATGAGCACTTGAGAAGAAAGTGTATTCTGTTGTTTTTGGATGGAATGTCATATAAATATCAATTAAGTCCATCTTGTTTAATGTATCATTTAAAGATTGTGTTTCCTTATTTATTTTCCTTTTGGATGAATTGTCCATTGGTGAAACGGGGTGTTAAAGTCCCCCACTATGATTGTGTTACTGTCAATTTCCGCTTTTGTGGCTGTTAGCATTTGCCTTATGTATTGAGGTGCTCCTATGTTGGGTGCATAAATATTTACAATTGTTATATCTTCTTTTGTAGATTGATCCCTTCATCATTATGTAGTGTTCTTCTTTGTTTCTTGTAATAGTCTTTGTTTTAAAGTCTATTTTGTCTGATATGAAAATTGCTACTCCAACTCTCTTTTGATTTCCATTTGCATGGAATATGTTTTTCCATCAACACACTTTCAGTCTGTATGTGTCCCTAGGTCTGAAGTGGGTCTCTTGTAGACAGCATATATACGGGTCTTGTTTTTGTGTCCAGTCAGCCAGTCTATGTCTTTTGGTTGGAGTATTTAATCCATTTCATTTAAGGTAATTATCGATATATATGTTCCTATTCCCATTTTCTTAAATGTTTTGGGTTTGTTATTGTAGGTGTTTTCCTTCTCTTGTGTTTCTTGCCTAGAGAAGTTCCTTTAGCGTTTGTTGTAAAGCTGGTTTGGTGGTGCTGAACTCTCTCAGCTTTTGCTTGTCTGTAAAGGTTTTAATTTCTCCGTCAAATCTGAATGAGATCGTTGCTGGGTAGAGTAATCTTGGTTGTAGGTTTTTTCCCTTTCAACACTTTAAATATGCACAAAGATGCACAAAGTGTATGCTCAGCAGTTCCTCAGAGTCGACAGCCTTTCTATTGTGATCTATTTATGATTTATTTCTTAAATGACTAATGAGGCTTAGTCAGATTTTTCTGACAGCTTTGGGTCTTCAGCTTTCTGCTTTCATCATTTGTCCTTAATAGCAAAATCTAGATTTAAAGTGTTTTAGTTTTCTATTCACTTATACACAGTTATATAGATAAAAGATGTCAACATCCCATACAAATGCACCCTTCCCTACTTCTACCTCTCAATATTTTGTGGAGACTTCTGTCTTTATGCAGAGAGTGTATTTGGAGGGGGTGGGGGGGAGGGGGTTCCCATGTTTAAAGAAAATTGCATTTAATATAAACCCAAATCAATACTTTATACCATTAGTACCACCAATATGCCACTCAGGCTGTCCTAAAAGCATCCCCAAAGCAGTTCCTGTGGGAAACAGAAAACAGGCTGCTTGCAGTTCATGAAGAACACCCCAATACTATTCCATTGTATTTTTTTTTTTTTTGTAAATACAGAAACCTTTTAATTCTTTGCAAGGAAAATTTCCTGGATAATTCCATGAGTTTTTATAATCATAGAGACAATTTTATCCTTACTTATTCATTACCAAAAATAAAGACTATGGTTACAATGTATTCTCCATAGATGCAAACAATCTCATCTATTTTGACACCAAAAAAAGGCAGAAAGACAAAATACAAATTCCAAGGACAAAGATGAAAACAATATGATTTTCAAAGTTTTTTTTTTTTTGGTTTAATTTATTGTTTGTTTTTGTTTGTCTCACTCTTTGTATGTTTATCTTGCAAGAGCCTATAGAGGTGAGGGAAAATATCTGCAGGCTAATTTTAAACAACATGAGAGAGGTATTAAGTACTAAATACAACAAAATAAAAATGTATTTTTTATTTTAAAAAATAAAACTTTTAGTTTACTTATTAAACTAGGAAGAATATTCCTGAAACATGTGAGTTAAATTGGTCTGCAAAGCATTCATAAACGGAGAACATGTATCTCCTCTAACAAATACTTTAAACATTGTGTTCGCTACCAAAAGAGCTAATCAGGGTAGGGAAATTTTCAAGTCACAATCCCCTGCACAGACTAAATACAAGTTACTTTTTAACTTGAAGTCAGAAAAGTAAAATCTGTAAAAGTAAAAATATTGCCATTGTTCTCAGCAGTCTACTGATAAATCCGACAAGCTCTGAAAGTCTTTTCAATAAAATGAACCCTGATTTCATGGCAAGCTCCTTGCTTAGGTGGCAATTAACTTTTGAAACTGGGCTGCTCAATCTGTGGATAGAAGCAAACTGCATTGACAGAATTGCTCCTCTTCGAAAATCATCATCTTCAGGATGGAAGAAAGTCCAGCAATGACCTTCTTCAATGCAACACTGCCTGCAGAGTTGCTACTGCTGCTGCTGGTGGCTTGCGGGGCTCAGCCCCAGGCTGGCAGGGTGAGCACTGATCCTAGTGCACTGTGACCACGGGCTCTCCGTGCCCACTCTTGGTCCTGGAGCTGAGGCCACGCTGCATGAGAGGTCCCTGGGCAGTTGCAACTCTCAGTCAATAAGCCGGAAACAGGTTAAAGAGAAGACAAGACAGTAAAGGTCAAATAGATGCTATCCCAGATAAAATATCAAGGGCTTGTGGACTTGAGCTGGACACTATGTAAAAATGAGGTAACCAGATATCAATAACATTGAGAATTCAAGATGCTTGTAGCACAGCTGAAGACACAGCTTTTCACGTGTAGCTGCAGGAAGTTCTGCTTGGGAGCATTCTATTTAGGATTCACTTCTGAGCAGCACTCCTAGATAGTTCTCTTATTTGGTACATCTAAACTTCTGAATAATCTCAAAATGATGCCTCAAACACCTCCAAGGTTCTGTAGGTGCTTCCAAATCAAAGAAAGGTCTTGTCACGCCTGGTATTATTTTGGTGTTAGCCTATATTATATAACAATTATTTAAAAATTGGTAATCCATATTTGGGTTCAATGATAGCTCTATTAATCTTATTTTATTAACTAGAACATCTTATTCTCCCAATAGGATTAGTGGCTACAGCTTATTGTACAACCAAAACCAAAATGGGGGCAATGGGTTCTTGGAATCTAATCACCCATGATGAAATATCCCACTGGCCGACTCTCTGATGCAAGATCACCAGGGCGTTTCAACGCAGCCTCAACTTTCATATGGTCAAGTCCTCATGATGGCCAGATATCCAAACGCTTAGATTTTTGTAGGACTCAGAATCCTTTTTCTCTTAGCTAGCCCTCTTCTTGCTCATTCTCTTTTACACGCATCTGTCCAACTTTGGTAGGCTGTTGAGTTCCAGTGGAAGAAATCCCATTCTGCCTCGTAGCCTCTCCCTTAGGGACTCAGAAAGGGAAGGTAGTGCAGTTCTTTCTGGCCATCTGCCTGGCATGGGACCCCAGGCTTCTTGGGGTAAGTTTGACTGGCAATTTTAAAGAATTCTTCCGCAGCATCGAGTGTAATGAGACGGTCCACAACAAAGAGATATCTCTCCGAAAGCTCCCAACTGGTTGGGAAAATATTGGTCTCTTCAGCCAGTCTCAACAATATCTCCCGAGCTCTCCTTGTGTTTTTAGAATCACTGATGGTGCTGAGTTTTGTCACTGACAACAAAGAGTCTGCTTCCTTTTGAAAACCTAAATCTTCTAAAATGCGTTTCCATCTATTTCTCACTTCCCTTCGAATCTGTCGCAGGGTGTAGATATCATAGTTGAGTTTTTGCCACTCTTCTGAATCTTTGGCCTGTTGATTACGAACAACGATCAAATTGTAGAGGATCCTGTCATCGTCTGCCTCTGTGTGGGACACATCGCGAGGCACGCTCCACAGATTCTTTTCATCTTCCCTCACCAGCGTGGCTCTGAAGGAAGAATATGGATTGTTATCAAGGGGCAACACAATCGATCCTTATTCCACTGCTGGCCTGTTCCACAGCTAAGGATTTGGTGAGGTTGTAAACACCTTCTCTGGCAGCTCCACTATGCCTAAAGATTCTATTTCCCAGTATCCCTTATAGGTAGGTATGACCATTTAACTGAGTTCTAGCTGATGACGAATGTCAGTGAATGTAATGGCGCCACTTTCAGATGGTGCTAGATGCAGGAGCTCGGTCGCGATGGCCTTTCCGATGCCCGTACCCCCGCCGGTGACGATGGCCACTTGGTGCTGCATCAAGCCTGCTGCCAGGCAGCTTTTGCCCTTGACCTAAGAACTCACGGCCACGGGACATTTGAGTGATGAAGTGTAGGCCAGGTTAAGTCACTGGGTCCACGCCACCTTTTAAATATGCCGGAGAGAGGGCTCACGTCCACGTGACCGCCCCCCATTGTATTTTATGTCAAAAAAAAGCATGATCTCTATCAATTTGAGACATCATGTTTTAGAAAATTTGGATATAAGATGCATTTTTTCCCTTTCCTAGCTAACCTAAATTAATAGCAAAAGTAATCATTTATTGAGCACCTACTGTGTTACACAAATTATTTTTAATCTTTATAACACACCTACAATGTAGGCATTATAATTGCCATTTTTAAAATGAGGAAATTGAAACTCAGAAATGCAATATAATCTGAGCAGAGTTACACAGCTATTGAATGGCAGAGCTAGTATTTAAACCTGTCTCGTCATGTTCCAAAGTCTATGTCTGTATTAAGATAGGAAGACTATAACTTTCTGATACTCAATACACCTAAAAAAGTGAAATTTAGAGAATGTGAAAATTCTCCCCATATCAGAAAACTAGTGTAATTTTTAAAAGAAGTATCATGAGCAGAATCAGGCAATTAAGTAAAAGTACTATTCAAGTACACAAATCACTGTGATCATTGGAGAACATGTTACTGTCACATGAAAGGCAATGAGAGAAGAATAGTATTTACAGCGGTGGGAGAAAATTTCTCTGTCTTTATGCTTCTTTGCCTTTTAAAATGTTAATCTCATAATGATAAAACTAAAGGAACAATAGGTTTTGTTTCCAAAAGCTGCTGCTAATAATGATATGTTCACTATACTATAGGCTGTCTAGGCCAGTGTGTTTGTGCATTACTTGTTTATTTATGTATATACTTAATTTTTAAAATAAGTCTTTTATTATAAATATGATATACCTTCGTTGCTACATATTCAAGCCATAGAGAAAGGCATAGAATCGTTTTTCGTTATATTCTTCCAGATTTTATTATTTTTTCACTTCCTTTTCCTTTCCTCCCTTTATTTGAGGTTGTTATTTATGGAAATGCTGGCCCAAAGCTTGAAGTTTCTAATGACTCTATTAAGCTTCTACCATCCCACTTCCTGCTTCCAAGTGGCAACCACTTTGAATTTTTCAACTTGATCTTTTGGTGTTTACCTCTGTATCTCCATGTAACATGTTTATACATGTTTCTACTTCCTGTATTTTCTCATTGAAATTACCTTTTGACTTCCCATTTTTGGAAGATGAGGATTTATATCTTTTCACAATCCCTTCTCAACCCCCACTACACACACACACACACACACACACACACACAAACACACACACACACACCCTTTCAACTTGGTAAGAGTGAAATTTTGGTTTTGTTTTTTTAGGACTGAATCCAGTATACTATGATCACTTTTTCTTGTACATTTTGTTTAACTTTGAGCTAATATTTTCTCTCTTTCATATTCTATCAACTTTATATGTACTCTTCACTAATTCAACTCCAAAGCCTCCTTCTGTTGTGTAATAAACTTCTTATTATATCCAAACACATTAGGTCTTCTCCGAATTTTCTCTTCTTACTAAAAAATAACTTTCCTGGAAACTTCTAAGCTGCTACAACCTGGACTCGTTCCTCTCTGTGCCCACCTTTGGTCCTGGACACACTTCACTATCATTTTAATTCCCTTCACCTGTCTCTTTTGTAGGATCTCCTATTTCTTGGGTTCCATCTCCTGTTGGGGAAGAAGGGAGTGTTTGTTTGTTTGTTTACTTCCTGTTTGGGTGGAGTATATCTTCCAGCGTATTCCTAATAAAGAGATGCATGTGAAACATTTTTTGAGAATTTACATATGTGAATATTCCCTTATTCTGTCATCTTTCTACTTAATAGTTTGGCAAAGTATAGAACACTAGATTGGAAAGTGGCGTCTCACAAAATTTTGAAGGTATTTCTCCACTGTCTTCTAGGCCCAAATGTGACTGAAATCATTCAAATTATTTTCTTTGAAACCTGGTTGTCTCTCTCTCTCTTTCTCTCTCACCTTGTCAATATTCCTCTATTTTGCAGGTAGATACTTTGATGGGCTCTGTTTCCTTCCATTATGTTAGGCACTCTGTGTGTAAATCCCTTTTGAGTGCAAACTTATATTCTCCAGATCTGCTAATCTTTTGAAAATTATTTTATTCATGACTTTATCCTTTCTATGGACTTTTTTCCCTTTTTGGAAATTTCTATCAGATCTCTTGGACTGTTTCCTTTCTTTTTCCCCCTCACTGTTTCCTATTTATTTGCTTCTTTACCCTAGTTTATGCGAGAATTGTTGACTTCATATTCTAAATCTTGTGAATTTTTCTTTTCTGCTCTAATAGTTTCAATTTTCAAAATATCTCTACTTGTTCTTTGAATGTTACTTTTTCAAAGCATCCATTTTAGTTTATGAATGCAATATCTTATGGCTCTGAGGATACTTATGCTATTTTAATAATGTTTTTCTTCTCTCCACTTAATTCATATTTTCTTTTTCTTTTTTTTTTCTACCTGTTTTGTTGCTTGCCTGTTTGCTCATAGTTAAGAGTGGTACATTAGAAACCCAAATGGAAACTCTGAGAGCAGATGAATTTCTTAAACTGTGGTCTTTATGTAGAGTGATCTGGCGGGGACATTTCCTTGTGGAAATCCTGATGTTGGCATATTTAGAGCTTTCCTCTGGGGCTGCTCAAATTCCCAAGCAAAGTCTTCCTCTGTCCTGCTTGGAGGGAATCCTCCTGGTTGCTACTTCGGGAATTTGTTTTTTCCCCAGCTTGCTAACACACATCCAATTTTGTGATTTATTATTAAAATTACATTCTCTTGGGACTTCCCTGGTGGTCCAGTGGCTAAGACTCTGTGCTCTCAATGCAGGGGGCCCAGGTTCGATCCCTAGTCAGGGAATTAGATACCACATGCCAAAACTAAGAGTTCACATGCCGCAACTAAAAGATCCCTCATGCCACAACTAAGACCTGCCACAGCCCAATAAATAAATAAATATTTTTAAAAATAATAAATAAAATTACATTTTCTCACTTGAACACAATTTATGTGAAGGAACTAGGATGACTAGGAGGCAGAGGTGTCATGCACTTAAAAATTATCTCAACGGAATTTTTCTTTTCAGTGATGTCCTTAATACTTTACTGTTTGTGAGGGCCTGTTACAAAAGTAAACTCTTGGAGTTAACAGAACTGTGTATAAGGTATGGGATTATGAAGTTGAGGTCAGCTGATAGAGAAAATTGAACCAGGTGGCATTAGCACCACAATTCAGGGTTATATTTTTTTCTGTAAACGACAGCACCAAAAACTTAATTGGCTAAATCAAGTTGTCCTTCCTCATAGAGTTCACAGTCTGTAATGTTGAAAGCTATTTTGGTGAGTGTTATGTTGCAATTTACAACAAAAAGTATATATTCAGTGTTCAAACCCTGCTCCTGCCACAAATCTCCTAAAAGTCTTGGAATTTCCTAAGTAATAAGGACAACAAAGGTGTGTTTTTACGTGAATGAGGTGACTTTTGGAAAGAACCTAAGGATGGGGGCTGGTTGCTAGCTGAGTCAAAGATTTGATTAGAATGTTGGAACTTTCACTTTCCTCCCCACCCCTGAACTTCCATCCTCAGGGGAGGGGACAGGGCTGGAGACTGAGTTCAGCCAGCAGTGTTGTAATCAGTCATGCCTTTCAGGAAGCCTCCATAAAAACTCAAAAGGAGGGGTTCCAAGAGCTTCCGAGTTGGTGAACACGTGGAGATTTGGGGAGTCACACCCAAAGAGGGCAAGGAAGCTCCATGCCCTTTCTCATACCTTACCCTAGGCATCTCTTTTATCTGGCTACTTCTGAGTCATATTCTTTTATAATAAACCAGCAATCAGTTAAGTAAATGTTTCTCTGAGCTCTGTGAGCCACTCAAGCAAATTAACCCCAAACCAAGGAGGGTCGCTGGAATTGCTGATCTACAGTCAATCAGTCAGAAGCACAGGTGATAACCTGGACTTGTGATTCACGTCTGAAGTGTGTGTGTGTGTGTATGTGTGTGTGTGTGTGTGTGTGTGTGTGTTTGTAAGGAGGTGGGTGGCTGTGGAGGGCCATGTGGTCTGGTAGGACTGAGCCCATAACCTGTGGAATCTGATGCTGTTTCCAAGTATATAGTGTTAGAATTGAGTTGAACTGTAGGACACTCAGTTGGCGTCCAGAAAACTTCTTGGTGGTGGGAAACCCCCCCTCCACA
Organism: Eubalaena glacialis; assembly: GCF_028564815.1. Classification (NCBI taxonomy): domain Eukaryota; kingdom Metazoa; phylum Chordata; class Mammalia; order Artiodactyla; family Balaenidae; genus Eubalaena; species Eubalaena glacialis. The sequence goes on along the minus strand of NC_083717.1, from coordinate 94,447,480 downwards.
CATTAGAAATGGGGTGTTCAGAGGACCAAAGAGTGAGTTTCCAAAATAATTGAGATCGGTTCAAAAGTGACACTGAGATGCGTGTGCACAGACACACACAAATCCTTCACTGTGTTCATGAAATTCACTTTTATTTAATAGAGTAAGAAGTTTGTCAGTGTGTGGGGGGAAGAAAAAAAAATACAAACCTCATTAAGTAGAAGTAAATAAACTCATATTGAACATTTTTGCCATTTTAGAATCAGACAACAATCTGTGACTTCAGATATTGAATAAAAATGTAGCACATGTGCTGGTAAATTTAAGAGGCCCCCTACAGATGACTTTAAAATTATAAAATTACCTAATTTTATTTCCAAGTCAAAATCTAGAATAACTTTACGAATATCACCAACTAATTCATGGCTTCTTAGGATACATCCTCAACCACATGACAGCTTCTGATAACTGGAATATTACTTTTATGTATTAGTTCAAATACCTGGGAAAGTGGATCGGTTTGGTCTAGCTAATCTTAATGAGCCTGTCCACCGAGTTCACTGGTTACCTGCCACCTTTGGATATGCTGCCCATTACTCACATGCCCATACCTGAGCAATGAACTCTGGAGGAAGGACAACTGGAGATGGGCTGCACGTAATGGTCACTAGGCAAGAAGGAATTGTCTGAAGGAAAACTTTTACCTGGAAGGGAGATATCATCATTTCCTCCCTGGCTTTAAGATTCAATGTTTTTCCATTGCTTTTTTTTTTAATTTTATTAGAGTATACTTGATTTACAATGTTGTATCAGTCTCTGCTGTACAACAAAGTGAATCATATATATATATATATATATATATCTGCTCTTTTTTAGATCCTTTTCCCATATAGGTCATTACAGAGTACTGAGTAGAGTTTCCTGTGCTATACAGTAGGTCCTTATTAGCTATCTATTTTATATATAGTAGTGTGTATATGTCAATCCCAATCTCCCAATTTATCCCTCCCTCCCATCCTCCCTGGTAACCATAAGATTGTTTTCTACATCTGTGACTCTCTTTCTGTTTTGTACCATGATTTTAGATTCCACATATAAGCAATATCATATAATATTTGTCTTTCTCTGACTTACTTCACTCAGTATGACAATCTCTAGGTCCATCATGTTGCAAATGTTACTATTTTTTGTCATTCTTTTTTATGCCTGAGTAATATTCCATTATATATATATGTATACACACACACACACACACACACACACACACATATCATGTCTTTTTTATCCATTCATCTGTTGACGGACATTTAGGTTGCTTCCATTTCCTGGCTATGGTAAATAGTGCTGCAATGAACATTCGGGTGCGTGTATCTTTTTCAAATTATGGTCGTCTCTGGATATATGCCTGGGAGTAGGATTGCTAGAACTTATGGTAGCTCTAAAAACAATTAATGCTGGAGAGGGTGTGGAGAAAAGGGAACCCTTGTACACTGTTGGTGGGCATGTAAGTTGGTACAGCCACTATGGAGAACAATATGGAGGTTCTTAAAAACAAACAAAACCTACGGGGCGGTGGTGGTGGTGGTGTGATGAATTGGGCGATTGGGATTGACATGTATACACTGATGTGTATAAAATTGATGACTAATTAAAACAACAACAACAAAAAAAACTACTAAAAATAGAGCTTCCATTGCTTTTAGGATCGATCCTACAAAGGCTGGTGTGACTGAGCCCCTGCCTCGCCTCTTCTCTCATTACTCTCCGCTCTTTCTCTCTGCTGCAGCCATGCTGACTTTGCAGTTTCTCAAATCACCCTTGTTTCCATGTTGCCGCACAACATTTGCCTAGGCTTTTCCCTTTACCCACCTAATAATCATCCTTTAGATCTCATTTCAAATTACATTCTCAGTGTCTTTGAAGAAGTCTACAGAACAACTTACTTCTGGAAATTAGAGCTGCCAATTAAATTCCATTTTGTTATGAAACTAATTGTGTGAATCTGTTGATCGGGGTTCAGGACACACTAACCCAAAATATGACACCGTGGCATACTGAATATTTTAAGCTGAAGGAATTTGAGAAAGAGCATATGTAGAAAGGACTCTCTGACCTTCCCCTGCAGGAGATCGTAAGACCCTTATGTGAGGGGTGCCTTTTCTATACCCAGAGAAAATGTTCATCCTCATCTCCAAGACGTCAAGAGGAATTAGACTGAAAAGGCTTTGCTATTTCCCCTAATTTACCGCATTAAACTCATACCCCTTTTTGTCCTATCATATTTTCCATGACTTTCTACTCTTCTTCCAACCAAACAGAAACACTCTCAGGTTTAACCACTTCTTCAGGTCTTCCTTTTCTAATGAAGTTTCCGGTGTCACGTGAAACTTACAATAAACGAATTTGTATGCTTTTCTCTTGTCAATCTGTCTTTTGTTAGAGGGGTCTCTGTCAAGAACTTAGAAGGGTAGAGGAAACAGCTCTTTTTCTTCCCTTCTTCAGTAACCAGGTAAGAGGCTGTCAAGGTAGTCAAAAAAGAGGAAGTTTCTAGGCGGTGAGAAGGGTCACACTGTGTTGAGTAGTGATTAGCAAGGAGAGAAGAGTTAGTAGCAGGGGAGTAGTACTACTCTCAGAAGTCACCTCTCTCATCTCTGAAGTCTCCTCACATTTGCTACTTAGGCAGTGAATTGTTCCCATAGTATTTTTTTCTACTCCTTATCTGAGATGCTCATTGAAGACCACATTTATAAGGTACAACTTGATCACTATATGTGGATGGCTTGGTGCATTATATTTGGAAAGTTTTTAATTATTATTGAGTAATAAGTAAGCTTTGTTGAAGCCTTGTCTTTCTTTTTTTTAGTGTTTGTAATATACTTTGATTTGATTGGATTTTTTACTGACGTATAGTTAATTAACAATGTTGTGCTAGTTTCAGGTATACAGGAGAGTGATTCATTTTTATATATACATATATTAAGATTAAGTTTTATATATATTATATAATATATATATATTCTTTTTCAGATTCTTTTCCATTATAGGTTATTACAAGATGTTGAGTATAGTTCTCTGTGCTATACAGTAGTTGCTTTTTCATGTTCTTATTAGGTTTCATCTTCCCGCATTTTACTTTTTAAGATGCATTTTTTTTTAAACGGGAAACTTTTTTCTGATGATGTTAGTCTATGGACTATCATGGGTCTCTAAATTCAGAAATATATATTAGTAAATATTCCCTTCCTCATCCCTACATTCATGGGTAATCTCCTGCTAATTATTAGCATGGTGAAGTAAATTAAGGAAGCTATTATTGGGTGTATATGTTAATAGAGTGATAATTGGGTACCAGTGGGTAAGAATTAAGTAGGAAATGTCAAGGTGAGTTCAGAGACATTTCATTAAAGAAAAAAATAGGAAAATGCTGAGGAGCTTACAATCAATTGCTTATTTTACACCCAATGGCTTTTTAAAATTATGGTCACAAAAAGTGGATCAGCAGTAAAATGTACATTTGAGCTGATACAAATTGCCAGAAGAGAAATAAATATCGACACGTTTCACATTTGAGGTAGATTAGATAAATGTTTGATTTTTTTTTTTTTTTTGTGGGAAAGATTAAACTTGTTTATTAATTCATGCAAACATTTTCCAACTTGGGAAGAGAGAGGGCAAAGCCAGTAGAAAAGGCCTTCTAAGAAATGAACTTGAATAAGAGGGAGATTTTAGGATTTACTCTTAACGGACTCCAGGGGGAAACAGAATAACAATTTACAGAAACATTCTCACCACATTTGAACAAAATACAATTTTATCTGTAATTTTCAAACTCATTTTCCACTTTAAAGGCGGTTAAAACTCGTATTCTTTTCCAGAGTTTAAAATGACGTCTGGTTTTTAAATATTTCCTTGTCCAGACAAGTTCCTACTTGCCTCGATAGGATCTGCGAGCTTACAGGAGAGCACACTCACTCTCAGTCCACCCCTTGCTCTATGAGATAAAAAAAAATTTTAAAAAAATTTTGCTTCTTTCCAAAAGAAATTGCCACTTTAATGCTGTTTTCTGTTCATCCGTCATTGCAAGAAACTCATTTACCGTGAAGCCCAAAGTCTCCTCAGCAACACGTCCTGTGAGACTACAGGAATGGAGGGTACCATCTATTTCGAACTACTTTTGTAGTTTCATCATCAATGTTCAGTGTAGAAATGTAAGCATAAAGAATTCCATAGATAGGATCAGCTTTTCCTTCATTCTTCAAAGCTTTTACCTTTAATTGTTCAACTGTATAGACATCAACTATTGTATTTAAATTTGTGGATTCTTTCAAATAACTGTCAATTTCATCATCCAGAGGATTCGTTTCTTTATTTTCTCTTATAAAATTCAATAGGATGTTAGCTTCTGGTGTATCTGGATTAGTTGTAATAATGGTTTTTGAGATTACAGTTGCTGTCATGCAGTTCCGAAACTTGTCAAAACTTATTCTTACATCTGAGGCAAATATTACTGTTTCTCGTGGCACCCAGCTCTGTGCAAGTAGAATAGATTCATTATCCCAACATATCATTGCAAAAGAAGACTGTCTCATCATAGAGTTTAACTTCACACCTCTGGCCTTTTCTTCGGTCTGAAGTTGTAAAGTATTTTGGCTCTCCAACCGACCTCACAGCTGCAAGGACATTAATAATTCTCCCATCAAGACTGTGTCCGTTTGCAACAATGTCACCCAATGAATAATAATCACAAGACTCTTTAACAGGTAAGTATATCAAAGAAAGTAGCTTCGCATCCACTTCATAACTGGAACAAACTTTTACCATTGAGTGATTCTCACTGAGCAATAGTTTATAATCGCTAGGAGTTGCAGGGCTGAACTTTTCTTCTCTTTCTAATTCCTTTCTTTGGATCAGGGGATTTTCAATTATCACACACTCGCCAACACGAAAGCCATCAGAAAGTGATCTGATGTAATCTTCCTTGCCCCACGATGTTGCATTTACAAAATGGGTTGTTGAATCACGAATGGTGAAACTGAAAGTGTACCTTTCTGATCCAATATTTTTTCTGTCTGGAAAGCCTTTGACATCTGTTTTTCCAATAACTATGCCGATTATTTTTAAATATTTAGTTAAAATATAGTACAAGGGCTTTCCTGGTGGCGCAGTGGTCAAGAATCCGCCCGCCAATGCAGTGGACACGGGCTCGATCCCCGGTCCGGGAAGATCCCACATGCCGCAGAGCAACCAAGTCCGTGCACCGCAACTACTGAGCCTGCGCTCTAGAGCCTGCGAGCCACAACTTCTGAAGTCCATGTGCCTAGAGCCCGTGCTCAGATTAGCCATATTTGGATGCAGGTCTGAAAGTGCAGTAAAGTTCTTTGATGCAATGGAGTTAGCCATTCTTTTACCTCAGGCGTCCGCGCCAGCTTCTCCCGGGAGCGCTCGCTTAGCCGCTCCTCGCACCTGGACAGCGGTCCACCACACACAGGCCCCACCTGGCCACTTCTCCACAGCGCGTTCAGCCCACAACCCCAAATGTTTGATTTTTGAACATTCATTTCAAACAACAAAATTGAAATAACCTAAAATTTTCATGAAAGCTGTGCTGACATTCTACATCAGTTATGCCATCATTTTGAAAATGGTCAAGATGGGAAGGGGAGGTAGGAAGATGGGATTCCACGTAAAATTCATCCAAAATATTTTTCTAAGAGGATTTGAACAACACACTTAGGATTTCAGGGATGCCCATTCTGCATATAACGTATCTATCTGCAAACGTGTTACGGCAAGCATCACTTGGCTGACACACCTGCCCACTGTCCTACCTACAGTGAGCTGTCTAAGATGTCGTGGGAGTTGCCTCTAACCAGGACCTGGTACCCAATGCCCTGACAACGCTGCCTTTTCAAAGCTTGAACTGCGACTCTTCACTTGGCTCCACAGGCCCAGGGCAACTTGAACACCTGGCAAGACAGTAAGTTGGCAGATTCCTGCCTCTGAAAGATATGCAATTTTCAAGTGAGAGTTGCATTTCTCAGTTTTACTTTTCTGTTTAGGGATAAGTTTGCTAATTTGTTCACTTATTCATTCACACATTTACATTTATCGACCAATATTTGTACAATTACGTTTTGTTTCCTCACTTGAATAAATAATTGTTTTCTCCGTGATGACTAAGGAACAAGCTGGTAAATGGTTGTTTGCTCTACAGTCATTTTGCCACAAGGTGGTGGTATAACTCTTTGAAGTTAAAAAAACAACTTGCAAAAAGTGTAATTTCAAGATTTATAAAAACAAATAAAACTCATGAGAATGGCTTATTTTTGTTTCATAGTTTAATTTCTCTACAGCTTTAATAACTGTAGAAATTAGATTTCTATTGCAAATGAATTTTTCTTAAATGATATATAAATTATAAGAATTGAAATCACTCTGATAATGATAATGATATGCAGTTATCACAGCTAACATTATCTAAGGCCTTATTTTGTGCCAGGCACTGTGCGAGGTGTTTTATGTACAGTGAGTCAGTGCTCGCTGTCCTATCATTACTTAAATACAATCACTGCTACCCTCTTTGCAGATAAGAAGACCAACATTTATATTAACAGGGATTCTTATTTATCTGGTCTTTTAATACTGTGTCTTATGTTAGGTTTTATAGTTGAATTAGAGCTATGTTTCCTGAGTTAGCAGGACAGTAATCTCCAGGGGGTACATTTTTCCATAAATAATTTTTGCAGAGCCCTAACCTGAAGATTCTAATTCCGAATGTCTGGAATAGGGACCTAGTAAACTGTACTTTGAACAAATGTCCCTTATGATTCTTACTGTTAAACAAGTTTAAAAACTATTGATTGATAGTTGTCTTTGAGTTTCACTGCTCTGCTTAAAAGATGCTTAAAATCACCTATTCCCAGCACTGCATCCTTTACCTCAAGATTTTAAAATCAAGATTATAAAATTACAATAATGTTTCATTCAGGCTCTTCAATACTATTTTCACCCTAATTTTGAGGATTTGGGCAAGTGATGTATTATAAAGAGGTGAATGTTTTTGTATTTTATTGTAAAAAAAAAAGTGATATGTAAAGAAAGTATTTTGTGCTCTGTTACAGAAATATCCCAGTGAAATTCATACTACACAATGTAGTAAAAACAGATATAAAATGCTTTATCAGTTTAAAAGTACTGAAAATTCTAATTGGTATTTTAGGGATGCATATAAACTATTAACAATTCAAATATGATATGGCAATATTGAGTTAGTAAAATCTCTTATAACATAACTGATCCCAACTTTTTTAAAAGCATGTAATATTTTGCCTCACCAGCTTTACACTGCTGAAGTTTAAAAATGAACAAAGTACTGAAATCCAGTGACAACAGCTAGCAGAACATTTTCCTTTAAATCCAAAGTATTTATAGTGCTCTGTGTATTTAGATCTCTCTTCTCCTAGATATTAGGTATCCATATTAGGTATGAGTATTTTCATTTTTGCATTTTTTCAGAACAATTTAATTGTTTGCTCTACAGTCATTTTACCACAATGTGGTGGTATAAGCTTCTGTCTTAGATTCCTTGACACTCCCAAAACCTTCTAACTGGATTAAAATTGCTTAGAGAAAAATATCCCATTACCTTTGTAACTATTTTAACAAAATTTAAGAGGTTTAATTAATTATTATGTGTTGCCAATGCACCTATAATTTATACCAATTTGACAAGTGATATTTTCTTAAAATGATAAAGAAAACCTAATGTTTTAAAACTCTTGTGTACTATACCAAGAGATGACACTAATCACCAGAAAAACTTCATCTAATTCTGGAACTAGCCAACATTAATGGAGATACTAAAATGGGAGTAGTAGGATGAGGTCTCTGAATGTTTTTCCTTGCCTTGAACTTTACTTTTAGAACTTGGTAGTTTATCTATTTCATGTTTATTCTAAAACTGGATTTTTCAAAATTAATTTTTTCATTTTTCTTGTATTACTGGTAGCAGCCTTAATCCTAAGTGCCCCGTACTGAAACATTTATATAAGTTACTGTGGTAGATATTTGAGTGTACCTTTCAGATGTGGTCTGCAGACAGCCTCTAGCTATCAGCTCCTTCTGTCTCAGCTGCAGAGAACCACCTATGTGGAGGTTAGGCCCTTCCCAGGGCAGCCCACTTCTACTGACTGAGCAAAGTGGCAGTATAAAGACCTGGCCATTTGGGCTCTATGCAGAATTTTTTTTATTGAGATATAAATGACATATAACATTGTATTAGATTTAGTCATACAGTATAATTATCTGATACATGTTTATATTGCGAAATGATTACCATGAGTTTAGTTAACATCCATTACAGCACATAATAACAATTTTTTTCCTTGTGACGAGAACTTTTAAGATCTACTCTCTTAGCAACTTTTAAATATACAACACTGTATTGTTAACTGTAGTCACCATGCTGTATATTACATTCCCAGGACTTATTTATCTTACAACTGGAAGTTTGTACCTTTGCACCACCTTGACTCATTTCTCCCATTTTCCCACACACCCCCCTACCCCACACACACACCTGCTTCTGGTAATCACAAATCTGTTCTCTGTATCCATGAGTTTGTTTTTTTAAATTTTAACTTAGTTTTTAAGATTCCACATATAAGTGACATTATAAGTATTTGTCTTTCTCTGACTGTCTTATTTCACTTACCCTCCATATCCATCCATGTTGCCACAGATGGCAGGATTTCCTTCATTTTTATGGCTGAATAATATCTCGTTGTGTATATACACTATATTTTCTTTATCCATTCATTCATCCATGGACACTTAGTTTGTTTCCATGTCTTGGCTATTGGAAATAATGCTGCAATCTATATGGGGATGCAGGTATCTTTTGGAGACAGTGATTCTGTTTCTGTTAGATAAGTACCCAGAAATGGAATTGCTAGACCATATGGCAGTTCTAATTTTTATTTTTTGAGGAGCCTCCATACTGTTTTCCACAGTGGCTGCACCAATTTACATTCCCATCAACAGTGTACAAGGTTTCCCTTTGCTCTACATCCTTGCCAACACTTGTTATTTCTTGTCTTTTTGATAATAGCCATTCTAACATGCATGAAGCGATACCTAATTATGGTTTTGATTTGCATTTCCCTGATGATTAGTGATGTTGAGCATCTTTTCATGTGCCTGTTGGCTTTCCGTATGTCTTCTTTGGAAAAATCTCTATTCAGATATTCTACCCATTTTTAAACTAGATTGTTTCTTGCTTCTTTTTTCTGCTGAGTTGTATGAGTTTAAATACTTTTTAGATATTTACCCCTTATCGGATACATAATTTGCAAATATTTTCTCCCATTCCATAGGTTGCCTTTTCATTTTGTTGATGGTTTCCTTTGCTGTGCAGAAGTCTTTTAGTTTGATATAGTCCTACTTGTTTATTTTTGCTTTTTTGCCTTTCTGTTTAGTGTCAAATCCAAAAAGTCATTGCCACAACTGATGTCAAGGAGCTTACCTCCTATGTTTTCTTCTAGGAGTTTTAAGGTTTCAGGTCTTCTGTTCAAGTCTTTAATCTATTTTGTGTTAATTTTTGTGTATGGTGTAAGATAGGGCTTTATTCTCTTGCATGTGGCTGTCTAGTTTTACCAACACAATTTATTGAAGAGATTATCCATTCTCCATTGTATATTCTTGTCTCCTTTGTTGTAAAATAATTGACCATACATAGGAGAGGTTACTTTTGGGCTTTTGATTCTGTTCCATTGACCTATGTTTCCATTTTTGTGCCAGTACCATACTGTTTCAATTACTGTAGCTTTGTAATACGGTTTGAAAACAAGAAGCATGTTGCCTCCAGCTTTGTTCTTCTTTCTTAAGATTGCTTTGGCTATTCCACATCTTTTGTGGTTTTATATAAATTTTAGGATTATTTATTCTAGTTCTGTGAAAAATGCCATTGGTATTTTGATAGGAATTGCATTGAATCTGTAGATTGATTTGGATAGTATGGACATTTTAATATCAATTCTTCCAATCCATGAACCTGGAATATTTTTCCATTTGTTTGTGTCTTCTATCTCTTTCATCAGTGTTTTATAGGTTTCAGTGTACAGATCTTTCACCTCATTGGTTAAGTTTATTCCTAGCTATTTTATTCATTTTGATGTAATTGTCAATGGATTGTTTTCTTAATTTCTCTTCATAATAACTTGTTATTAGCATATAAAAATGCAACTGATTTTTATGTATTGATTTGGTATCCTGCAACTTACTGAATTCATTGATTAGTTCTAACTTTTTTTGGTGGAATCTTTAAGGTTTTCTATATATAATGTCATGTCATCTGCAAATAGAACCAGTTTTACTTCTTCATTCCTTCCTTCCAAGCTTATACTGAATAAATGTGACAAGAGTGGGCATCCTTGTCTTATTCCTGATCTTAGAGAAAAAACTTTATGTTTTTCGCTGTTGAATATGATATTAGCTGCAGGCTTGTCACATATGGCCTTCACTACGTTAACGTATGTTCCCTCTATACCCACCTTTTTGAGAGTTTTTTCATAAATAAATGTTGAATTTTGTCAAATACTTTTTCTGCATCTATTAAAATGATCATATGATTCTTATCCTTCATTTTGTTAATGTGGTTTATAACATTAATTTGCAGATAGTGAACCATCCTTGAATCCCTGGAATAAATCCCACTTGATCATGGTGTATGGTCTTTTTAATGTATTGTTGACTTAGTTTGCTAATATTTTGTTCAGAATTTTTGCATCCATCTTCATCAGGGATATTGGCCTGTAAATTTCTTTCCTTGTAGTGTCCTTGTCTGGTTTTGGTATCAGGGTAATGGTGGTATCATAGAATGAGTTTGGAAGTGTTGCCTCCTGTTCTCTTTTTTGGAAGAGTTTGAAAAAGATTGGTATTAATTTTTCTTTAAATGTTTGGTAGAATTCACCAGTGAAGCCACCTGGGTGAGGACTTCTGTTTATTGGTAGGTTTGATTATTATTAATATTTTTTAATGTTGTGGCTGACTTGGTTTTTTCCCCTACCTGTTTTTTGGGTTTTTTTTTGTTTTAATTTATTTATTTTTTATTTTTTGCTGTGTTGGGTCTTCATTTCTGTGCGAGGGCTTTCTCCAGTTGTGGCAAGCAGGGGCCACTCTTCATCGCGGTGCATGGGCCTTTCACTGTCGCGGCCTCTCTTGTTGCGGGGCACAGGCTCCAGACGCGCAGGCTCAGTAGTTGTGACTCACGGGCTTAGTTGCTCCGCGGCATGTGGGATCTTCCCAGACCAGGGCTCGAACCCGTGTCCCCTGCATTGGCAGGCAGATTCTCAACCACTGCGCCACCAGGGAAGCCCAGGTTTGATTATCGATTCAATCTCCTTACTAATAATTGGTCTGTTCAGATTTTCTGTTAATTCATGATTCAGTCTTGGCACGTTCTATGTTTCTAGGAATTTATCCATTTCTTGTAGATAGTCCAATTTGTTAGCATATAATTTTCATAGTAGTCTCTTATGATCCTTTGTATCTCTGAGGTATCAATTGTAACATCTCCTCTTTCATTTCTGATTTTACTTATTTGAGTCCTCTCTCTTCTTTTCTTAATGAGTCTGGCTAATGATCTATTTTGTTTATCTTATCAAAGAACCAGCTCTCAGTTTCACTGATCTTTTCTGTTGTCTTTTTAGTCTCGATTTCATTTATTTCTACTCTGACCTTCATTACTTTCTTCCTTCTACTAACTTTTGTCTTAGTTTCTCCTTTTTCTAGTTCCTTGAGATACAAAGTTAGGTTGTTTGATTTTTTTTTTTCTTCATGTAGGGGTTTATCCTTATGAATTTCCCTCTTAAAACTGCTACTACTGTATCCAATAAGTTTTGGTATATTGTATTTCCATTTTCATTTGTCTCAGGAGTTTTTAAAATTTCTTTTCAACCCACTGGTTGTTCAGTAGCATGATATTTAATCTCCACATATTTGTGAATTTTCCAGTTTTCTTCTTGTAATTGATTACTAGTTTCACACCACTGTTGTTGGAAAAGATACTTGATATGATTTCAATCGTCTTAAATTTAAGATGTGTTTTATGGTCCAATACATGATCTATACTGGAGAATGTTCCATATGTAAATGAGAAGTATGTGTATTCTATTGCTTTTGAATGGAATGTTGTGTAAATGTATGTTAAGTCCATCTGGTCCAACATATTATTTAAGTCTAATGTTTCCTTGTTGATTTTCTGTTTGATATTCTATATCTATCCATTGACGAAAGTGGGGTGTTGAAGTCCCTTACTATTACTGTTATTGCTGTCTTTTTTTCCCTTTTGTGTCATTAATATTATATATTTAGGTGCTCCTTTTTGGGGTGCATAAATATTTACAAATGTTACATTCTCTTGTTGGATTGACTGCTTTAAAATTATATAATGACCTTCTTTGTCTCTTATTACAATCTTTGTCTTAAAGTCTATCTTGTATTATATATTACCTCAGCTTTCTTTTGGTTTCCATTTGCATGGAATGCCTTTTTCCATCCCTTCACTTTCAGTCTGTGTGTATCCTTAAAACTGAAGTGACTCTCTCACTTAAGGCAGAATATATAAATTGGGTCCTGTCCATAGACCTTTTATAACTCCCAATGAGGTCCATTTATCGTGGAATAATATATTTAATGATATAAATGCAATTCACCATTAGCATTACAATGAAGAATAAGAAATATCAAAACAATTCCTATATTTATTTGGCTATTGTTATTCAAGGAAGTGATTTTTTAAAAAGAAAAGTCTGATCAAATAACTTATTGTTAAACTCTAGAAGGAAACAAGTGAAGAAATCACTTCTCCATTCACGTTCTCTCCTTTGCTCACTGTGCTCCGGCCACACTGCCTTTCTTGCAAGCTTTCTAACACGCTGGAGACACTATCCTTGAACCTTTGTTCTGGAGGTTTCTTCTGTGGGTCTAGATGTGGTCAATCCAGGTTGCATCACAGCCCCTGAATGAATTTTGTAAGAATTTCTATCCCTCTCACTGTCTTTGTATCTCTCTTTTATCTTCTAATTTATTTTTATAATGGGGTATAGCTGATTTTCAATGCTGTGTTTCTTCCTCCTGTACATCCACTTGATTCACTTACAGAGAGACATTAATCAGTTCCTATTCAGATTCTTACCAGTCTTCTATATTCTCTTCCGGTGACGAGAGTGTGCTGACTAAAGTGCTTTGAGCTGTAGAGTAGGTCTTGTCAATTACCTATTTGGTCTATGGAATGGTATCTATGCTAATTTCAACCTCCTGTTTTATGCCTCACACCACCCCAGCTTTCCCCTTTAGCAGCCATAAGTGTGTTTTCTAAATGTGTGACGCTGTTTCTGTTTTGTCATTTAGTTCATGTGTAGCCATTTTTAGATTTCACCTATAAGTGAAATCTTATGATAAGTCTCTTTTACTGTCTGACTTATGTCACTGAGAATGATCATACCTAAGTCTACCCGAGTTGCTGTAACTGGCCTTCTTTCATTCATGTCATGGCTGAGTAATATTCCATTTTACCTAAGTACCAAATCTTCTTAATCCATTTTTTCCTTCCAAGGTCATTTACATTGTATGCCAGTCGAGGCTCTTGTAAACAGAGCAGCCCTTAACTTTGGGGTGCCTGTGTCTTGTTGATTTGTAGTTTTCCCAATTTATACGCCCATGAGTGGAAGTGCCCTATGCTCTCTAGCTGTGTTTTTTAGATGTTTTGGGAAACACCATACACTTCTCCAGAGTGGCCATTGGCAATTTCAATCCCACCCATCAGCGTAACAAGGCACCCACTTCTCCCTGGCCTGTCCTGCATTTCTGGTTTTTACGCTTTTTTAGGATGGCCCTTTTGACTGCGGGGAAGTGAGACTTCTTTGTAGTGTTGATTTGCATTTCCCGCTTGCTTGGTTGGCCAAAAAGGGTGTATGCGTTTTTCCTGAATATATTCAGGAAAAAACGCATACGCCCTTTTTGGCCAAGGGCATCATTGTCGACGTTTGGCCGCTTTTCATGTGCTTCAAAGGCGAGTCGAATCTACCTCCTGAAATCTGTTTCCTGCAATTCTGCCTTACTTTCAAATCCTCTTCGTTGCCTTCCCTCAATATATTTGTGGACGAGAGTTATCATTTATAAGTCGGCAGGTTTGTGAATTGCAGGTCCCCTGAGCTACATTTTTCAACTCGCTTCTTTGGGAGCTGGCCGCAAAACCGCAGGATTGCTTCAGGCCCTTATCTGGTTCCGGGGGGCAGGCTGAGCCTGTGGTTAATTCTTCTTCCTGATGGGAAATTAGAGTGACCTGTGCCTGTCCCAACACCTAGAGCTAGTCTCTCATTGTTTCCCCCTCTTCCCATTCATCCTCAGGACAAATTGCAACCTGTACGAAAGAGGAGGTTAAAGGTGCTGATTCTCCAAGTGGTGAGATTGTTACTAAAGCGGCTGGAATGGCGAACCCGAGCACCAGGAGATGAGAAATGAGGTGCGTTTTAGAAACCTTTCCCGATCACACGGTGTACCATCCTCTGGGTTTCCCATGCATGTTTTCGCTGTAGGAAGATTCCCTTGAACCTGGAGATTTGGGACCCATGGAATGGGTACCACGTAGTACTACTTTAAAGGGTCTGCATTTGCTCACCCAACCTCACCAATCCTCTCAGCCCCAAGAGTGTCCACCCTTATGTCACATCCAGCTGTGGGTCTACATATTGTCAGTCCAGGTTGCATCACAGCCCCTGAACGAATTTTGTAAGAATTTCTCTCTCTTTCACTATCTTTGTTTTTTTTTTGTAATTTATTTTTATAAAGGAGTTTAGCTGATTTTCACTACTGTGTTTATGCCGCTTTACGCCCACTTGATTCACTTACAGGGAGATATCAATACATAGGTTTTAAGATTCTTACTTGTCAGATATATTCTTGTGCGGCAAATATGGGGTGTTGAGTCTAGTTCACTGAGCAAGGAGTAGGTCTTGTCTGTTACATATTTGGTTTATGGAACGGTATCTGTGCTAATTTCAAACCCTTGTTTTATGCATCACCCCACCTGACCTTTCCCGTTAAGCAGCCATAGTGTGTTTTCTAAACGTGTGACTCTGTTCTGTTTTGTAATTCAGTTCATGTGTAGCGATTTTTACATTGCCTCTATAAGTGATATCTTATGATAAGTGTCTTTTTCTGTGTGACTTATTTCACTTAGCGTCATCGTACCTAAATCCACTCATCATGCTGCTACTAGCCTTATGACATTGATTTCATGGCTGAGTGATATTCCATTGTACATAAGTACCACAACTTCTTTATCAATTTTTCTCTTTCCTGGGATATTTAAGGTGTACCAAAATGGAGGTTCTTGTAAACAGAGCAGCCCTAAACTTTGGGGTGCCTGTGTCTTGTTGATTTGTAGTTTTCCCAATTTATATGCCCGTGAGTGGTAGTGTCCTATGCTCTCTAGCTGTGTTTTTTAGATGTTTTGGGAAACACCATACACTTGTCCAGAGTGGCCGTTGGCAATTTACATCCCGCCCATCAGCGTAACAAGGTTCCCATTTCTCCCTGGCCTGTCCTGCCTTTCTGGTTTTTACACTTTTTTAGGATGGCCCTTTTGACCGATGGGAAGTGAGAATTCTTAGTAGTGCTGATTTGCATTTCCCATTTCTGCAGCATGTGGGATGTTCCCGGACCTGGGATCGAACCTGTGTCCCCTGCATTGGCAGGCGGATTCTTAACCACAGTGCCACCAGGCAAGCCCCCGTGTAAATTATTACAGAATGTTCAGTAGACCTCGTTATATGGTTGGTCTTTTTGACACATTTGTTTAATATGTATTTGTATACGTATGGTAACCCTAATCTTAATGTATCCATTCCTCCCACCTTTCCTTTTAGATAACCGTGGTTTGTTTTCTAAGTCTGTGAGAGTCTTTCTCTGTGGAAATATGTTCATATGTGTCAGTTGTTAGGTAACACCTAGAAGTGATATCACAGGATATTTGTCATCTGCTTTCCGACTTACCTCATGTTCTGTGATTATCTCTAGGCTCATCTATGGTGCTGCAAACAGCAGTGTTTCATTCTTTTCCATGGCGAATATTCCACTGTGTCCATGGACCACTTCTTCTTTTTACATTCACCTGTTGATGGGTATTTTGGTTACTTCTAAGTCTTGGCTATGCTAAATGTTGATGCAGTGCAAGGTTGCCAGCCTGTGTCTTTTGGATTCTGGTCTTCTCAGAGGTTCGGCCCAGCAGTGGGCCTACTACATCATATGGTAGTTCAATTTTTACCTTTCAACGCACCTCCATTCTCTTCTCACTACTGGCTGTTACCAGTTTATATCCACCAGCAACTAGAGGGTATAGAGATCTCTAAAACCCCTTCAGCATTTATTGTTTGTAGAATTTTTACTGATGGCATTTTGAGTGTTGGGTGCTGATACCTTTTTGTAGTTTCGATTTGTATGCGTCTAATAATTCCCGATGTTGAGCTTTTATCTACGTCCATTTTCTTTTTTTTTTCTTTTATGTGAAACACAGAAACTTACTTCTTCAAATTGTTTCCTTGAAAAATGTGCCATGTTCTGAATTCCTGTGGCCATTACCTGCACCAGGACATTTTTTGAGGGCAGGTGTCATTTACAGCCCAGTAGTAATTGTGAATATTACATGACAATTAGCTCTGGATTTAAAGCTGCTGTTGCAGGAAACGGCCACAAGGAGGCAGCATTTCTATATTCCCAACTCTGGTTACTAGAGCAACATAGCCTTCCTGGAAGTCCTGTTTGTAGGTTGTAAAGTAGAGTGGAATGTGCCAGGACAAACCCCCAAAAACTATGTCTACTTATTTGTTGTTGGTATTCTTAGTTTAATTTTGATTTTTCCCAGAGCAAATTTGATTGCAATGTTGTGTTTATTCTAGGTGTACAGAATCTCTTTCATTGATACATATATCTTTTCATGTTTGGATCCTGTCCCATATAGGTTATTACAGAATGTTGTGTAGACCACTCTCGGTATTAGGTATGTCTTTCATGATTATATATTTTATAAGTATTAGCATATGTCTGTTGAACCCAATATCCTCCGTTATACATTCCTCACACCTTTCCATTTGGTTAACCACAAGCTTGTTTTCTGAACACGTGAGTGTCCTTCTCTGTGGAAATAGGTTGATTCCTATCAATTTTTAGATAACACCTATACGTGATATCATAGGATATGTGTCTCTCGCTTTCTGACTTACTTCAAGATGTGTGATTATCTGTAGACTCATCTATGGTGCTGTAAATGGCCTTGTTTCATTATTTTCTGTGTCTAATATTGCATTGTGTACAAGGACCAATTTTTCATCCATTCATCTGATGATGGACATTTTTGTTGCTTCCATGTCTTGGCTAATGTAAATACTGCTGCAATACACGATTTTCCATCCAGTGTCCTTTTGATTCTGGCTTTCACAGGTGACAGGCCCAATAGTGGGCTTTCCGGATCATATGGTGATTCAATTTTTACCTTTAAACGCACTGCCATTCTGTTCCTATTATTGGCTGTTACCAGTTTGCATCCCACTTAGACCGAGAGGTTATACTATTCTCCACAACTTCTTCAACATGTATTGTTTGTTGACTTTTTGCTGATGGTCATTCTGCCTGGTGTGAGGTGATACCTTTGTGTAGATTGGATTTGCATGCGTCTAATAATTCCTTATGCTGAGCTTTAGGCATGTCTTTTTTCTTCTTTTCCTTTTTTTTAAAGAGTGAGTACAACTTCCCTCTTCATATTGCCTTCTTCAAAAATTTGTCATGTGTTGAATTTCCTAGCCTATTCCCTACCCCAGGGCATTTTTTGAAGGCAGGTGTCATTTACAGCCCTGCAGTCCTTGTGACTATTAAGCAACCATTAGCACTGGGTTTAAAGCTGCTGTTGTGGGAAACAGGCACAAGGCGGCAGCATTATTACTTTCTCACCTCTTGTTACTAGGGTAACAGAGTCTTCCTGGAGGTAGTGTTCCGAGGTTGTAAATTAGAGGGGAATGTGCTGGGACAAGCCCCCAGAAGGTTATGTCTCCTTAGTAATGTTTGTTTGTTAAATTTAATTTATATTTCTTATCGGAGTAATTTTGATTAGAGTGTTGTGATTGTCTGGCTGTACAGAATCTGCTCAATGATTCATCCATATGTCTGTTCATCTTCGGATCCTGTTACTATGTATGTTATACAGAATGTTGAGTAGACCTCCCTTGGTATTTGGTAGGTGTTTTGTCATTATATATTTTATATGTATTGGTGATTATATAATTCATATTGTTTATATATTATATGTTTATATATATTTAACATACAATAGTATATGTATGTTAGCCCCATAATCCTAATTTATCCATCCTCCCACCTTTCATTTTGGTTTATAATTAGTTTGTTGTATAAGTGTATGTTGTCTTTTTGTGTGGAAATATGTTCACTGGTAGCAGTCTTAGGATAACATGTATAAATGATATCATAGGATATTTGTCATTCCCTTTTGACTTACTTAACCTAATATGATTATTTCTACGCTCATCTGTATTCCTTAAAATGGCATTGTACATTTTTTTTACCGAGGCTACTATTCCATTCTGTCTGTATACCACTTTTTCTTTGTCCTTTCATTTGTTTTTGGACCCTTTTTTTGCTTCCATATCTTGGCTATTTCAATATTGCTGCAGTGCACATTTGCCTGCCTCTGTCGTTCCGATTCTGGTGGTCTTAGGTTATAGTCCCAAAAGGTACCCTGCCGCATCATATGGTAGCTCAATTTTTACCTTTTAATGTAGCTCCATTCAGTTTTCGCTAGTGTTGTTACCAATTACATCCCACCAGCAGCTAGATGGTACACAGTTCTCTAAATCCCCTTCAGCATGTATAGTCTGTAGACTTTCTGCTGATGGTCATTTGACTGGTGTGAGCTGAAACCTTTTTGGAGGTTGGATTTGCATGTGGCTAATAATTCCTTATACTGAGCTTTAGGCATGTTATCCCCATAGTCCTAATTTATCCATCCTCCCACCTTTCATTTTGGCGAACCATTCGTTTGTTTTATAAGTCTGTGAGTGTCTTTTTCTGTGGAAATATGTTCATTGGTAGCAATCTTAGGATAACATGTATAAATGATATCATAGGATATTTGTCATTCCCTTTTGACTTACTTAACCTAATATGATTATTTCTAGGCTCATCTGTAGTCCTGAAAACGGCACTGTTCATTTTTTTCCTGAGTCTAGTGTTCCATTTGGTACGTATACCACTTCTTCTTTGTCCATTTATCTGTTGATGGACATTTTGTTTGCTTCCATGTTTTGGCTATTGTAAATACTGCTGCAGTACACGATTCTCCATCCCGTGTCTTTTTGATTCTGGCTTTTACAGGTGACAGGCCCAATAGTGGGCCTTCCGGATCATGTGGTGACTCAATTTTTACCTTTAAACGCACTGCCCTTCTGTTGCTATTATTGGCCGTTACCATTTTATATCCCACTTAGACCGAGAGGTTACGGTATTCTCCACAACTTCTTCAACATCTATTGTTTGTTGACTTTTTGCTGATGGTCACTGTGACTGCTGTGAGGTGATACCTTTTTGTAGATTGGATTTGCATGCGTCTAATAATTCCTGAAGTTTTGCGTTTATCCATGTCCTTTAGAAGTTTTTTTCTCAGATTGAACTAAACATACAACTTCAAATTGCCTTCTTGAAAAATTTGCTGTGTTTGGATTTTTATGGTCATTCCCTACCCCAGGATATTTTTTGAGGGCATGAGTCATTTACAGCCCTGCAGTCCTTGTGAATATTATTGACCATTAGCAGTACATTTAAAGCTGCTGTTTGAGGAAACGGCCTTAGGGTGGTAGCGTTTCTACGTTGCAACTCTGCTTGCTAGGGAAACAGAACATTGCTGCATGTTGTACTTTTAGGTTGCAGATTAGAGTGGAATGGGCCAGGACAAACCCCCATAAGTTTTAGCCTCCTTAATTCTTGTTTGTGTCTTTAAGTTGTAGTTTTTCTCAGAGCAAATTTGATTGAAAAATGTCTTTTTTTCTAGGTGTAGAGAACTTTGTTCATTTACACATATACATACATCTATTGATCTTTGGGTCCTTTTCCATGTCGGTTATTACAGAGTGTTGAGTAGAGCACTCTTGGTATTCCATAGGTCTTTGGGGATTATATATTTTACATGTATTAGTATATGTGTGTTAAACCCAATATCCTAATTTATCCATTCCTCACACCATTTCTTTGGCTTAACCATAAGTTTGTCTTCTCAATCTGAGATTGTCTTTCTCTATGGAAATATGTTCATTTTTATGAATTTTCAGATAACATAAGGGATATCATACGACATTTGTCTTTAGCATTCTGACTTACTTCACGTTGTGTGATTATCTCTAGGCTCATCTGTGGTGCTGCATATGCCATTCTTTTATTTTTCTTCGTGACTGATATTCCATTCTGTCCATATACCACTTCTGCTTTGTCCATTCATCTGTTTATGGACCTTTTTTTTTCTTCCATGTCTTGGCTATTTGTCTATTTCTGCAGTGCATATTTGCCTGCCTCTGTGTTTCCGATTCTGGTGGTCTTAGATTATAGGCCCAAAACGGGCCCTGCCGGATCATATGGTAGCACAATTTTTACCTTTTAAAGCAGCTCCATTCAGTTTTCTGTAGTGCTGTTACCAAATATATCCCACCAGCAGCTAGAAGGTACACAGGTCTCTAAAACCCCTTCAGAATTTATAGTTTGTAGACTTTTTGTTGATGCTCATTTGACTGGAGTGAGCTGATACCTTTTTGGAGGTTGGATTTGCATGTGGCAAATAATTCCTTATACTGAGCTTTAGGCATGTCCATTTTTTTCTTATTCTTTTTTTTATAAGAGTGAGTATAACTTCCCTCTTCCTATTGACTTCTTGAAAAATTTGTCATGTGTTGAATTTCCTTGCCTATTCCATACCCCATGGTATTTTGTGAGGGCAGGTGTCATTTACAGCCTTGCAGTCCTTGTGACTATTAAGCAACCATTAGCACTGGGTTTAAAGCTGCTGTTGTGGGAAACAGCCACAAGGCGGCAGCATTATTACGTTCTCACCTCTTGTTACTAGGGTAACAGAGTCTTCCTGGAGGTAGTGTTCCGAGGTTGTAAATTAGAGGGGAATGTGCTGGGACAAGCCCCCAGAAGTTTATGTCTCCTTAGTAATGTTTGTTTTTGAAATTTAATTTAAATTCTTATCGGAGTAAGTTTGATTAGAGTGTTGTGATTGCCTGGCTGTACAGAATCTGCTCAATGATTCATACATATGTCTGTTCATCTTCGGATCCTGTTACCATGTATGTTATACAGAATGTTGAGTAGACCTCCCTTGGTATTTGGTAGGTGTTTTTCATTATATATTTTATATGTATTGGTGATTATATAGTTTATATATTATATGTTTATGTACATTTAACATACATTAGTATATGTATGTTAGCCCCATAATCCTAATTTATCCATCCTCCCACCTTTCATTTTGGTGAACCATTAGTTTGTTTTATAAGTGTGTGTTGTCTTTTTTGGTGGAAATATGTTCATTGGTAGCAGTCTTAGGATAACATGTATAAATGATATCATAGGATATTTGTCATTCCCTTTTGACTTACTTAACCTAATATGATTATTGGTAGGCTCATCTGTATTCCTCAAAATGGCATTGTTCATTTTTTTACCGAGGTTACTATTCCATTCTGTCCGTATACCACTTTTTCTTTGTCCATTCATTTGTTTTTGGACCCTTTTTTTGCTTCCATATCTTGGCTATTTCAATATTGCTGCAGTGCACATTTGCCTGCCTCTGTCTTTCCGATTCTGGTGGTCTTAGGTTATAGGCCCAAAAGGTGCCCTGCCGCATCATATGGTAGCTCAATTTTTACCTTTTAATGTAGCTCCATTCAGTTTTCGTTAGTGCTGTTACCCATTACATCCCACCAGCAGCTAGATGGTACACAGTTCTCTAAATCCCCTTCAGCATGTATAGTCTGTAGACTTTCTGCTGATGGTCATTTGACTGGTGTGAGCTGAAACCTTTTTGGAGGTTGGCTTTGCATGTGGCTAATAATTCCTTATACTGAGCTTTAGGCGTGTCCATTTTTTTCTTTTCCTTTTTTTTAAAGAGTGAGTACAACTTCCCTCTTCATATTGACTTCTTGAAAAATTTGTCATGTGTTGAATTTTCTTGCCTATTCCCTCCACCAGGGCATTTTTTGAGGGCAGGTGTCATTTTCAGCCCTGCAATCCTTGTGACTATTAAGCAACCACTAGCACTGGGTTTAAAGCTGCTGTTGTGGGAAACAGCCACAAGGCGGCAGCATTATTACGTTCTCAACTTTTGGTTTTAGGGCAACAGAGTCTTCCTGGACGTAGTGTTCCGAGGTTGTAAATTAGAGGGGAATGTGCTGGGACAAGCCCCCAAAAGTTTATGTCTCCTTACTTTTGTTTGTTTTTTAAATTTAATTTCTATTTCTTATTGGGGTAAATATGATTAGAGTGTTGTGATTGTGTGGCTGTACAGAATCTGCTCAATAATTCCTACATATGTCTGTTCATCTTTGGATCCTGTTACCATGTATGTTTTACAGAATGTTGAGTAGACCTCCCTTGGTATTTGGTAGGTGTTTTGTCATTATATATTTTATATGTATTGGTGATTCTGTAATTCATATAGTTTATATGTTTTATGTTTATATACATTTAACATACATTAGTATATGTATGTTAGCCCCATAGTCCTAATTTATCCATCCTCCCAACTTTCATTTTGGTTAACCATTCGTTTGTTTTATAAGTCTGTGAGTGTCATTTTCTGTGGAAATATGTTCATTGGTAGCAATCTTAGGATAACATGTATAAATGATATCATAGGATATTTGTCATTCCCTTTTGACTTACTTAACCTAATATGATTATTTCTAGGCTCATCTGTAGTCCTGAAAACGGCACTGTTCATTTTTTTTTCCTGAGTCTAGTATTCCATTTGGTACGTATACCACTTCTTCTTTGTCCATTTATCTGTTGATGGACATTTTGTTTGCTTCCATGTTTTGGCTGTTGTAAATACTGCTGCAGTACACGATTCTCCATCCCGTGTCTTTTTGATTCTGGCTTTTACAGGTGACAGGCCCAATAGTGGGCCTTCCGGATCATATGGTGACTCAATTTTTACCTTTAAACGCACTGCCATTCTGTTCCTATTATTGGCTGTTACCAGTTTACATCCCACTTAGACCGAGAGGTTACGCTATTCTCCACAACTTCTTCAACATCTATTGTTTGTTGACTTTTTGCTGATGGTCATTCTGACTGGTGTGAGGTGATACCTTTGTGTAGATTGGATTTGCCTGCGTCTAGTAATTCCTGATGTTTTGCGTTTATCAATGTCCTTTTCATGTTTTTTTAAGATTGAGCTAAACTCACAACTTCAAATTGGCTTCTTGAAAAATTTGCCCCGTTTGGATTTTTATGGCCATTCCCTACCCCAGGATATTTTTTGAGGGCATGATTCATTTACAGCCCTGCAGACCTTGTGAATATTATTGACCATTAGCAGTAGATTTAAAGCTGTCGTTTGAGGAAACGGCCTTAGGGTGGCAGCATTTCTACATTGCCAACTCTGCTTGCTAGGGAAACAGAACCTTGCTGCAAGTTGTGCTTTGAGGTTGCAGATTAGAGTGGAATGTGCCAGGACAAACCCCCATAAGTTTTAGCCTCCTTAATTCTTGTTTGTGTCTTCAAGTTGTAGTTTTTGTCAAGCAAATTTGATTGAAAAATGTCTTTTGTTCTAGGTGTACAGAACCTTGTGCATTTACACATATACATACATCTATTGCTCTTTGGGTCCTTTTCCATGTCAGTTATTACAGAGTGTTGAGTAGACCACACTTGCTATTCCATAGGTCTTTGGGGATTATATATTTTATATGTAGTAGTATATGTGTGTTAACCCCAGTATCCTAATTTATCCATTCCTCACACCTTTTCTTTGGCTTAACCATAAGTTTGTCTTCTCAATCTGAGATTGTCTTTCTCTATGGAAATATGTTCATTTTTATGAATTTTCAGATAACATAAGTGATATCATAGGACATTTGTCTTTTGCATTCTGACTTAGTTCACGTTGTGTGATTATCTCTAGGCTCATCTGTGGTGCTGCATATGCCATTCTTTTATTTTTTTCGTGACTGATATTCCATTCTGTCCATATACCACTTCTTCTTTGTCCATTCATCTGTTTATGGACCTTATTTTTGCTTCCATGTCTTGGCTATTTCAATATTGCTGCAGTGCACATTTGCCTGCCTCTGTCTTTCCGATTCTGGTGGTCTTAGGTTATAGGCCCAAAAGGTGCCCTGCCGCATCATATGGTAGCTCAATTTTTACCTTTTAAAGCAGCTCCATTCAGTTTTCATTAGTGCTGTTACCCATTACATCCCACCAGCAGCTAGAAGGTACAGAGTTCTCTAAAACCACTTCAGCATTTATAGTTTGTAGACTTTTTGCTGATGGTCATTTCACTGGTGTGAGCTGAAATCTTTTTGGAGGTTGGATTTGCATGTGGCTAATAATTCCTTATACTGAGCTTTAGGCATGCCCTTTTTTGTTCTTCTCCTTTTTTTTAAAGATTGAGTACAACTTCCCTCTTCATATTGCCGTCTTCAAAAATTTGTCATGTGTTGAATTTCCTTGCCTATTCCCTACCCCAGGGCATTTTTTGTGGGCAGCTGTCATTTACAGCCCTGCAGTCCTTGTGACTATTAAGCAACCATTAGCACTGGGTTTAAAGCTGCTGTTGTGGGAAACAGCCACAAGGCGGCAGCATTATTACACGCTCACCTCTTGTTACTAGGGTAACAAAATCTTCCTGGAAGTAGTGTTCCGAGGCTGTAAATTAGAGGGGAATGTGCTGGGACAAGCCCCCAGAAGTTTATGTCTCCTTAGTAATGTTTGTTTTTTTAAATTTAATTTATATTTCTTATCAGAGTAATTTTGATTAGAGTGTTGTGATTGTCTGGCTGTACAGAATGTGCTCAATCATTCATATATATGTCTGTTCATCTTCGGATCCTGTTACCATGTATGATATTCAGAATGTTGAGTAGACCTCCCTCGGTATTTGGTAGGTGTTTTCTCATTATATACTTTATATGTATTGGTGATTATATAATTCATAGAGTTTATATATTATATGTTTATATACATTTAACATACATTAGTATATGTATGTTAGCCCCCTAATCCTAATTTATCCATCCTCCCACCTTTCATTTTGGTTAACCATTAGTTTGTTGTATAAGTGTGTGTTGTCTTTTTTTGTGGAAATGTGTTCATTGGTAGCAGTCTTAGGATAACATGTATAAATGATATCATAGGATATTTGTCATTCCCTTTTGACTTACTTAACCTAATATGTCATTTCTAGGCTCATCTGTATTCCTCAAAATGGCATTGTTCATTTTTTTACCGAGGTTACTATTCCATTCTGTCCGTATACCACTTTTCCTTTGTCCATTCATTTGTTTTTGGACCGTTTTTTGCTTCCATATCTTGGCTATTTCAATATTGCTGCAGTGCACATTTGCCTGCCTCTGTCTTTCCGATTCTGGTGGTCTTAGGTTATAGGCCCAAAAGGTGCCCTGCCGCATCATATGGTAGCTCAATTTTTACCTTTTAAAGTAGCTCCATTCAGTTTTCGTTAGTGCTGTTACCCATTACATCCCACCAGCAGCTAGATGGTACACAGTTCTCTAAATCCCCTTCAGCATGTATAGTCTGTAGACTTTCTGCTGATGGTCATTTGACTGGTGTGAGCTGAAACCTTTTTGGAGGTTGGCTTTGCATGTGGCTAATAATTCCTTATACTGAGCTTTAGGCGTGTCCATTTTTTTCTTTTCCTTTTTTTTAAAGAGTGAGTACAACTTCCCTCTTCATATTGACTTCTTGAAAAATTTGTCATGTGTTGAATTTTCTTGCCTATTCCCTCCACCAGGGCATTTTTTGAGGGCAGGTGTCATTTTCAGCCCTGCAATCCTTGTGACTATTAAGCAACCACTAGCACTGGGTTTAAAGCTGCTGTTGTGGGAAACAGCCACAAGGCGGCAGCATTATTACGTTCTCAACTTTTGGTTTTAGGGCAACAGAGTCTTCCTGGATGTAGTGTTCCGAGGTTGTAAATTAGAGGGGAATGTGCTGGGACAAGCCCCCAAAAGTTTATGTCTCCTTACTTTTGTTTGTTTTTTAAATTTAATTTCTATTTCTTATTGGAGTAAATTTGATTAGAGTGTTGTGATTGTGTGGCTGTCCAGAATCTGCTCAATAATTCCTACATATGTCTGTTCATCTTTGGATCCTGTTACCATGTATGTTTTACAGAATGTTGAGTAGACCTCCCTTGGTATTTGGTAGGTGTTTTGTCATTATATATTTTATATGTATTGGTGATTCTATAATTCATATAGTTTATATGGTTTATGTTTATATACGTTTAACATACATTAGTATATGTATGTTAGCCCCATAGTCCTAATTTATCCATCCTCCCAACTTTCATTTTGGCTAACCATTCGTTTGTTTTATAAGTCTGTGAGTGTCTTTTTCTGTGGAAATATGTTCATTGGTAGCAATCTTAGGATAACATGTATAAATGATATCATAGGATATTTGTCATTCCCTTTTGACTTACTTAACCTAATATGATTATTTCTAGGCTCATCTGTAGTCCTGAAAACGGCACTGTTCATTTTTTTTCTGAGTCTAGTATTCCATTCGGTACGTATACCACTTCTTCTTTGTCCATTTATCTGTTGATGGACATTTTGTTTGCTTCCATGTTTTGGTTGTTGTAAATACTGCTGCAGTACACGATTCTCCATCCCGTGTCTTTTTGATTCTGGCTTTTACAGGTGACAGGCCCAATAGTGGGCCTTCCGGATCATATGGTGACTCAATTTTTACCTTTAAACGCACTGCCATTCTGTTCCTATTATTGGCTGTTACCAGTTTACATCCCACTTAGACCGAGAGGTTACGCTATTCTCCACAACTTCTTCAACATCTATCGTTTGTTGACTTTTTGCTGATGGTCATTCTGACTGGTGTGAGGTGATACCTTTGTGTAGATTGGATTTGCCTGCGTCTAGTAATTCCTGATGTTTTGCGTTTATCAATGTCCTTTTCATGTTTTTTTAAGATTGAGCTAAACTCACAACTTCAAATTGGCTTCTTGAAAAATTTGCCCCGTTTGGATTTTTATGGCCATTCCCTACCCCAGGATATTTTTTGAGGGCATGATTCATTTACAGCCCTGCAGTCCTTGTGAATATTATTGACCATGAGCAGTAGATTTAAAGCTGTCGTTTGAGGAAACGGCCTTAGGGTGGCAGCATTTCTAC
This sequence comes from Eubalaena glacialis, assembly GCF_028564815.1. Lineage (NCBI taxonomy): Eukaryota > Metazoa > Chordata > Mammalia > Artiodactyla > Balaenidae > Eubalaena > Eubalaena glacialis. The sequence goes on along the minus strand of NC_083717.1, from coordinate 94,420,004 downwards.
ATTGCCAACTCTGCTTGCTAGGGAAACAGAACCTTGCTGCAAGTTGTGCTTTGAGGTTGCAGATTAGAGTGGAATGTGCCAGGACAAACCCCCATAAGTTTTAGCCTCCTTAATTCTTGTTTGTGTCTTCAAGTTGTAGTTTTTGTCAAGCAAATTTGATTGAAAAATGTCTTTTGTTCTAGGTGTACAGAACCTTGTGCATTTACACATATACATACATCTATTGCTCTTTGGGTCCTTTTCCATGTCAGTTATTACAGAGTGTTGAGTAGACCACACTTGCTATTCCATAGGTCTTTGGGGATTATATATTTTATATGTAGTAGTATATGTGTGTTAACCCCAGTATCCTAATTTATCCATTCCTCACACCTTTTCTTTGGCTTAACCATAAGTTTGTCTTCTCAATCTGAGATTGTCTTTCTCTATGGAAATATGTTCATTTTTATGAATTTTCAGATAACATAAGTGATATCATAGGACATTTGTCTTTTGCATTCTGACTTAGTTCACGTTGTGTGATTATCTCTAGGCTCATCTGTGGTGCTGCATATGCCATTCTTTTATTTTTTTCGTGACTGATATTCCATTCTGTCCATATACCACTTCTTCTTTGTCCATTCATCTGTTTATGGACCTTATTTTTGCTTCCATGTCTTGGCTATTTCAATATTGCTGCAGTGCACATTTGCCTGCCTCTGTCTTTCCGATTCTGGTGGTCTTAGGTTATAGGCCCAAAAGGTGCCCTGCCGCATCATATGGTAGCTCAATTTTTACCTTTTAAAGCAGCTCCATTCAGTTTTCATTAGTGCTGTTACCCATTACATCCCACCAGCAGCTAGAAGGTACAGAGTTCTCTAAAACCACTTCAGCATTTATAGTTTGTAGACTTTTTGCTGATGGTCATTTCACTGGTGTGAGCTGAAATCTTTTTGGAGGTTGGATTTGCATGTGGCTAATAATTCCTTATACTGAGCTTTAGGCATGCCCTTTTTTGTTCTTCTCCTTTTTTTTAAAGATTGAGTACAACTTCCCTCTTCATATTGCCGTCTTCAAAAATTTGTCATGTGTTGAATTTCCTTGCCTATTCCCTACCCCAGGGCATTTTTTATGGGCAGCTGTCATTTACAGCCCTGCAGTCCTTGTGACTATTAAGCAACCATTAGCACTGGGTTTAAAGCTGCTGTTGTGGGAAACAGCCACAAGGCGGCAGCATTATTACACGCTCACCTCTTGTTACTAGGGTAACAAAATCTTCCTGGAAGTAGTGTTCCGAGGCTGTAAATTAGAGGGGAATGTGCTGGGACAAGCCCCCAGAAGTTTATGTCTCCTTAGTAATGTTTGTTTTTTTAAATTTAATTTATATTTCTTATCAGAGTAATTTTGATTAGAGTGTTGTGATTGTCTGGCTGTACAGAATGTGCTCAATCATTCATATATATGTCTGTTCATCTTCGGATCCTGTTACCATGTATGATATTCAGAATGTTGAGTAGACCTCCCTCGGTATTTGGTAGGTGTTTTCTCATTATATACTTTATATGTATTGGTGATTATATAATTCATAGAGTTTATATATTATATGTTTATATACATTTAACATACATTAGTATATGTATGTTAGCCCCCTAATCCTAATTTATCCATCCTCCCACCTTTCATTTTGGTTAACCATTAGTTTGTTGTATAAGTGTGTGTTGTCTTTTTTTGTGGAAATGTGTTCATTGGTAGCAGTCTTAGGATAACATGTATAAATGATATCATAGGATATTTGTCATTCCCTTTTGACTTACTTAACCTAATATGTCATTTCTAGGCTCATCTGTATTCCTCAAAATGGCATTGTTCATTTTTTTACCGAGGTTACTATTCCATTCTGTCCGTATACCACTTTTCCTTTGTCCATTCATTTGTTTTTGGACCGTTTTTTGCTTCCATATCTTGGCTATTTCAATATTGCTGCAGTGCACATTTGCCTGCCTCTGTCTTTCCGATTCTGGTGGTCTTAGGTTATAGGCCCAAAAGGTGCCCTGCCGCATCATATGGTAGCTCAATTTTTACCTTTTAAAGTAGCTCCATTCAGTTTTCGTTAGTGCTGTTACCCATTACATCCCACCAGCAGCTAGATGGTACACAGTTCTCTAAATCCCCTTCAGCATGTATAGTCTGTAGACTTTCTGCTGATGGTCATTTGACTGGTGTGAGCTGAAACCTTTTTGGAGGTTGGCTTTGCATGTGGCTAATAATTCCTTATACTGAGCTTTAGGCGTGTCCATTTTTTTCTTTTCCTTTTTTTTAAAGAGTGAGTACAACTTCCCTCTTCATATTGACTTCTTGAAAAATTTGTCATGTGTTGAATTTTCTTGCCTATTCCCTCCACCAGGGCATTTTTTGAGGGCAGGTGTCATTTTCAGCCCTGCAATCCTTGTGACTATTAAGCAACCACTAGCACTGGGTTTAAAGCTGCTGTTGTGGGAAACAGCCACAAGGCGGCAGCATTATTACGTTCTCAACTTTTGGTTTTAGGGCAACAGAGTCTTCCTGGACGTAGTGTTCCGAGGTTGTAAATTAGAGGGGAATGTGCTGGGACAAGCCCCCAAAAGTTTATGTCTCCTTACTTTTGTTTGTTTTTTAAATTTAATTTCTATTTCTTATTGGAGTAAATTTGATTAGAGTGTTGTGATTGTGTGGCTGTCCAGAATCTGCTCAATAATTCCTACATATGTCTGTTCATCTTTGGATCCTGTTACCATGTATGTTTTACAGAATGTTGAGTAGACCTCCCTTGGTATTTGGTAGGTGTTTTGTCATTATATATTTTATATGTATTGGTGATTCTATAATTCATATAGTTTATATGGTTTATGTTTATATACGTTTAACATACATTAGTATATGTATGTTAGCCCCATAGTCCTAATTTATCCATCCTCCCAACTTTCATTTTGGCTAACCATTCGTTTGTTTTATAAGTCTGTGAGTGTCTTTTTCTGTGGAAATATGTTCATTGGTAGCAATCTTAGGATAACATGTATAAATGATATCATAGGATATTTGTCATTCCCTTTTGACTTACTTAACCTAATATGATTATTTCTAGGCTCATCTGTAGTCCTGAAAACGGCACTGTTCATTTTTTTTCTGAGTCTAGTATTCCATTCGGTACGTATACCACTTCTTCTTTGTCCATTTATCTGTTGATGGACATTTTGTTTGCTTCCATGTTTTGGTTGTTGTAAATACTGCTGCAGTACACGATTCTCCATCCCGTGTCTTTTTGATTCTGGCTTTTACAGGTGACAGGCCCAATAGTGGGCCTTCCGGATCATATGGTGACTCAATTTTTACCTTTAAACGCACTGCCATTCTGTTCCTATTATTGGCTGTTACCAGTTTACATCCCACTTAGACCGAGAGGTTACGCTATTCTCCACAACTTCTTCAACATCTATTGTTTGTTGACTTTTTGCTGATGGTCATTCTGACTGGTGTGAGGTGATACCTTTGTGTAGATTGGATTTGCCTGCGTCTAGTAATTCCTGATGTTTTGCGTTTATCAATGTCCTTTTCATGTTTTTTTAAGATTGAGCTAAACTCACAACTTCAAATTGGCTTCTTGAAAAATTTGCCCCGTTTGGATTTTTATGGCCATTCCCTACCCCAGGATATTTTTTGAGGGCATGATTCCTTGTAAATATTATTGACCATTAGCAGTAGATTTAAAGCTGTCGTTTGAGGAAACGGCCTTAGGGTGGCAGCATTTCTACATTGCCAACTCTGCTTGCTAGGGAAACAGAACCTTGCTGCAAGTTGTGCTTTGAGGTTGCAGATTAGAGTGGAATGTGCCAGGACAAACCCCCATAAGTTTTAGCCTCCTTAATTCTTGTTTGTGTCTTCAAGTTGTAGTTTTTGTCAAGCAAATTTGATTGAAAAATGTCTTTTGTTCTAGGTGTACAGAACCTTGTGCATTTACACATATACATACATCTATTGCTCTTTGGGTCCTTTTCCATGTCAGTTATTACAGAGTGTTGAGTAGACCACACTTGCTATTCCATAGGTCTTTGGGGATTATATATTTTATATGTAGTAGTATATGTGTGTTAACCCCAGTATCCTAATTTATCCATTCCTCACACCTTTTCTTTGGCTTAACCATAAGTTTGTCTTCTCAATCTGAGATTGTCTTTCTCTATGGAAATATGTTCATTTTTATGAATTTTCAGATAACATAAGTGATATCATAGGACATTTGTCTTTTGCATTCTGACTTAGTTCACGTTGTGTGATTATCTCTAGGCTCATCTGTGGTGCTGCATATGCCATTCTTTTATTTTTTTCGTGACTGATATTCCATTCTGTCCATATACCACTTCTTCTTTGTCCATTCATCTGTTTATGGACCTTATTTTTGCTTCCATGTCTTGGCTATTTCAATATTGCTGCAGTGCACATTTGCCTGCCTCTGTCTTTCCGATTCTGGTGGTCTTAGGTTATAGGCCCAAAAGGTGCCCTGCCGCATCATATGGTAGCTCAATTTTTACCTTTGAAAGCAGCTCCATTCAGTTTTCATTAGTGCTGTTACCCATTACAT